>NW_027103507.1:999346-1383923 GCF_902728285.1 Clytia hemisphaerica | reverse complement strand
AACGAAATCAATCAATCTCGCTAATTATGCCAATAAATATTCGAAGCATCTCTTCTGCAGCCATCCCATTACTAAGTGATAATAACATTTTCAAGTCTCAATTTATACCGTTGCAAAATCAATGATGCAGTAATTTCATTGGTGTTTTCGAGTTTTAGATGTCGTGGGATTTGAAGATTTCTATTATTTTAATTGCTTTGATAGATTCAAAACACAACTTACTCTGCGGTGGAACATTATGATGTTCTCATTCGATAGGTCTTTTTGCTTTTCTTTTTTGTATAGACATGACTTGAAAAGATCGCTCAGTGCCCGACTGAAAGACATAAGTGTGAGAACAGAGTAATCAAACTCGTTAGAAAAAGTACCATTAGAAGTCATAAAAAATCAACCTGAATAAATGCAATCGAAATTCCAGAGAACTTCATAATTCCCCAAACAACATTACATTACTATGTCAAACTCCCATCACATAAATTTTACAATTACGTCAGAGTAGACTACGCTCGCCACCAAAGAGGTTTATTTGGAAAGGGTAATTATATTTTATTGTTCGCTTCTTTTTTAAAGATTTGCCAAGTTGGAAAAGTATGAATTTCTTTGTACATATTTTACCTACCCCAAATATTTGGGACGCTGAGTTTTAAACGAATGGTCAAGTTGAAACGAACGATAAATGTATCAAGGTCTGTTTTATTTACCCCCTGGTGACTTAACAAAAGAGACTTAACTCGATGTTACAATCCAATTATTGAAAGTTTGTCTCGGCCTTTTTATAATGAGCGAGACATACGTTCTCTGATTACGCAATTTTCATATCAACATTTTCGAGGCATTTTGATGTAACTGCCAAGCTGGTTCGTTTCCTGATGTGACTTGCTACAAATGTAAGAAAAAAGGTCATTATGCAACTAGGTGTCCTAACCCTTTGTCCTCACAGGACCAAACTACTAGTACTTTCACGCAGTCTCGACCACCTAGACCTCCCATTTCTGGTGCTAATGCACAAAATCCCTTTCAAGGAAGTGCCCATGATGCATCGACTGAGGCATGCCCCTATTTTAACTCTAGCTTCTGCAGGAGAGAGGCGCCACGTGTCGTTATGCCCATAAATGCTCCTACTGTGGAAGGCCAGGTCACCCAGCACACAGTTGCAGAGCATCCAGGCCCTCTGGATAGTGTACCAGCAGGGTTGTTTCCCTTACCTCCTTCTGCTATTTGCAGGATTAATTTACGATTGTTTCTTGTTTTTCTTGAGGGTCATCCTGACCCCTACATTGTTATTTTTAAGTCTGGTTTCACAGATGGTTTTTCGTGTTTGGTTTTATTACAAAAATGACACCAGGAAGGAAAAGACCATTTCTTCGTCCAATGATGTTTCTGAGGACATTCTACAGCCATTCCAAGAGATGAACAGGGGACACACAAAAAGGTCCCTTCACTATACCTCCTTTTAAAATTTCCATCTTTCTCCTTTGGGTGGGTACCGAAGCCTGATGGTTCGATCAGAGTTATCCTTGATCTCAGCAGCCCAAGGGGTCATCAGTCAATGATGGTATCTCTAGGAAGCTTTTTCTGTAAAATATTTAAGTTTGATGATGCGGTCAATTTGCTGCTAACCTACAGGTTGTTCATGGGAAAAAGGGATATTAGGCACGCCTTCCGCTCTGCCAATTATCCGGAAGACTGGCCTTTAATGTTGATTGGTGGAAAGGCAAGTATTACGTAGACATTGTGTTGCCTTTGGTTTGCGCTCTTCCCCAGACTTTCACACATTTGCTGACTCCTTGGAGTGGATTTGCAAAGTTAAAGGAGGAATTAAAGAATGTTACACTACCTGGATGCTTATTTCTTCCTGGTTCATCTGTAGATATGTACACAGGCAATGAACCAATTTGACAGGATTGTAACAGTTGAACATTCCCCAGCAGAGGACAAAAAAGAAGGCCCTTGTCAGACATAACATTTTAGGCATAGAAATAGATACTCTGACAGGTTGTCGATTACCAGACAAAAAAAAAAGATTGTTGGTAAGTTACAAGGCTGGAATAACGCTTCTCAGACTTCCAAAAGCGAGAGTTGCTCTCGTGATTGGTTCTTTGTCTTTTGCAGCCAAGGTCATTAAGCCAGGTCGCACTTTATGAGGCGTTGATTGACCTCTCCACATCGTGACAGAGCTTAGCGACATAGTGGAAATTTCCGAACCTGCTCTTGAAGACATCAAGTGGTGGATGATTTTGCTCCGAGATGGAACGGGACCGTTTTTTCCAGGATCTGTAGTGACATCAGAACACTTAGATTTCTTCCAGATGCGTCTGGTTTCGGGATAGGTTGCTGTCTTGGGTCCTAAATGGTTTTCTGTTGCCTTGCCAGCTCTGCACAAGGAACTCCTATTCATATCTTAGAGTTTGTTGCAGTTGCCATGGCTGTAATACTTGGGCGGATACCTGGTTAATAAGCAGTCACTATTTCTACAGAAATTTAGACATTGTTCGCGTTGGCGTTCAGGTTCCTGTAAAGACAAACTTTTGATGAAACTAGTTCGACACCTTTGTCTTTTCATTGCAAGGATGAACATCAATATTCTTTTGGTACACCTGCCAGGCAAAGATAATGTTTTTGCTGACTTACTTTCTCGCCTGCAGGTTGGCCGGTTCTTGAGTCTAGCCGAGTCCGCCAGTCCAGAACTTCCAGGATCCCGGAGGAAGCATGGGAGATCTTAGACTTGCTCGAGACCGTTTTACTAGCTGAAGGTATCTCTCGAAACTCTTTGCGCACATATCAATCAGGCTTCAATCGCTTTCAAAGATTTTGCTTCATGTATCGCTTTGTGTGGTTGCCGCCACAAGAATTACATTTAGAACTATTTGTCACTTCTCTTGCGAGACAAGGCCTACAGTACAATACAATAAAAGTATATCTCTATGGAATTCAGTTTTGCGCACTCCAACAAGGCGTCGAAGTTAGAATTGCTTCCATGCGAAGACTCTACTATGTCTGTAGAGGGATAAGGCGCACTCAAGTGGCTAGAAGAAGGACTAGAAATCCTATCACACCTGCACACCTTCGACAAATGTTATCTTTTATCTCTAGCAGTCAACTTTCTGCCTACGACCAAGCACTTTGGAAATGTCTAGTGCTTACAGCTTTTTTTGGTCTTCTTCGAGTTTCAGAGTATACCTCAGCTAGTTCAAGGTCATTTGATCCATTAACAAACCTTTGTGTGTCAGATGTTTCCTTACAAGGACCTAGTGTACTTATCAGAATAAAAGCAAGCAAGACAGACCCTTTTCGTGTGGGAACCAGCATCACTCTGTGGGAAGGTTGTGCCCCCCTCTGTCCTGTTAATGCCATATCTTCTTTTTACTTTTTCCGGATTACACGTCCACCTGGACCGTTCTTCGTTTTGGAATCAGGCGAATACATTACTAGAAGTCATGTCACCAGATTTTTAAATTCTTCACTGCGTGATGTCAACATCAGCACACATAGTTTTCGCATCGGGGGAGCCTCAGCCGCATCATCAGCTGGTATTCCTGACTCGGTTATACAATTCTGCCGTTTTACAGCCAAAGGAGGTAAGTTACAAATTTTCAAAAAATTTTTTTTTTCAAAAATTATGGTTTTTTGACCTGCTGTATCAGATGGTGTTACTAATTTTCATTGAAAATGCCTATTTCAGACTTGCCAAAAGAGGTATGTTACAAAAATTCATAAATTTCTCATTTTAAATTATGAAAAATGTTTTAAAAGTAAAAAATTGGAGGTAAGTTACAAAATCTGTTTAAATAAAAAAGCTGTAAGTAACAAAGAATTTCCAAAATTTTGCTTAAAAAGATGTAAGTAACGGTTAGTGTAAAACGCAGGTCACAGGTCACAGGTCGCAGGTCACAGGTCACAGGTCAGTGATGACAGGTTAACTCTAATCAATGTCATTGCAGAGGAAAATGTTTGGAAAACACAAAGAATTATCAAAAACATAATTCTCAAGCATTTTCATCCATATAAAGCCATTTCAAACATCAAAATTTAACCATGTGCTTTTATCGATCTTTCGCAGTTTGCGCCGTGTATAACGCAGACCAGAAAATATTTAGTCTGAAGCTAGAAAATATTTGAAACCATATTATATGTATAACAGGTATATTACATATTGTAATGTTTGTAATGTTATATGATGGTTACATATAATAAAACAAATCGCTCTAAAACTACCTTCTCAGAGAACTCACGAGCTTCTGATTGGTGTAATTCTATATCCAGCCATATTGTTATCATCACATTCGGCATGCTGAATATTTTTGGTGTTTTTCTTTTGTAAGACATGATATTTTGTAATTCTGTCAATATTTTTGTCAAAAATTGTCATTAAGTCATTAAAATGGCAATTGAATAATTATTTAGTTTCATCCTTTTAAAAACACTCTCTTAGGGACCTCACAAGCTTCTGATTGGTGCCGTTTTATATCCATTCACACTATCTACATCACATTCTGTATTATAAATATTTTTCGTTTTTTTGTCTGTTCTTGCATCATATTTTATGATTCTGTTAGTATTTTTGTCAAAAATTTTCATTAAGACATTAAAATAATAACTGAATAATTAATTAGTTCCATCCTTTTAAAACCACTCTCTTAGGGTCCTTGCAAGCTTCTGTTTGGTGCCATTTTATATCCATTCACACCATCCACATCACATTTTGTATAATAAATATTTTTCGTGCTTTTGTCTTGTTAGGCATCATATTTTATGATTTTGTCATTATTTTTGTAAGTAAGTGTCACTATGTCAAAATAGGTTGTTATTCTATTCAATTGTCATTTTATAATATCTAAATAGCATGTATTACTTTTTTTGTAATTTAATGCGCTATGTATTGATGTTATGTTATGTATATGTTATGATCTTTTTTTTTTTTCCGGTCTGCACTTTGTTGACCTGTGACCTGTGACCTGCGACCTGTGACCTGTGACCTGCGTTTTACACTAACCGTGTAAGTAACACATTTTTGAACCAAAAGTGAATTAATCAAAATACTTTTTCAATAAGATCTGAATAAATTTTATGGAAATCGATTCTTTGATAGATTCTTTATATTCAGTGTAAAAATTGGTATAAAATGGTCAAAATTGATCCTGCTGGCACGTTTTTCTTGATTTATTCCAAATCTAAAAAATTCAAAAATTGTTACATACCTCCTTTGGCTGTAAAACGGCAGAATTGATGGGACGATGGAGAAGCAACTGTTTTGTGTCGTACATACATCTCAACAACACCACTCGAAGAAACTGGTCGAGAGAAATTGGACAAGTACGTGAACTAAGGAGTGTTTGGAATGATAAAAATTAAGACTTTCAAGAATGGTAATTGCTTGACGACGTGAACAATAAAAATGGATACCTGGACACTAACTGGTCAAATGAATTTGGTATACTTTATAGTTCTTAAAATCTAGTATTATTTTATACCCAGGTCTTAGTTTGGGGAGTTTGGGGGTTGGCTTCGCTACGCTACGCTTCTATTGAAAATTTTGAATCTTCTTCATGCCAGTGATGATGTAATCAATAAGATTATTTCCACCCGGTAACCAATCCGGTTGATATATTTCCACCCGGTAACCAATCCGGTCGATATGATATGATATTATGATATGAGATTATTTCCACCCGGTAACCAATCCGGTTGATATATTTTCCACCGGTAACCAATCCGGTCGATATGATATGATATTATGATATGAGATTATTTCCACCCGGTAACCAATCCGGTGAATCCGTTTATGCGGTGTTATTTGAGATTTCCACCCGGTAACCAACCCGGTGAAATGATATGAGATTATTTCCACCCGGTAACCAATCCGGTGATATGATATTATGATATGAGATTATTTCCACCCGGTAACCAATCCGGTGAATGTCATTGCTGATTCCTGGCATCTATAGTGTTACTTATATGATTTTAGAAAAGCGTAAGCGGAGCCTTCCCCTTTAATTCCCCAAAAAATAATTATCTTCAAATTGAAATTATTCACTTCTCAGTTCCTTCTCGATGTATCAATTAAATGGAGTTATTCATAACTCAGGTTAATTGAAAAGAGAGTCTTTGCCGGCGCCCTAGTAAACGCCCGTTACACCCTGTCAGTCGTATGCGTTCACCAGATCTACTTTGACCAGAAAGTCTGGGTTCTAAATTTAGCCGACCTCGTGCGTGGTCTCATATATAAAATACCTCAGTCTCTGGTAACGCTTCTTTCGAACATCGTCAGTCTTGGTTCCCGCCCTCCCACACCTTTCCTTCATAACTTTACTATTTGCTAATATTGAAAATAAAAAGGATGCAAGTTCCTGTTTGTTAGTCATTTTATTTATATTTGCATATTTTGAGTTTCATATAAACGTGGAGTTAATTTAGTTGATTTAATTTATAGTATATATGGTCTTCTATGTAAGTAGTAATTTAGGGGTTGGCTTCGCTACGCTACGCTTCTATTGAAAATTTTGAATCTTCTTCATGCCAGTGATGATGTAATCAATAAGATTATTTCCACCCGGTAACCAATCCGGTTGATATATTTCCACCCGGTAACCAATCCGGTCGATATGATATGATATTATGATATGAGATTATTTCCACCCGGTAACCAATCCGGTTGATATATTTCCACCCGGTAACCAATCCGGTGGATATGATATGATATTATGATATGAGATTATTTCCACCCGGTAACCAATCCGGTGAATCCGTTTATGCGGTGTTATTTGAGATTTCCACCCGGTAACCAATCCGGTGAAATGATATGAGATTATTTCCACCCGGTAACCAATCCGGTGATATGATATTATGATATGAGATTATTTCCACCCGGTAACCAATCCGGTGAATGTCATTGCTGATTCCTGGCATCTATAGTGTTACTTATATGATTTTAGAAAAGCGTAAGCGGAGCCTTCCCCTTTAATTCCCCAAAAAATAATTATCTTCAAATTGAAATTATTCACTTCTCAGTTCCTTCTNTGGACCTACCTGGTTATGCATTTAACAAATATAATTGATATCTACGTGAGCATGAAAGTTAAACAATCATTCAGAACACAAATAGTCACGATCTATTAAAATTAGTCGTTTGTTATTATTATTTATTATTATTATTATTATTAATTTATTTGGTAAAGAAGGTCTAAGTTTTGTAAAATATACAATGCAGTAAAATACTGATGTGGACCTACTAAAATTGTAAAATAAAATATAAGATAGTTATAAAAATATAAATAAATGGATGATATTTATTGCATGATTATAATAAAATAAGTAATTGTATAAATAGATTTGTTTGTGATTGATGCTGCAGAGTGCTCAATGAAATCAGAGCCAATTTAAATTTTAAAAGTTATCTTTCATCACAAAATAAAAAAGTACACTACTCCGAGTTTCATGCTTACTGCACTTGTCAAATGTACAAATAAAATGAATCTGTTTTGAAATTCTCATTTAAAAAGCTAAAAAATGTTAAAAAGTTGAAATAATTGGTGCGATAAAAAATTGATGTGCGTATAAAAGGGTAATAAAAGGTAGATAAAAGGAATGCATAAAAAACCTTTTATACGCACATCAATTTTTTATCGCACCAATTATTTCAACTTTTTAACATTTTTTAGCTTTTTAAATGAGAATTTCAAAACAGATTCATTTTATTTGTACATTTGACAAGTGCAGTAAGCATGAAACTCGGAGTAGTGTACTTTTTTATTTTGTGATGAAAGATAACTTTTAAAATTTAAATTGGCTCTGATTTCATTGAGCACTCTGCAGCATCAATCACAAACAAATCTATGCTTGCTCCTGGTGGTTACCTGCTTTGTTGAGCACTCTTGAATTTATGTTGATGTTATCTTTCGCTTTCGTAACATGGAGAAATTCACCATCGATTATTCGACCAAGAATATTCCTCTACCGTCAAAAAAACTGTATCTGAAATCTCTCACTGATAAAGTTGAAAAAGTTATAAAGAGAATGAGATGGAAAGCATTTTATTTCGATAATGACACACCTAAGGAAGATGAAGAAAAGAAGGAAACATACGGATTTTAAAAACTTAAATTGTCCACCGCAACACAACGATCTGAAAAACTTTGAAAATGAACTCCATGGAATGATCAAAACGATAACTTTCAAACCAGCCCGCAACCAATTCCAAGATCGACTGAAACAAGATATTGACAAAATCACCTTATCAGAAAAAGCCTTCCATACCTGCCGACAAAACAAGAAATTTCTACGAAATGACAAAATTTTTATCACGAACTTATTATGGAAAACGTACACACAAAACAAAAATCTGACAACCTTCTTCTACACGAAATCAACATAGAAGCAAAAGAAATCGCCGAAAAAACTGAATACCTGACAGAGTTGAATGCCTGTGCACAAACAACGCGTTCATTACCCTCAAAGACCACAAAGATGATTTTCTCAGTCGACCAAAATGCAGACTCATAAACCCCGCTAAACCTGAATTAGGAGGGTCAGCAAAGTCAACATCGAATCAATAAACAATATCGTTAGAGAGAAACGAAAGTCCACCAGTGGCATAATTCCGATCGTCATTAATTGGTTCCCAACCATCAAGAAGAAAAAAGCTGCGTCTTCGTCCAATTCGATATAGGTGAAGAATCTATCCGTCAATCACAAAGAAACTTGTAAAAAAGCAATTCGACATGCTGAGAAATACACAAACATTCCCAGAGAAGGCAAAAACAAGTTATCCTCACTCGAGAAACTCTTTTCTTTTCACAAATGGCCAACATTGGATCAAAAGCAAAGGAGACAAAAACTTTGACGTAACAATGGAAGCTACGACGGGGCGGAATTATGCGAATTGGTCGGCCTATTTATACTCTACCGTCTGAGCGAAAAGTATGGTATCGAGATATCTGGTCTATACCGTGATGATGGTCTTTCTTGTTTCGAAGTAATCAATGGTCACGACGCCGATAAAATCAGGAAAGATTTTATTCAGCTCTTTAGAGAAGAATTTGATCTCAAAATTACAATAGACACAAACTTGACAACCGTTAATTTTCTTGATATCACTTTAAATCTGCTAGACGGGACATACAAACCGTATAATAAACCAAACAGTAATCCCGTTTACGTACATACAAAATCGAACCATCCACCAAACATCATCAAACGCATACCAACAATGATCTCTGAAAGGATAAGCAAAATTTCGTCAAACAAGGAGATTTTCGACCGAGCATCCCAAATGTACAACGATGCACTTCAGTCAAGTGGCTATAAAGAAAAATTAACTTACAAAACACCGAACACAAAACGAACGAAAACCAGACCCAGAAAAATTATATGGTTCAACCCCCCGTTCAGCACCAACGTAAAAACAAATGTAGCAAAAAGGTTTCTGAGTATTGTAGACAAAAACTTCCCCAAGAACCACCGCCTCCACAAGATCTTTAATCGTAACAACCTGAAAGTTAGTTATAGCTGCCTTCCAAATGTTTCGAGAATTATATCAGCACACAATAAGAAAGTTTTAAATCATCAAGTAGATACAAATAATGAAAACGAAAAATTGTGCAACTGCAGAAAGAAGAATGAGTGTCCATTGAACGGAAATTGTTTAGAAAAAGAAGTTATCTACAAGTGTAACGTCAAAAAAGTCGATACCGAGGAAGGCAAACCTACATTGGTTTAACTGCCAAATTCTTCAAACAACGTTGGTATGGCCACAAACATACGTTCAGGAATGAAGACAAGAAGAAATCAACCGAACTTTCGAACTACGTGTGGGACCTCCAATTGAAGGATATCTCCCCTAAATTGACTGGGAAATAATTGACCACACGCGTCCTTATGTAAATGGCTCAAAACGATGTAATTGTGTGCCTGACAGAAAAATATCACATTATGACGTCAGAACTTGACCTGATTAATAAACGTTCGGAATTAGTATCAAAATGCCGTCATTAAATAAATTTCTACTGAAAAACTTCAAAGCAGTCCCACCGGACTAATGATAGAATTTTTATGCATTCCTTTTATCTACCTTTTATTACCCTTTATACGCACATCAATTTTTTATCGCACCAATTATTTCAACTTTTTAACATTTTTTAGCTTTTTAAATGAGAATTTCAAAACAGATTCATTTTATTTGTACATTTGACAAGTGCAGTAAGCATGAAACTCGGAGTAGTGTACTTTTTTATTTTGTGATGAAAGATAACTTTTAAAATTTAATTTAATTGTATAAATATGTTAAAATCAATTAGTATTAAAGTCTTTATAAAAAAATCTAAGAATACTCATGATGAAATTGGCCAAAAAATTAAGAATAATGTTTAGAATATCACCGCCACGAAATTTGGTTACTAAACCTAAGAATGCCATTTCAGAGCAGTTTTTAACTGTAAGTTGCAAACTATCCCCAAGTAAAGTCATTTTATGTTTTAGATATATGTATTGCATGTTAAATCTAGTTTGAATTTTTACTCCAACCTAAGATGTTTTGTAAGAATATTTTAAGATGACTTTCCCCAAAAAGGTAAGAATATCCATGATAAAATGAAAAACACATTCTCATAAAAAACGTGTATAATAGTGTATGTTTCTATTTCGACTGTTTTCATATGGGAAAATAGGTTTCAAAGGAATGAGCTGAGAAGACCAAGACTAAGAATTTTGGATTGAATCAATGATTACACCCGTCAGAACAAAACAATATCAAAGAAGGCCGGCCTGGTAATCATCAAACATTGAAGACGTCATAAGAACCGTTCCTAGAACCAAACAAAGGATTGACTTCTAATGGTAAGACTGCAATCCAAGTCCAATTAGAGGGGACATTACATCATCTAACAACCAATTAAGTCTGGACTTCTCTCAAAGTAGTATAAAAGATAGATAAAGTAGTAGTTAGGAAAACAAGCACTTCGGAGAACATTGGATAGAAGACAGAAGAAGACTAAAACATACTAACTCAAGACAAATTAGATTACAATCACATGAAGATGACTTTGAGTTTCATCGTTATTAGTTTTATGTTTACCAGAACTGATTTTCGCTCATTCTTGGATGACATGCCCACCGTAAGTAGATTTTGAAAAACTATTTTTTTACGACCAAAATCAAAGGGCAACCCGAAGTGGTTGTATTCAAAGATCAAGGAGAGGACATCGAATAACATTAAAAAAATTTTTCGGTAACTGTAGGCGAGTTACAGCTTTAATATTACACTTTATAGCTGAATATGCTAATTCATGAGCGGTCGAGGAAAAAATACCTCATGTAAGCATTCAATTTTGAAAAACGTTAAAGGTTTTATTTTTACACAAGTATTTCCGTTTCATATCAGACACATATTTCATATAAGGACAGTGTCTGCTTTTGTTATATTATGCTGATATAAGCAAAAAGATGTTTTTCTTTTCCTTTTTCTGACCAATCTTGCTCCACATACGTGTCAATCCAATGTGAAAAAGCTTGTGAATTGAAATTGATTGAGTAAGCAAACGAATCACTCTTATTTAAAAACAAACCTTTAGGTAAATGATTCGTTCAATTTTCGTTCTTTTTTACTCATCATTCAATTTCAAAAACCTTTAGTAATGATTCGTTCAATTTTCGTTCTTCTTTATTTATCATAGATCTTGCAACGCAATGATTGGTCGAGTGGTATACAAGGTGCCGCACAATGTGAAGGGGAGTTTGGCTCAAGTAAGTCCTTACTTTTCGTTACTTTTGGTTGTCTTCGAGCCTATAGCTCTGGCAAGAATCTCTCGATCCACACCACAATCTTCGTTCAATCCGCAATTCCTGAAGGAAAAAGGATCAGCAGGGGATTTCATGTCTAAAATTGAGTTTAAGTCAACTCTCCTGCACCTGTATAATAGTTATACACTATCACACCTTTCAAGGCTTAAAGGTTTAACATAAGTGTTCCCGTTTTCATACAGACGCATGTTTCATATCAGTACATTGATAATAATTTAATAATTTCAATAACTTAGACATACAAAGCTCCGAATTTTGCATCTCTTTCGACTTTACTGATGGAAGTTCTTCCCTTTTTGAACGATATCAGAATCATAAAAATGTGAACTAAGTGGAATATGACTTTTTGGCAAGCATGTGACTTTTTGAAATTCATGTTTAGTTCGTATTACCGAAGTTGAAGCAGGCGATCGGTTGAAAGTGGGATGGGTTTCGAACAACCATGGTGGCGGTTTTGCACGCATTGCTTTAGTACCTTGGAATGAACGAAAAAATGCTCAAAGTTATAAAAACAATGTCATGAAGTTCGCTTGTTATGGACATGATGAGAGACCTGGCAAATACAGAAATGGGGATTGCTTACATCCGTGTAATGCACGCAAAGGTTGCGAATATCAGTCAGGTATGGATAGAATCAAGTTGTCAATGCAAAGTTTTTAGTGTCAGAAAAAGCTCTAAAATTTACACACCAAACTCGTCAACTTCCAAGGCGGAAAAAGCGTCCCTTCCATCGAGATGAAAATTCCTGTGAGACGAAAAAAAGAAAGCTTGAATTCATAAGAGATAGAGAAAATCTAGTGAAAGCCAAAACTATGGAGCTCTACTTTTTAAGTCAGTCACAGTCTATCAAGGGTGACTTTTGAAGGCTCCCTTTTTTGATAGCCTTCTAAGACAATTGTGACTCTCCTTCGCATAAGATAGTTCTCCTTCCCCTTGTTTTTCTTTCACTTTAAATACTCAACAATCAACTAAAAAGATAGTTATCGTTCCAACAACTAAATAAAAATATATTTTTTTTGACACAGACCCATCTGACGTATAACGTTTCGACACAACCATTGGAATTCCAACAAATTTAAGAGATGGTTTCTACTCTCTACAAGTCTCAATGGTTGTCGGTAACGGAGGTGTTTACAATAGTTGTGCTAAACTGAGAGTATCAGGTGGAAACCAGTCATTTCGCTGTCGCTCTACCAAAGCACCAGTGACGTACCGATGTGTTGAAGCTCACAGCCAATCAGATCTTTCTACATTAAGACAAGGTAAGAAAAAAGAAAAGAAAGGAGAAAAATAGAACATTATTTTGTACCCGGGGGGGGGGGTACTTAGGCAAAATGGGTGCCGGGTATGTGCGAGCCATAAGGGTACCTTTTCTCATTCCTCAAAAGTCTCTCAAAGGGGTACAAATTCAAAAGTTAGTCTCTGAAAGGGTCCCAAAATCACGAAAATCAAAAATTTCTCTCTCAAAGGGTCACGATTTCCAAAAATTTTGACCAAAATTTGGTGAAAATCAAACCAAAATTTGGAAAAAATGGACCAAAATTTAGGAAAAAGTCTCTCAAAGGGTCCCAAAATCATCAAAATTTTGTCTCTCAAAGGGTCGATTTTCGATTTTCGGCTCGGACATATCCGTCACCTCGCAAACCTAGTACCCCCCCCGGGTTTTGTACTCACTTTCTAAAAGTTATTTTACTATTTTCCTGAAACCGCTAAAATTATTATTAAACTCTTACGACCAAAAAGTACTCCTTACTATAAATATTTGGGACAATAAGCTCTTTTCTATTCTTCCAGGGACAAAACGTGGTAATTTTTGTTATGGTCTTGACGGTAAAGTTGGTACAGTGGATGATTATATGACAGATGTACCAATCAACGTCGACTGTGATCCGCGTGCTTCATGCGATCAATCAGTAGATAAAGGTTCATGCAATCGACAGTTTCCATCTATGAAAAGCATCGTGGTAAGTGTTAAGACATGATTTTTCTAAACGTCGAGTAAAGCTATGATTGGCTGAGACAAGAAAAGATTACCTCATACACTCATTTTATTTTATAAGCATAACGTTTATAAGCATACTGAAGCTCAAATTTCCAGAAAAATTAAGCATATGTTAAGCATACCTTGAGGCTCAGCCAAAGAAATTTTTAGAATCATAATTTCCAAAACTTCAGAAAATAACAGAAGAAATCATAAGGTAAACATTCGAAAACAATAGAATGTCTTCATTTCTCTCAAGATTAAAGATAGGGGGAAATGCGCGAAAATTTTTACCACCCCTTCATAATTTTACCAAGCATAGGGTTAAGTATAGTCGAGGCTCAAAATTGAGCTTTACTTAAGCATAGTGAGCTTCAGCCGAAATTTACCGTATGCTTATAAAACAAAATGAGTGTACTTTGGACATGTTGATAAAAATAAGTTTAGATAAGCATTTTTTAGTCAATCAGAGCTTTCTTCGACGTGTTTTCGTGACTTTTTTACATGAATCTGGCAATAGGAAATTTGTATAATTAATCAAACACTTTCGCAAAACCCCTGTAATCTTTTCTAAAGTGCTTAAAAGTTTCACCAAGTTTGTTTGCTTTTAGAGAGGACATTGGATGAGTCCCCAGGTAGGGTCGCAAAAACACCAAAATAGAAAAATAAGTCCCTCATAGGGGGAATTCCAGAAGAAAGTGGAAAATTTTGAGAACATTTTGGAATTTCAGTCCCATTCAGGGTCACTTTTTTCAAATAAACGAGTCCCACGTAGGGTCCATTTTTCGAATTTCAGTGGCACATTCCCGTCGGGTGGCAAGGGTAATTGCTGCTTTATAGGGTAACCGATTTACTCAACTTTGTATCTCTGTTGCACGTTCTTTGATTTAGGAATAAGTGTATAAAAAAATAACGCATCAGAACATTTTAAGGATTTACAGGGTCTAGAACAAAATATTCATGCACAAAATGCCGAAAAAAGAACATTTTGAGTACACTGTAAAACTTAAAACCAAAGGATTAAGAACACTGGGAGGGTTTGAAGTATATTTGATGTTCTTATAAAGAAGAAGTTATATAGTCCAGTTGATGACTTTTCAATTTTCTTTTTTCTCAGGATGCTGGAAGTAACCCAAGACAACCGTTTTGTCCTGCATACAGAGTCCTACCACAGATATAAAAGTCATCAATATGGAAGAGATAGCTTGTTGAGGAATTGATCAAATTGGAACACTTATTGTAAAATTGGAAGACTAAAGATTTAATGAAATCAAAATTGCGATCGATGGATGTGCCTCCCGAATTGGATATATCAATAATTATTTGATTCCAAAAATTAAATTTGGACTAATATCTTAAAGAGTGAATTTAACAGAATTTAACCAGAAATAGATTTGTCATTCTTTTGTCAATTTTTACAAGAGGGTCATTTCAAAACAACAAAACTTTTTAGTGCATAATCCTATCTTTATAATTGTAGGGGGCCAAACCTTTTGAATTAAACAAAAATGATTGTCATCATCGGATGGAGCATAAAATTCTGAACAAAAAAGTATACTACACTAAGTTTTATACTCAAACACACAAAAAGATAGGACGATTGAAAATTCGAAATCCTGTAGAATTTGTTACATTTTAGACAAAATTTGACGTCAAACTGACAGAATTTTGAGCTTCGAAAGCCTGTGTTTCTTTATATGTTTGAGTAGTTTGCTGTAGTATATTTTTTTTGCTCAGAATTTCATGCTCTATTCGATGGTATTGATCATTTTTGTTGAATTCAACTTTCGAAAATTGTCAATTTTTGCCTATTTTGGGGGTTAGAAATCTTGCTTACAACGTCAGTTTTTTGGCCATAAAAACTTTTGCAAGGCCTAATTTGCAGGCCCTCTCTCAGAAAAATTTCATAATCCTATCTACTTCCGAACCTATCACAGGAAACTTTGAGTTTGAAGACTCACAGGGGATAGAGGGGAATCTCTGGGAAGCTTCCCATACAAATGTTGGATTGAAAGTAAAATATAGTAACCTAGTATTGCCATTACCCAACTAGCAAAAAATTCAAGTTGATGGCATTCATGAATTATAACTAAAACTTTAGCCCTAAATCTAGACCAAAAGAGCAAATTTAGAACGGTCTGTAAAACGCTGTGTTGGGCAGGTGGTAAAAACTTGCCATGTGCCATTTTAAGTCACATGACTGAAGTGCATATATGTAATAAAAGGACTGAAAAGTTTTTCGGAATTTCTTTTGAATACCACCATCCCAAGTACTTTGGAGAATTTCTTAAAAAGTAATTTTTTGTACGGACTGAATAAAAAGTTTTCCCCATAAGCTCGTGCTACGATCGCTTACTTTTGATCGAAGCCTCGCCATTGTTGGTAATCTCCGAGCAAATCCTGATACTCTGTGCATGAAACGTATTCACTCTAAAGGCTATGGCTTCGCAAGAGAATCTGCCCAGGTTGACATACTGCTTTGTTCTTTTTTATCAAACTTGGGATGAATATTGAGTGAGCTTTTGAGCGCGTTGTGATTTGCTAAGGCAAAACAATTGCACCAAAATAAAACATTAATCATAAACATATAGAGCGCAGTGGCTTTCGCTTTTACTTTCGTTTTCAAGCGATAAGTAACGCGGTTTTTACTGTTTACCCAGGTCCAATAATTCACCATATTCCTTTAGAGCAGGGCGTAACGTGAACAGATTATGATATGTTATGTTATACACTTATATGTATCGCTGAAAAGAAAATTTGCCCAGACCTGATCTAACGTTTAAAGAAGTTGAAGAACAATCAACTTTTTCTTAAAGCGCGTGCTTATTTTTATGACGTAATCTCCCCCCTCCCAGCAAAAAATGATTGAAGCAAAAAAGAACCTATGACAGTGCAAGCTTCTGGAAGCCAACATTAAACCAGCCAAAACTATCATACAACTAAGGGGGTATTAATCAAAAGTAATTAAATCAGAAAATCAAGTAGCCAAATAATGACGTAAACTTGGTTTACCACAAATTGGAAAAAGAGAAAACGTCATTACCTCTTTGCAAATGCATCCCGAAAGCCAAAACCGTCTTTGACCGGATCGTGTGTCGGCTAAACGGACGGATGTGTGGAGTTTGGAGTGATGGTACTTTTGGACGCAATGACAAAGACAACTGTATCCTGAAAAATGGGTATAAAAAGAGCTGGAAAAATATTTAAAGTAAGAAGCAAATTACAAAGAAACATTTGAGTGATATTAACCAGCCAATGAAAAACTAGCAGAATCAACATGAAGATGACTTGGAGTTTCATCACGTTATTGGTTTTATGTTTACCAGAACTGATTTTCGCTCATTCGTGGATGACATGCCCACCGTAAGTAGATTTGAAATTTGAACGTTGGAGTAAACAAAATATGAAAAGGCCGTATTCTCAAAAGTGTGCATTTCAAGATAACAGTCGTACAGACCCTAAGCCTTTTTGCTGACCCTAAATAAGTTATATGATCAAACTCTTTGAAATAATAAACATAGATCGATATTCAACGTGAATAGCTCAGTAATCTAGAACAGTTTTATATTGTTTTAACGGGGTCTACAGCCAGCCGGATCGGCTATCTACGAGCTCGACGAAACTTTGTAGGAAGCGGGGATTCGAACCCTTGGTTCAGGAGCTGAAAACTTGACCATTTGGCCATTAACCCCATATTATGGAATCTCAAGTAACTTTTTCATTTAAATGTGCATTCAGGTCTTTCAATCCAAGACTGGGACGAGGAGGGATCATTGGAGGCGCACAATGTGAAGGGGAATGGGGCACAAGTAAGTAAAATCTGTTAAACTCCTGATCTTTTTTTCAATAGCCGAGTAGAAATCGCTGCCATCAAGGCAAAAGGTCCAATCTCAAAATTAGTGTCTGAGAAAACTGAGAATTTTTCTGTTTGGCTAACCTTAAATCTTGAGCTTGGCCCATTTTTCATATTGAGGGGGATCCCATCTACATGAAAAAGGGTCAATCTCAAAATTTAAAGTTAGCAAAACAGAAGAAATTCTTAGTTTCCTCAGCCACTAATTTTAAGATTGGTGATAGTAAAATATTCTTTATTTCAGCTGAAAAAAAAGCTGATTATAAATTAGTTTTAGACGTTAGATTACCCTGGCTTACCTGCATATTGATTTTTCGATGTTGGGATCAAAACTCAATGAAATGAATTTCTTGATTTCATTCTAGTTCCTGTTACCGAAGTTGAAGCGGGCGATCGATTGAAAGTGGGATGGGTTTCGAACAACCATGGTGGTGGTTTTGCACGCATTGCTTTAGTACCTTGGAATGAACGAAAAAATGCTCAAAGTTATAAAAACAATGTCATGAAGTTCGCATGTTATGGACATGATGAGAGACCTGGTAGATATGGATCTGGCGATTGTAAACATCCTTGCAATGGAAGACCTGGATGCGAATATCAATCTGGTAAGGAACTTAAAACTCTCAAATATCTTTGCAACTTTGCAGGTTTACCCTTCGGTCACACTATAGTCCGTATAAAAACCCTTTGACTGGGAAATCATCATTTTACACCCCGAAATTTGGAAAACATGCTTGGGAAATCCCCATTTTACATCCCAAAATTGGGAAAACTCATGCCTGGGAAATTGTCATTTTACAACCCGAAATTTGGAAAACCCAAGCCAGGGAAATAACCACTTTCCAGGCCTGTAGCTGTTTCATTTTTCCAGGGCAAATCCAATCCCGAAAATTGTCATTTCCCAGGCCAGGAGATTTAAGATTTTCCTTGACTGTTATAACCTTTTGTTCCAGTTTTTGATCAGGTTACAAAATGCTCCCCTATTCGTCAAACTTGCGGAATTACTTTCATTTTAATGTTCTGCGATTCAGAAACTTGAACCTCTATGACTCGAAAGAATACTGGTTCCGCACATTTTTGTTGTCCAAGTCAGGAGACCTGATAGTATTTCAACCCACAGAATCTATCACTTTCAACCAATAATATTGCTCATGAGATATTATTAACTTTTAGACCCATCTGATTTTGAGCGTTACGACACAACCATCGGAATTCCAACAAACTTGAAAGATGGTTTCTACTCTCTCCAAGCCTCTATGATAGTAGGCAATGGAGGTGTTTACAATAGTTGTGCTAAACTAAAGGTCACAGGTGGAAGCCCGTCATTCACGTGCAGCTCCAGCAAGACACCAGTTTCTTACAATTGTCGCACTGCGTTGAGCAAAGATATCTCGCCCATAAAATCAGGTAAAGCAACGATTTCAGGTCATGTTCTCTTTGGCTCTAACGGAGAAGAATTTTTAGGAATCTTCCTTTTATTCAAACCGCCCCCTTATATTTGGACCGCCCCGTTATTATTCGGACCACCTCTTTTACTATTCGGGACCTTAGAGTAAGAAACCTCCGCCAGCGCATTACGTGTTTAAAAAGGTTTAATAAAGAATAAAAACGTGTTATTAATATCAAGACTTTGAATTGGAAATCACCTTTTCAAAAATTACGTCATGGACAACGCTTACCTCGTACTTGTTTTCAAAATATTGCTATAGTTACAGAATCAGGTAGTGGTCACACTCAAATAATTCATGAAAAGGTAAAAAATACATTTTTAGTCCTACAAAATTATGTAAATGAATCACCTCACTTTTTTGCCGAGTAAGGCTATTTTGAAAACTTTCTTTAAAACCTATTTTTCCATAATAAATTCTTTCCAATTGTCTCGAAGTGGGTCCTAAAATAGCACTTTTAAACCCTAAAATTCAAAATTTTTCTCCGTTCCGAACCATGGTGGCCAACGTCAATTTACTTCAATATTTGGCCCCCTAAATTCAGCCCTCAAGCCGGGGACCCTGGACAAAAGTAAGATTGATAGGGAATGTTTTCATTTTTAGCAACCCTGAGCCACAGACCAGACACAGTGGGACCCCCACTCCATTGGAAAATTATGTAAAATTTCGTCTCCGCCGGTGGGAAAATACCGTACAATTCCAGCACGACTGGAAATTTACTTTATTTTCATCCCTATTTAAAACTCAATGGACAAAAGTTGCACTCTAAAATCACTTGCTTTTCTCAACCAAGAACAATAGAATTTCTAATCTCATTCGGATCTCGATAGAAATTTTCATCTCTGCTATGGAAAGAAGTTCCACTGGAGACAGAGGTGTTTTTGACAAGAAATGAAATTTGGAAATTATTCCCAAATCTTTCCCCAAACTTTCCTTCCAGGGACAAAACGCGGTAATTTTTGTTATGGTCTTGACGGTAAAGTTGGCACAGTGGATGATTATATG
Source organism: Clytia hemisphaerica (assembly GCF_902728285.1). Taxonomy (NCBI): domain Eukaryota; kingdom Metazoa; phylum Cnidaria; class Hydrozoa; order Leptothecata; family Clytiidae; genus Clytia; species Clytia hemisphaerica. Next base: position 1,363,843 of record NW_027103507.1, on the reverse strand, counting down.
ACAGATGTACCAATCAACGTTGACTGTGATCCACGTGCTTCTTGCAGCCAATCAACAGCAAGGAGTAGATGTCAAAGTGAATTTCCATCAATGCTGAAGATTATTGTAAGTTTTTTGTATAAGAACAAATTCTATAAGAACACCAGAGCGTTTCAAACATAGTCGACTGTAGTCCCTGTTCTCAAGGGTTTACCTCCAAGATCTTGCTTTGCAATTCCAGTATTACAAAGAATGATATCTGGGGGAAGTGGTTTTTTACCCCCTTGGTCTTAGTTTTGAGAACTCTTCCCGGGAACATCGTTACGTTTTTTTTATTTCTAATTTGAAAAACTACATTACACTTACGAACATATACTACTTACAAAACGAACACAGAAAAAATAAATACCTAGCTCCTCCCCCTTTGTAAGGCACTAAGTGATATCGCCAGGGGTACTAAGCTATAAAATATAAGAAAAACTTAAAGGAAAAACCGTCACTAAAAGGAATAAAAAAAGACTTAGTTAGAGGCTACCATAGAAATAGAAGGGGTATCATATCCTCGTTCTGCACTAAAGCCAGGCGTCTTCAAAATTGAATTCTATGCTTCTTCAAAAACAGCAGAGATTCTTGGACATCACCATAGATTTGACCAAATGAAGGCTGAGATCTCCAAAGAAAGGCAAGGCAATACTTTGATTAGTAACAATTTCACTTATAATCTTCCTTAATTTACATTGTAGACATCATCGAGTAACCCAAGGCAACCGAATTGTCCAGTATACAAAGTACTACCAAACCTTTAAATCTGACTGGATGAGAAATATTCGATCGGAAAAGATCGGACGAATAGCCAGCCAAAGCAAGAAGATTGAAAACTAAAGTTGAAATATAGTTTCATTTTCTTCAAACGATTTGGTGTCACTTGTACGTAATTGTATGTGAATATTTTATTTTTATCATATAAGTTCCAAGTAGAATCTTAGTCCACAGAATTTGTTTAAAAGTGCATGCAAATCAATATTGTACGCAATTGTTATCATTATGAACAGTTATTTCACAATATACGATTTAAAAAACTTATCATTTAAAATATTTTTTGATCAAATCCTTATCGGTACCTGTATTCGCCAGACTTTCTCTACCGGGTGCGCCACAAAAAAGTTTCTCTCTTCTTTAAAGATAATTTTATCGAGACCTAAAATATTTCATTCATGAAAAATCATTCCTTTTTCATTTGAAAGAAAAAAGATAAACTTAAATTTTGATGGGTCATTATTTAAATTCGGCTCATCAGATCAAAAGTTATGCTTAATTGAATAAACAAGTTACTTTCAGAAAATGCTCGAAAATGTTGAAAATCCTTCATTCTTTCCAATTGGTTCTTTCACAGTTTTTGGAACTAGAAAAAAGAAACTTTTTTGTGGCGCACCATGTATAACTTTCAAGTACTTGTTAGCACCTCATAAATTTGGATTGGAACAAGCATTGAGAGAGAGGGAATAGGAATTAGAGTTTTTACTCGGTAAGAAAAATAGAGAGCAGGTTCAAACAGAAGAAGGTATTTTGAAAAAGATAAGCAGGAGAGTTTAAATAATTAAATCTCCTAGAAACAAGTGATACTTTTATGGATCTACCTGGTTATGCATTTAACACATTTATAATTGATATCTACGTGACGTGACCATTGAACAATCATTCAGAACACAAATAGTGACGATCTATTAAAATTAGTCGTTTGTTTCTTATAAAAAAAACGCTTAGAAACCAAAATTTCATGCTCTTGGAATATTTTTTTCATATTCAAGACTTTGTGAGCAAAAACAAACATCTATCTCATCAAAAAATTGGTAACAGACGGACGGACGGACGGACGAACACAGGTTAATTTATAAAAAACCGTAATATTAATAAGAAAGGGGTTGTTGTAGGAATTTGAAGATTGAAGATAATGTTGCGAAAGCTCTGGGAACGGTTATCCTGGACTGCAAAAAGCAATTAAACTTCTACCTTGAACCTTAAGGTTAGGTAACTTTTCAAACAAAATTCATACGAGGTTGTGAAAAAGTGAAAATTGTCCATAGTAAATTCAGTCTGGTGATTTCAGATAATTTTTGATGACACTGAGTCTAGACTTGAACAGGGAAATTCCTACGCGGAACGAGCGAAAACCGCCTGCTTTATAAATATTAAAAAAGCTTGACCAAACAAGGGCGCCAGGTGTTTGAGGATAGGGTTCCTTTCCGTAATTTGGAAATATATATTAAGTATGCGGCGACCTTAAAGATTTTATTTTTACACAAATGTTCCCGTTTCATATCAGACACATATCTCATATCAGGACAGTGTCTGGTGCCTATTGTTATATTTTGCTGAATAAATAAGAAAAAAAGGTTTTCTTTTCCTCTTTCGGACCAATCTTTCTCCGCATCCGTGTCAATCCAATGTGAGAAAGCTTGTAAATTAAAATTTGATGAGCAAGCAAACGATATCACTCCTTTTTAAAAACAAAACCTTTAAAATTTAAGGGCTCTGACCATAGTGAATTTTTCATAATTGTCGTGTTTAAAATGTTGTTTTCTGACTGATGTAACCAACAAAACTATGGTATGCTATACATTTTCTGTTAGACAAACTATTCCTGAATCTGAAAACTCAAAAATTGCATTGAAAAAGTTTGATGAAGAAGAAAATGAAGACTTTTGCGAGGAAGAGTATTTCAACCTTGAAGAGCTTAGTTTTGGCGAAGAAAAAACATTTTGAAAAAATTTTCGCAGTAAATGTTGTATCTTTTACTGAACAATAAAAACTTTTGCGGAAAATTTTTGTAAATGCTTCTTTGTCTCAAAATCTTCAAAATAGTGGTTTTTCATCAATTTTTTCATCTGGATTTTGCTTTAAAAAACAGTTATAACTTTTGACACATCTTTTTAGAAAATTTTCCGCAAATTTAAAATAGTTCAATTCTTTGCGGACAGTTTGAAAAAAGTTCGAAACAAAAAGGTTAATTACCCATTAAAACTTAGCACTTTTTATAAAAGAAGGTGATGCAACATATTATTAACGTCTTTTAAAGTTCATAACGTCATTTTTGCAATTAAGTTCTTAATTACTCTTAAGGGGTTTGACTAAAAAGCAATTTATAAAGACAATTCTTTGTTAAAATTGTTAAAAAATCTAAAACGAACTTTATGTTCAGATACTAAAATCAATTTTCTGACTATGGTCAGAGCCCTTAAGGTACCTCGAATCCCGAATCAAATATCGAGGATTTCAAAATAACAAAAAAATCAGCCCTCCAACTTGAAATTATTCCACTATGCTCTACTTCCCTGAAGAACCTTGCAAGGATACACATTCAAATAATTCCTTGTTTAAACAGATTGATTTAAAACAAATTTCCCTTGAGGAAATGAAAAATACCAAAGTGGGAGAAATTTTTGAAACGATTTTCCGCAATGAAACACATAAAAGAGGTTCAAAAAGTGTCCATTTTCATTCATCAGCTGTTTTGAAACATTTGAAAAGATGAAGACATTATCAATTCTTTTGATCGTTGGCTTTGCCACATTCGCAGTACTTGGTAAGCTCAATTTTACTTTGAATCTTCTTTAATTTATCATGAAAAAACTGAGAAAAGTTTGAAGGGGCGGACAATATAATCACGAAGAAAGTTTATTAGCCCTACCCCAGGCAAAGCTACTAGAAAAAGCGTCCCCAGGTACCCACAAGACACCCCCTCTGGAATGTTCGTGATAGAGGGTTAGCCTGAAAACCATCCGTGATTCTCAAAATATAGATGTGCAGGATCCCAAAAACAGTTAAAGACCGTGTTCACCGGCAGGTGGGGGTAATTGCTCCATATTGCCTGGACTATTATGATAATCAAAGCAGGAATGTGGTCAAGTTTTTGTTATCAAAGTCTTCCTTGACCAATTAAAAAGATTCGCTTAGAGGTCTCAATAATGATTCAATTGACTATTTTAGTACATTTCCTTTTTAGCCCGACCTGCCAAACCCGCTGTACCTAAAAGAATTCAAAAAGAACTTGAGAAGGGAATCGTCAAAGAATTATCCAAAGAAGTTGTGAAAAGTAAGTCCTTTTAAAACTGTTTCTTAATGGAAGAAAAGTTGGACTAAAATTTAACCATAACCTATAAACAAACATCTCTAACACTTTAGGAAACTGCCTACTAAAACACTTGCTAAGCGATTATAATTCAGCAAACTTTAAATATACAATGGTCGTTCTCTAATTCCAGGTTCTACTTTTCGATACGCATCATTATTCAATAATATTAAAAGTCTGACAAGAAACTCTCGTAAACGTAGACTAGTATAATCGTTGAATGAAAAACATGACACCGGAAAATCTTACTAGAGTGGTAAAATCGGGAAACCGTATCTAGAACGATATTCTCAAATTTCAGTTCTTTTCCTTCTCTCTCGCGCGCTAATTCCCGTGTGAACGTTTTTCCGATTATACCTAGCCAGTACCCGACTCCTAAATTTTGTTGCGCGCGGTAAATAACAGACTTGTTTACAAGTCTATCGTAAACGACGCTCTTCTATTCCATACTCTCCCTCATTCGATGAAAATCTCTTTGAAAATCGAATCAGAGAGCGTCAACTCTGGAGCTTAAAATGTAAAAATCATGTTGAAGTAACAATATAATATTCTCTTTCAGAATTAAAAGAAAAAGCTCATCATGACGACGAAGACGATGATGATGCAGTATTGGGTAAGATCTATTTTAGATGGCATCTTGCATGTGCTTTGTATCGGAAAAGCTCTTTGTTCAGCTAGGGAAAACGATCCTTCCATCGTACGAACAAAATTGTCTGCTAAACTTAAAGAACTAAACGAGTCATTATTACTTATTACTTTTTTAAATTAAACTTTAGTGGCTTCAAATTATTGATAGGCCCAATTGTAGGTCCCTAGATATTCGCCTCGTTTTGGCGAAAAACTCGTCCCTAGGCCCCAAAAATCAAAATTTTTGAAAAATGAAAAAACACTCTCAGATATTCACCCAAGGAACAAATGTGCCAAATTTCTGCCAAATCTGACAATTTTTGAAGTCTCCAAAGTTTTGGGACATACACACAAACACACAGACATAGACACAGACACACTCAGATTCTAGCTCAACTGAAGTTATGAGAATAGGAGAATAAACTACATAAGAACATTAGGCTTCGATGACCAAAATGCTAAGAACAAGTTAAGAACATTTTAAGGGCTTTGTGGATTCTAAAACACCTAATTCCTTGGTTAAGTTGACATAAATACTCACAAACTGGTTAAAATAAGAACATGTTAAAAACATTTTTCAGCTTAAATCTCAGAAAGTTGGTTAAGTTAAAGCCCTTTTTTAGATGTTTGTTAATGGAAGAAAACTTGGGTAAAAAAGGCTGAAATTCAGTCAAGACCTATAATGACAAAACTATATCAACAAAGTCGTTTCATAAACAATCTTGTCTTCTCTTTCAGAAGCTGAAACTGACGACGAGACCTCGATGACGAAATTCTAGATCGCCAATTGGACGCAGATGCAAAGCCTCTCTTCTTTGGATCGATCCTTTCGTCTTTATTTGGTTGAATTGAATCGAATTTAACATAATTTATTCGTCTGTATTTTAACAGAGAGGTTACATGTAGCAAAAGAGGATAAAATAAATTTTCTAAGCAGGCCCCGGTAATCTATAGATACAAACATCATCTCACCTAAGGGATGGCAACCTGTTTCCTGGACTGACGAGGACTTGGATATGAATATTTATCTTATGTTGAAATAATTTAACGAACGTAAATATAAACAAAGAAACTAGAAAAAAACTTTTACTTGTACTTTTTCCTGAGAAAATTTTTAACACGCAAAATTTTTTGACAATTGTGAAAATTTTCAACAGTACCAAAGCTTGTAACTTGAGAGTTAGACAATAGTTTTGTTAGAATAGGTATTTTTATACTCCTTTGAAAGCATTCTCTTTAACCAACTTCGAGATAGCCCATTACCTAGGAAAAACCTCCATATAGGAAAGAATTGGCAAATTAGCCCAGCGGTAAACTAGCCGATAGTGAAGAAGAATTTGATTTGAGAGCAAAGTCTTAATAGTTGCATCTTTTTTTCACCATCCATAAAGAAAATTTCTCATGTCTCAAAGAAAATAATCGGCTTAAAAAACAGTTCAACTTGTTGTGACTGGCCTGAATTTTTGGTGACGATAAAAAGCAGTCATGTAGGTCCAACTTGCAAAAGGCAATCGGTTGCCTACTTCACTGTCTTCTTCTTTAGTTCTCTTTCCAAGAAACGTCATTTCTCTTCAACCAAATCCAGTGACTTGCTTTCTCGGTTGCCTCTTCATTCTTTTATCGACTTGTTGATCATGTGTTTAAGGAGGCCGATGTTTATGAGCCACTTCTTCAACCTATTGCCGACAAAACTTCCGCAGCTAACTTCTACTGGGTGATGAGTTGCGTTTCTCCCTGCATCTTCGCACTTCTCTAGTACTAATTTTAGTACGCATGCGTGTTACAATGCAGGATCTTTTAGAAGAACAGACTGAGTATAATAAAGTATAAGTTGCATCCATAGTATTTGCGTCGACGGAGAAAATCTTTGCTTTTTAACCCACTCGTTCAGCTTAACTGGCTATCTTGGTATAAACTACTGCAACCTCTTTTCCGCCTTTCCCAAAGTTTAGAGTACACACTTTTTTTATAAGAACATACTTTATAAGAATATTCATGATGAAAATAGCCAAAAAGATTTTGAGTATTACCAACCTAAGAATGTAATTTTTAGAGCATCTTAAACTCAAAATTGCCAATTATTCCCCAGTTAAGCTAAATTCAAGTTCACAAAAATGCTTTAAATTTGGATTAAATTTAGATTCTTCCTAACCTAAGAATACCGTAAGAATATTTTAGGGTGATTTTCGCCAAAATGTTAAGAATATCCATGATGGAATGAAAAAAACACCATTCTTAAAATAAAAACCGTGACAGTGCTTAATTGGAATTCTTGTTGACAGGAAGATTGACATAAATAATGCGATTTTTGATCATAGAAAATTTTATTGTACTTTTAGTACGTTCTAATTGTGTAAAAATTGTGCACAAAGGCGTGCAAGCACAACTGTAGTTTAGGGGTCAAAAATGGATCTAAATCTCAGACCTAAAAAATTGGCACCCGTTTGTGTATTTTACAGACCAGAATAGATTCCCAGGATTAAATGAATTTGACATTTTGTCTGCACTATTTGACCGAGTTCACTCATTATCTAAGTGGGACTTAAAAATTTTCACCAGGTTTTTCACCGGGAGAATCTGATCGGGTGGTCACTGATAAAAAGGTGTATAGGAGTAAAAGGGATATCATATCCTCGTTCTGCTCTAAAGCAGGCGTCTTCAAATTGAATTCTATGCTTCTTCAAAAACAGCAAAGATTCTTTGGACATCACCATAGAATTGACAGAGTGAAGGCTGAGATCTTCAAAGAAAGGCAATAAGGTCCATATTTTGAAACTAAGTGGTTGGTAAGGGTAGTACCCCCGGGCCCGGAGGATAAATAATCACAAGTAGTGAAGTAAGAATTGTCCATACCTTATAGGCCCTTTCTACACCGGCCCTTATTGGCGTTATTTTTGTACTCGTGGCGTAATAAGGGCCAGCGTGAAAAGGGCCAAAGTTTTGTAATTTCTACGTCTACAAGCGGCGTTAATTTCTGACCATTTTTTCTCAATTTAAAGGATTTTAGGCATAATTAAAGGATGAAAACTATCCAGCCATACTATCCGTCATACTCTATATCCAAAACTTCACGAAAATCAATGATTTTCAATGGAATTTTCAACAGTTTGACACTGAAAGATGACATTTTAATGTAAATTTTAGTTAATACTTACTGTTTTAAAGCCTGAAAAGCGATTTTACAAGTTTTGGCGTTATTTACGGCCCTAATTGGCGTAAGCCCATAATTAGGCTGTGGCGGAATAAGGGCCGGCGTAAAAGAGGCCAGCGTTAAATTAGGACCGGCGTAAAAAGGGCCGATAAGGTAGTAAATTAGTATGACTGGTGGTCTTGTGACAACAAAGTCGACTTCCCCCTGAACTTTTTCCTTTTTGATGATTTTTGATGACGCTGAGAGTCCAGTGATTTAGACTAAATGATAATACTGTATGTAACGTTGTATGTATAGAGGTATCAACTAAGATAATATTGAACAGGGAAATTCATAGAGGTATCAACTAAGATAATATTGAACAGGAAAATTCATAGAGGTATCAACTAAATTAATATTGAACAGGAAAATTCATAGAGGGAATAACACTAAGATAATTGAACAGGAAATTTCATACGCAGAAAGGACAAAAATCGCCTGCTATATTAGTATCAAAGAAGCTTGACCAAACAAGGGCCAGGTGTTCGAGTATAGGACTCTTTCTAAAGTTTTCGTATTGTTGGCAACCCAACAGAAAAGAAAATTACGAATATGAAACGATCTTATGGGCGCCTTCTTTGCCCGGGGGGGGGGCAAGATGGGTTACGGGGATGCTCCGCTGGTCAGGGTACCTTTTTTAACGTCCACGAGTCCCAGGTAGGGTCGCAAAAACACCAAAATAGAAAAATCAGTCTCCCGTAGGGTGCCTATTTTTGGAAATTTTGGGGAAAAAGTAGAAAATTTGACAACATTTTGAAATTTTAGTCCCATTCAGGGTCACTTTTTTCGCAAATTTCGAGTCCCACGTAGGGTCCATTTTTCGAACCTCAGTGGAGCACCCCCGTCGGTCGACAAAGGTAGTACCCCCCGCGGGCTATTCTTTGGACTTTCGAAATCACATTAGGATCTGTTGCAAAATTAAGGTACATATCTGATGGACAAATTGAGGGTATTGTATTGTATCGTATTGTTTCTTTATTTCACGTTGGCTTTAAGAATTAACAGCTGGGGTTAAGAAAATTATAATGAAATAACAAATTCTAATAAACACCAACCCCTATTAGATTTTTAATTACGGCATAATCTGTAGTTGCAGGGAATTTAATTTTCTTTTGTGAATTTCTTAAGTAATTTTTCAAACTCTTCAGAAGAAGAACATGAAACTTGGATTTCGTTTTTTTTAGAGATTTGAAGACCTCATGTATAGAGCAATTCTTCTTTATAACCTTTTAGCACCTTCCACCTTTCCAAAGGCTATTTAAATGCCTCTCGTATGCAAAACAAAATTAGATTGAAATATTGCTTTGCCTGGCGTCCTTCTGGTTGAGTATAATTTTCATGTCGGATGGGTAAAAATGCAACGAGTTTTGTAACAGACCTCTTAACCCATTCCGTGCCCATGTCAAGTTTATTCGACATTGCTAAATGCTTTTTAGAATCAATACACCTTACCCGAATTGTTATTTAGGCTTTTTGACTTTTTTTTGTTTTAATGTTTGGATGTTTCTATTTAGTTTCATAAAATTGTATGTCACAAAACTAAACAAATAAAAAAAGAAATGTGAGAAAAGCACTTCCGATTCTTGAGTTATTTTGATTTGAAATTTCTTTATAAACAATAGAATTACATGGAAACGAGGCCGGGCTGTATGTTTTAATTTTTATAAGGGATTTCACCGTGAACAAAAACAGTCACAAAAGTTGATAGAAAAAAGCTTTTGAGCTCAAATTTTCAGCACGCTTTTGTCTTTATACGAGGAATACAAATATGTAGTCTATATATTAATAGCGGTGCTTTGTGTGTCTGTGTGTCACCACTTTCGTTTTCGCTTTGTTTGTGTTTTAAAATTATGACTTTTAGTCTCTTGCTCCACAAGTTTGTTCTATTGGATTCGTGCCATTTGCAAAAGATCGGATAGAGCTTGGTTTAGACTTTATTCAGCCTTTGTTTTGAAATTTAAGGTCCATCTACATTTTAGTAATTTTAATTTCTGCCCAGAGTTGTCTTTTTCTCTCTTCTTTTGTTTTAAATGTTTTCGAATGTATTAATTTAACGATCGTATTTATTAATGACATTCGAATTCTTTTCAAAACAAAACAATTTCATTTCATAGAAAATAATATTTCAAAAGTAAATCAAAACATAAAAATCAAAATGTTTGTGGACAACAACAGCATTCAAAGGACGATATAAAGCATAAGAAGAAATTAGTTCACTTCTTTCTTCTTATAAAAATATTCAAGTCGTCGTTATGTTAAAAAGTGTGTACGTCATTTTTTATGTTTAAATTCGAAAAGTTATGCCAAGGGTTTAAAAAAGCAACTTAGAATTGTCTTATTTCTTTCGATCTGAGAAAAAACAAAGAGTTGCACGGGAGTTGCACCTTTGTGATCTTCCCACTTTTTCCTGAAAAATTGTCATTTAAACTGGACGGCATATTTAACGCAAGCGAAGCGAGAAAAATAACTACCTGCAGAGTCGTTTTAAACGACACTGGTACAGTAAACGATGCTCTTTCTGGTAACTTTTGACTTAAACAAAAAATTATGTCACGGGGGGACAGTACACGATCCAAATATGGTTAAAAGATAAGACAGCCGGGGAAGGTTAGAGTTAAACGTTATAGAGATTTCTTTTTTTTTTGTTTGATCGCTTTTTTAAGCCAGCTTTAACATCCAAAGGACTTTTAGTGCATTCAGCTACAGCTTAACCGGCGTGCGACGCCGGGTACCGGCTAGTTTTCAATATGGTTTGAAGACCTTCGAAAAATACCAAACAATTCGGGAAAGGTGTATGGTGTGAGCAGCCGCACAAAAAAAAAAAATGGGCAAAGATGTATAAGTCATGTCCAGTTTTTTTTTTGACATCGGGCCTGGCGGCTAGCAACGGGTTGGAATAAATATCCATGCCATCGGCTGCTCAAAATACTTTTTTCATTTTCTCCCGCTGAAAACAACTGCATCGCCTCGAAAATGTTTGTAAATTTTCTTTTTGCTATTCCCCCCCCCTGTGCACGGAAAAGGTTAAGGGTTTCAAAATACAAAAAATCTAATTCAGCACACATCCAAAAAATTCCTTATTTTAAATCTTCAACATGCCTTAATTTTAAGTAAAGTTGTCCAAACTACGGTTACAATATTGTCCTTGATTTCAGCTATCAGTCCCCCTAAAAACCCAAGTGGCTAAAGTCTGGTGGAAATACCTGCCATCCCAAATAACTATTATACCCCTGGGGCTTCATCAACTTGCTTTATTTCCTTCTATTTTACTATCATCGTATACAGCAAACAACGTTGTTTTAAAACGTTTAAATCTTGTTTTGACGTTGTGTGTCGTCTGGGTAGCATATAGACAAGGAATCTTTTTTATGAAGTGTAAATCGACCTCTGGAGAACTTGAACTTGAACTTGAACTCGTACCCCATACTCCGCTTCTCAGGAAAATCTTTTAGAAGAATAAAATCAAATAATTCCTTGTTTAAACAGATTAATTTGAATTCAATTTTCCTTTGAGGAAGTGAAAAATACCAAAGTAGGAAAATTTTTGAAACAATTTTCCGCAATGAAACACATAAAAGAGGTTCAAAAAGTGTTCATTTTCATTCATCAGCTGTTTTGAAGCATTTGAAAAGATGAAGACATTATCAATTCTTTTGATCGTTGGCTTTGCCACATTCGCAGTACTTGGTAAGCTCAATTTGACTTTGAATCTTATATTCATAATTTATTTGGTAGCGAACGAACGTTAGAGGGTAAGGAGAAAATCAGAGGAATAATCCTTTCTACAAATTCTCCTCTGACAACCACAGTAAAACTTTGACAGAGTTTTGGTGAATGTGACAAAAGTCTTTAACTTAAGATCTTTATTTGAACCAAACATAGATTGCCAGAAATGTTTAACAAAACCTCCAGCACGTACACATTCTGCATAATCTATAGTGGAAAACTTGATCTTTCTGATTAATTGTATACATTGGTGAACGGCGACCACAACTATACTCCTTCCGTTAAATACGCCCTTGATTTAGAAAAAAGATTTTCCAGTAGAACGGAAAAAGTAGGCCGATACTAATAAGGTTTGCTTAGAGACCTAAACAAACCATCACTAAATGAACTTTTTTTTGCTTATTTTCCTTTTCAGCTCAGCCGGCCCGACCCGCTGTACCTAAAAGAATTCAAAAGGAACTTGAGAAGGGAATCGTCAAAGAATTATCCAAAGAAGTTGTGAAAAGTAAGTCTTTATTAAACTGTTTCTTAATGGAAGAAAAGTTGGACTGAATTTTAACCATAACATGTAAGCAAACATCTCTAACACTGCCTTATCAAGAGCACTTGCTAAAGAATTTGACGATTTTGTCGATTATAATTCAGCAAACCTTAAATATACAGTTGACGTTCTCTAATTCAAGGTTCTACTTTTCCATACGCATCATTATTCAATCATAATATTGAAAGTTTGACAAGAAACTCTCGTAAACGACGCTCTTCTATTCGATAAAAATCCCTTTGAAAATCGAATCAGAGAGCGTCAACTGTAGCTTAAAATGTAAACAAGTGATACTTTTATGGACCTACCTGGTTATGCATTTAACACATATATAATTGATATCTACGTGAGCGTAAAAAACAATCATTCAGAACACAAATAGTGACGATCTATTAAAATTAGTCGTTTGTTTCTTATAAAAAAACCGTTTAGAAACCAAAATTTCATGCTCTTTGAATATTATTTCATGCTTTAAATATTCTTTCATATTCAAGCAAGCAAAAAAAACATCAGGTTCCGTTACATTCGAGGGTTTATAGTTATGCATCTTTGTGCAAAAAATCAGAAAAAACTAATTAGCCAATCTCGAGAAAAGCTGGTAACTAACGAACGGACGAACATACAACGGTTAATTTATAGGACCTCCACCGGGGTAGGTCCAAAAATCATGTTGAAGTAACAATATAATATTCTCTTTCAGAATTAAAAGAAAAAGCTCAGCATGACGACGAAGACGATTATGATGCAGTATTGGGTAAGATCTATTTTACATTGCATCTTGCATGTGCTTTGTATCGGATAAGCTCTTTGTTTGGCTGGGGAAAACGATCATTCTATCGTACAGACAAAGTTGTCTGCTAAACTTAAGGACCTAAACGAGCCATTATTACTTAATACCTTAAGGGAAGAAATTTTTGCAGAACAAATATTCGCGGTTATTCGACGAATCTGCGAAATTGAATTCCGCGAAACACGAATATTCTCAGAATTAGAAAAATTATCCTTAAAATTGGTGTTTTCAGGGCAAAAAAGCCATATTTTAGACAAAAAATTCTCTTATACCACGAAATTAAATTTCGCCAAACTTCCGAATTTTGAGCTGTGAACCGGAAAATTAAATTCTGCGAAAATTTCTTCCCACGAAAATTTTATCCCTTAAAGAACACTTTTTTATAGGGAGAATAAACTATATATGAACATGTAGGCTTCGATGACCAAAAAGCTAAGAACAAGTTAAGAACATCTAAAGGCTTTGTGGACCTTAAAACACCTGATTCCTTGGTTAAATTGACATAAATACTCACAAACTGGTTAAAAGATAGAACATGTTAAAAACATTTTTCAGCTTAAATCTCAGAAAGTTGGTTAAGTTAAAGTCCTCGTTTTAAATGTTTCTTAATGGAAAATAAATTAGATCGAAAAAAGAGGTTGAAATTCAATCAAGACCTATAACGAGGAAACCGTATGAACAAAGTCGTTCCATAAACAATCTTGTCTTCTCTTTCAGAAGCTGAAACAGACGACGAAGACTTTGATGACGAAATTCTAGATCGCCAATTGGACGCAGATGCAAAGCCTCTTTTCTTTAGATCGATATGGCGTGGCATCAAGGGTATTTTCGGTTGAGTTGAATCGAACAAAATTTATTCTCTTGTATTTAATCAAATAGAAATACTCGTGCAACAATCGAAAATGAAATAAATTAGCTAAGCAGGTCGGGATATTTAATCCCATAGATGGGTGCATCTCACCTAAGGGATGACAACCTGTTTCCTGGATTGGTGATGATTTGGATATGAATATTTATCTAATGTTGAAATAATTTAACGAGAATAGAAACAACAAGCTAGTAAAATCTTCAAATATTCAACTTGTACTTCTTTTTGAATTTAACCTTTCCCGCCGGCAACATCTTTTGAAAATTTTCAACTTTTTTGGATTCCAAAATTTCAAACTGGCATAAAAGCTTGTAATTTGAGAGTTAGACATTGGTTTTTGTACCATTGAAATATATTTTTATACTTCTTCAAGCAGCATTCTCTTTAACCAACTTTTAATTAGCCCATAACCTCGGAAAATCGTCTATTTTGTTCAGAATAGGCAAATCAGCCCAGATTTATAGGCAAATTAGCCGACAATGAAAAAAAAATTGATTTGAGAGTGAAGTCTTGATACACGCTTTTTTAAATGGTGATTTTCATTTCATCATATATTATTAATTTTTTGGGAAGAATCATCCTAAAATATTCCTACGGTATTCTTAGATTATGATCTAATGATCATATGAAATTCTTATTAAGTATAATATCGCTATAAAAAAAATCGTGTAGTCGCATCTTTTTTATTATAATACGCTTAAATCCGAACTCCCCCATTCTCTCATAAAGCAATTTTGCTAAGCGATTTTTAAGCATCCGAAAATTCTTGTTCGCGCCTTTTCTGTATTAATCTTTCAATTGGTCAATTTTTAGCCTTAAAAAGAAAGCCGCAAAAGAGCGTTTTGAAAATTACCTGTTTCTTTTTATTTTGAAATATCTTAATTTCAAATTTTCAAAGCTATTCAAAGTCTTTAAAAGTCACCCTCCAAATATCTACGTCTGATGGCTAGCCACGATGGCTAATTGTACTCCAAGCATAAGAATAGTTTTACTAGATACTCTTGATTGTGGTAGATTTTAAAGATCTTCTCTCCTTGCAAATAGATTAAAAATTAAAAATGGTAGTTTCGATTGGATTAGCTTTCAAAATAACTATTCTTTATCTTTTTTTAAAGGTTTTGTTTTTTAAGCAAGAGTGATATCGTTTGCTTAAGTACTCATCAATTTTAATCTGCAAGATTTTTCACATTGGATTGACACGGATGACACAGTCAGCGATGGTGTGTTAAGAAGAATAGCCCTAGCCTCAGCTGCCTTTGGTAAACTAAAGAAAAATGTATGGTCAAGAAACGACTTATCTCTACGAATCAAATCGAGACTCTTCTACGCAGTTCTACGCACTTATCATACCAAAAGCAATATATGCCTGTGAAACTTGGTCTTTAAAGAAAAAAGATATGTAAAAACTTTCAGTCTTCCAAAACGACTGCCTCAGAATCATGGCTGGGAAACGCAGAATCGACAGAACAAAAATAGTAAATTTAAAGCGTACTCTTGGTGTCAAGATGGATATCCTTGATATGATCAAAAGGAGGAGAATGAACTGGTTTGGTCACATCGCAAGAAGAGACCCCAACATCAACTATGTGCACAAGGCTTATAAGCGAGATTTTAAGGAAAAAAGACCCCGTGGACGTCCCCCAAAAAAATGGAGCGATCTAATCCGAGAAGACACAGGGATCCCACTTCTTACTGCTGAGCGCCGTGCCCGTGACAGAGAAAAGTGGAAAGAGTTTGTCTCCAAGAAGTGTGCAAAGATCCCCGTGGGATTATGCACTTAAGTCAAGTAAGTCAAGATTGACACGGATGTGGAGCAACATTGGTCAAAAAGAGGAAAAGAAAAACATTTTTTGCTTATATCAGCATAATATAACAATAGGCAGACACTGTCCTGACAATTAATATGTGTCTGATATGAAACGGGAACACTTATGTAAAAATAAAACCTTTAAGACAGAGAAGGATTTTTTTCGAAAAATCAACTTTGTGAACGTTGAAAAACAAATTCACAAAAATCAATAAACACATAGGGGAATCAAAAAACACAGCCTTGACTATGTACCTTGAATATGTACGACCATTACTTGTTTTGCTTGAATTTCGGAAATATGCAACACTTAAAGCTGTGTCTAAATCAATTAAAACTTCGTCCTCTTCCATTTCTGTGAAAAAATTCCAAATTGTCTAAATATAATAACACAGACTAACACAGTATTTCAAAAACCTATTTAAACAAGTGATACTTTTATGGACCTACCTGGTTATGCATTTAACACATATATAATTGATATCTACATAAGCGTGACCATTAAACAATCATTCAGAACACAAATAGTGACGATCTATTAAAATTAGCCGTTTGTTTCTTATAAAAAAACACGTTTAGAAACCAAAATTTCATGCTCTTGAAATATTCTTTCATATTTAAGACTTCGAGAGCAAAAAAACATATGTCATCAAAAAATTCAGTAATTTTAAGAACATTGATGTATGCTTATTAATAGTGATTCTTATAGATAAATATGCGTTTTTTGAGCTGAAAAATTCTTTTTTTACAAAAATCTGCTTGAGCCATCTTTTACCTACTTTCATGCAAAAAGTCGGAAAATAACAGGTCCAAAAAACCCTTCTTTTAGCCGTTTTTTTAGCTGAAATTTACCCCAAAATTTCTTTTCTAAAAATCAAGCTCCGCCACATTCGAGGGTTTATAGTTATGCATCTTTGTGCAAAAAATCATAAAGAATAAAAGAGCCAATCTCGAGAAAAGCTAATACCTAAGTAATTGATAGTGTGCTTATAAAAAATATCGAGTTTGGCCAGTTTTTCTATAAAAACAAGCCAAGCAACCAAAATTTCATGTCTAAACACATATATTCTTTAAAAGTAAGCCCTAAAGAGCAAAAAAACAACTATCTCATAGAAAAAATTGAGTAATTTGACTAAGAACATTGCTGTATGCTTATCAATAGTGATTCTTATAGATAAACATGCGCTTTTTGCTTGAACCATCTTTTACCTATGATGGTACCTTACTTTCCTGCAAAACATCAGAAAAAATTAAAGATCCAATTTTTCACAAAGTCCAAAAAACCCATTTTTTAGCCGTTTTTTGGCCCAAATTTACCCCCCAATTCTTTTTTTTGAAAATCGGGCTCCGTCACATTTGAGGGTTTATAGTTATGCATCTTTGTGCAAAAAATCGTAAAGAATGAAAGAGCCAATCTCGAGAAAAGCTAATACCTAAGTAATTAATAATGTGCTTATAAAAAAATATCGAATTTGGCCAGTTTTTCTATAAAAACACGCCAAGCAACCAAAATTTCATGTCTTAAACACACATATTCTTTAAAAGTAAGCCCTCATGAGCAAAAAAACATCTATCTCATTAAAAAAATTGAGTAATTTGACTAAGAACATTGATGTATGCTTTTTAATAGTGATTCTTATAGATAAACATCCGTTTTTTGAGCCAACAAAAGTTTTTTGCAAAAATCTTCTTAACCCATCTTTTACCTACGATGGTACCCTACTTTCATGCAAAAAATCAGAAAAAATTAACGACCTAATTTTTCACAAAGTCCAAAAAACCCGTTTTTTAGCCGTTTTTTGGCCCAAATTTGCCCCCCAAATTTTTTTTTTGAAAATCGGGCTACGTCACATTCGAGGGTTTATAGTTATGCATCTTTGTGCAAAAAATCAGAAAAAACTAACGAGCCAATCATGAGGAAAGCTAATAACGAACGAACGGACGAACGTGCAAAGGTTAATTTATAGGACCTCCACCGGGGTAGGTCCAAAAAATATTTCAGAAATCCCCTTTTATTGGGATCTGTGTTTCATACACGTGTAACTCAGGTTCAATATAATTCAATTTTATTCCTTTATAAGTTCTTGTACAATCAGCTTGAGGTGCTCCTCAAACTGGGTCACAGCTGTGGCAGTTTGAACAAACTGTTTGGCCAAAAAATAAGTCAATCTGAATGTCTAAGACAGTAGAGAGATTGTATACAGTTGACGCTCTCTAATTCGATCTTCAAGGGGAATTGGAATTTCATCGAATAAGGGAGCTTATCGAATAAGGAAACGTCGTTTATGAGAGTCTCTTGCTGACGGGGACTTTAAATTTCATCGAATAAGGGAGCCTATCGAATAGTAGAACGTCGAATTAGAGAGCGTCAACTGTAATTTGACTGTCAGCAAATTCACTATAAGTTTTGTAAGTATATATTCCAGTTTAATGAGTGTGTTGAACGGTGAAAAAGAATGCGGCTATTATATTTTGATTTTTCCCCAGTTCCAGTTTAATGAGTTTAATCCCAAAGTCAAAAGAAAATGCGTCTTGACTGCAGCTATATTTTCAGACAGTCAGAATTTTCTATCCAGAGAAAAACCACGCGCACTTATACCTATATGTTACCCCCAACTGACAAATTCTACACTTGTGGTTTATAAATCCAAGGCAAAAGAAGCGTTTATAATGGCCGCGGTGCTTGCTCTAAAAATAAATCTCCACTCGGACTTTTTTCAAGTAACCTTTTCAAGACATTATCAGAAGGAGAGAAAGAATTACAATCCGTGCCATAATATATTTGCACTTTTGGCTAATTTACCATTTTTCGAAAATTGAAGTTCGAGCGAGAATGTCAATTTCAGGCCCTCAACTTGATTTCATCGATTATTTCGATCTGGGAGGGATTTATTGGTTTCTAGGCTATATTTCAAGCCCTACTGGACCATTTTTAAACTTTTGGATCATCAGATCCTAAGGTCCCAAGTCTTAATTTAAGTCTAGCGTTAAAACTCAGAGTTAAAACTCTACCCTTCGAACCTACTTTAGAGCAATTACAAATCGATTGTGGTTTCAAAACACCCCGCCCCGGTGAATTTCCCTTTTGTGCCAAGTATTTTGTCCCTGATTGTATTTGAAACAAGTTTTAATATTCGAGGGACATGTACTGCTTGTAATAATGAGCGAGAAGTTAATGCACAATACAGGTATCATTGTTACACTTCTTTAAGATCTTTTGTATCCATAGATTAAGATTGACACAAACAATTGGCCAGATTGCGTGAATAGCGGTCTCGATCAAAGTACAGAAGTTTACTGCAATACTTGTCTTATTTATGTTAGTTCATTGTTATCTCAAAGAAAATGCTTTTGAGAAGAAAATCATACTTCTCATCCATGATCATTTTCAAACATTGCATATAAAGCATTAAAAAGCCTAATCAGTAATTAGTGGGGCCCCAGCGGTTTGCGTGAATGCGTGAAAATTGAAGAAAAAAAACACGTAAATGCGTGAATGGAAAAAGCTTGCATGAACGTAAAACCAATTTTGATTGCGTGAATGCGTGAATCTGGGCCATTTTGTGCTTCAATACGTGAATTTCTGTGTTCTTTCACAGATTGTGTTCCCGATTTTCGAACATTTCCCCGATTTTTCCCAAAAGTTTTCCGATTTTGTGAAAAATCGGGTTATTGCGTGAAAATCGAGGAAAATTTGCGTGAATGCGTGAATTTCTAATAAAATTGCCTGATTGCGTAAATTAAGGATCCGCTGGGGGGGGGGGCTCTTAGGTAGTCTTATAGGCATTTCTAGCGGGTGGCAGTTAGTGAAAGCTATGATTAGTAATATGTGTTACACAGTACACTAACGAACAAATAAGACAACTGACAAAAATACAGTCTTTTCCCCCCGCTAGGCACTAAGTGATATCGCTAGAGATAAAACAATATTAAAAAGATAGGTTTAAAGAACGTTTTATGTAGAGTTATCAACTAAGATATTGAACAGGAAAATTCATAGAGTTATCAACTAAGATATTGAACAGGAAAAATCATACGTAGAAAGCAGAGCAAAAATCGCCTGCTATATTAATATTAAAGAAGAATCCCCTCAAAGAAGGCTAAAGATCGGAAAAAAGCTAAAAATGGGCAATATGGACCAATCTTGGAAGGCTATAACTTTTAAAATAAATTACGTTCAAAGTTTCAAAAAATTGACCAAGTAGAAAACATCGGTGAATTAAAAGTTTTTCTATATTGATTATGGATGATTCGGGAAAAGAGAGATCGCGAGTTTTTTAAATGATTTCTCTCTACAAGCTAGGGAAAGAAAATATCACGAACTGTAACCTTGCTTGCTTGCTTTATTCTATTCTCTCTCTCTCTCTCTCTCTCTCTCTCTCTCTCTCTCTCTCTCTCTCTCTCTCTCTCTCTCTCTCTCTCTCTCTCTCTCTCTCTCTGGATCGGGACATGTGATTTCACAAATTAGGGAAATAAAATTTCCCGGATTGGGGAATGCAATTTCCCGAACTCGTTAACTTCAGTATATCCTTTAAACACTTAAAATTAAATCAGAACTTCTTTTTCAACTCAAATACAGTAAGACAATTCAATCAAAAATTTAAAACTGTCACAAATTGAAGCCTGATTGGGAAAATTATTTTTAGTTTAGGGAAAATTGATTACCCTAACCAGTATTACACGCGTGAGAAAAACCACAAGTGACTTTTCAGTCATAAGTGGTCGTGTCGTATGTGAACCAAACCATTATAAGGGTGTAATCGATCAATGTATAACACAACGCTAAAGATGAAGTGTCCCGCAAAGGCGGCCTCATTCGTTCGCAATGAATTTGCGTCGCAAGGGCTCAGTGGATCGGTGAGACGGGTTTGAGGTCATTAAGTTGGCTCTCTAGTGCAGCTCCACTGTTGTGACAAAAGTGCCGGGATTCTCAAAGTAGCGCAAGTACATGTCAGAACGGATGAGAGATATCGAAACAGCCCCGAAAAATTTATCAGCTTTTAGGCAGCTAAAAAATTATTTCCACGGAGGGCCACTAGTACATTTATAGCCATCTAATGCATTTAATTATTTTATCAGTTTTCCATAATTTAAAAAAGGAAGGATTTAATTCGTGGGTAAACCTATGGAGTTTTCTTGGGATCCACTCGAGAAAAGCACTTTTCAAAAATAGGATAATTGAACATCCAGGGACCGTGTACAAATATTGTTCCACTTTTCAACGAATTTACACGATTTCTTTCGCTTCTCAAATGATTTTAATCGTTTAAGAATCGTACCAATTTAAAGCTATGTCAGGCTGAAACGTTATGAAACGATTTTAAACGTTTTTCTTTGAACAAAAAGTGGTAAAACGATTTGAAAAGAAAGTCTTCAAGTTCAAACGATCTCCTAATCAATTAAACGAATTAAAATTAAAAGATCTTCAATTGTTTGGATAGGCCCCTGACAATTGATTACTCTCTTTGTTTCTTTTAAACCGTTATTCTCTTATATCAATTTTATTATTTCATTCCCTTGTGCATAGTTTTATTTAATCTCATTAATGTTTTTAATTACGATTTTTATTACCTGCTGTACTGATTTTAAGAATAAATTGTAGCATTTGAAATGTTTTTAGTATATGGTTGAAAATGATGACATAAAGATCGTCGAAATATTCCTACAACATCGACTCTATTTTCTTGTTGTTTTTTATTTAAAAATCCAAGGAAATGTTTATTTTTGGGTTATGCTTCTTTTTATAGGCAAATTAGCCGACAATAAAAAAAGAGAGTGAAGTCTTGATACACGTGATTTTCATTTCATCATATATTATTAATTTTTTGGGGAGAATCATCCTAAAATATTCTTACGGTATTCTTAGGCTATGATCCAAAGTCAACCTAAATTTAACTCATAATAAAATGGCATTTTTGCAAAAGAAAGTATTGAGCCTTACCGGGGGATAATTGGCAATTTACAGTGAAAAATGCTCTGTAAACAAAATCATTAGCTTCTAAATTACAAAATTTCATGATGGTGATATTATAATTTTTTGGCCACTTTCATCGTGAAAATTCTTATTAAGTATATTGCTATAAAACAAAAGTGTGTAGTCGCATCTTCTTTATTATAATACGCTTAAATCCGAACTCCCTCATTCTCTCATAAAGCAATTTCGCTAAGCGATTTTTAAGCATCCGAAAATTCTTGTTTGCGCCTTTTCTGTATTGACCTTTCAATTGGTCAATTTTTAGCCTTAAAAAGAAAGCAGCAAAAGGGCGTTTTGAAAATGACCTGTTTCTTTTTATTTTGAAATATCTTAATTTCAAATTTTCAAAGCTATTCAAAGTTTTTAAAAGTCACCCTCCAATTATCTACGTCTGATGGCTAGCCACGATGGCTAATGTACTCCAAGCATAAGAATAGTTTTACTAGATACTCTTGATTGTGGTAGATTTTAGCAATCAAAGATCTTCTTTCCTTGCAAATAGATTAAAAATTAAAAATGGTAGTTTCGATTGGATTAGCTTTCAAAATAACTATGCTTTATCTTTTTTCAGAGGTTTTGTTTTAAAGCAAGAGTGATATCGTTTGCTTAAAGTACTCATCAATTTTAATTTGCAAGCTTTTTCACATTGGATTGACACGGATGTGGAGCAAGATTGGTCCAAAAAAGGAAAAGAAAAATATTTTTTGCTTATACCAGCATAATACAACAATAGGCAAACACTGTCCTGACATTAAATATGTGTCTGATATGAAACTTATGTAAAAATAAAACCTTTAAGACAGAGAAGGATTTTTTTCGAAAAATCGACTTGGTGAACGTTGAAAAACAAATTCACAAAAAAATAAATAACCATATAGGGGAATGAAAAAACACAACCTTGACGGCTGAAAAGGGTAACGATAAGCAAAAGCCAGTAGTAAAAGAAAATTTGTCCTGGTTACGAGACTACTTAAGTCTATACTTCTGAACTTTTACTTTTTGACAATTTTTGATGACGCTGAGAGTCAAGTGATTTAGAATAGATGATACTGTATGTAACGTTTTCTTTTCTTTTTTTTTTTTTTTCTTTTTCTTTATTGCCACCGCAGCGAGCGCGGCGAGCGGAGGAGGCATTCATAGCTTCACGCAAGATATATTGGGTTGTAGCTTTGAATTTTTGCGCGACTTTGCGCGACGTTTTGTTGTTTTGTCGCATCTTCCGTACTAAGTCTTATCCGTAATATGTCGGTATTGTTTATTTTCCGGGTGGAGAATTATTTTTAGAGCAGGCACCACGGGCATTATAAATGCTTCTTTTGCCTTGGATTTATAAACCGCGAGAGTGTAGAATTTGTCAGATGGGAGTAACATATAGGTATAGGTGCGCGTGGTTTTTCTCTGGATTGAACTTTCTGACTGTCTGAAATTAATGCTGAAGTCAAGACGCATTTATTTTTGACTTTGGGATCAAACTCATTAAACTGGAACTGGGGAAAAATCAAAATATAATAGCCGCATTCTTTTTCACACTCATTAAACTGGAATATATACTTACAAAACTTATAGTGAATTTGCTGACAGTCAAATTATACAATATGTCTTCTGTCTTAGACATTCAGATTGACTTATTTTTTGGCCAGTGAACAGTTTGTCCAGGACGTTCAAACTGCCAGAAATAAGCGATTTCTTTTATTTGCTTATTATAATTCAATTCTAATTGAAAATCATATCACCGATCTCAAAAGTAATGCGTTTAGACTGCTTGATGAAATTCGTGAACCAATATGGTCAAGAATTATTGAAGATTGTGGTACGTATGCTAACAGAAAAAGTGATGCACAAATTACAGAGCTTTTTTCAAGTAACCTTTTCAGGACATTATCAGAAGAAAAGAAAAGATTTTTTAAAAATCCAAAGTTTTTCTATATTGATTATGGATGATTCGGGAAAAGAGAGATCGCGAGTTTTTAAAATGATTGCTCTCTACAAGCTAGGGAAAGAAAATATCACGAACTATAACCTTGCTTGCTTTATTCTATTCTCTCTCTCTCTCTCTCTCTTTCTGGATCGGGACATGTGATTTCATAAATTAGGGAAAGAACGTTTCCCGGATTGGGAAATGTCATTTCACGAACTCGTTAACTTCAGTATATCCTTTAAACACTTAAAATTAAATCAGAACTTCTTTTTCATAACTCAAATACAGTAAGACAATTGTATCAAAAACTTAAAACTGTCACAAACTGAAGCCTGAGTTTGGGCATAGTCATAGGAAAAACCTTTTGGTTTGGGAAAATAATTTATAGTTTAGAGAAGATTTATTTCCCTAACCTGTATTACGCATGTGTGAGAAAAACCACAAGTGGCTTTTCAGTCATAAGTGGTCGTGTCGTATTTGAACCGAACCATTATAAGGGTCCAATCGATCAATGTATAACACAACGCTAAAGATGAGGTGTCCCGCAAGGGCTGCCTCATTCGTTCGCAATGAACTTGCCTCGCAAGGGCTCAGTGGATCGGCGAAACGGGTTTGAGGTCATTAACTTGGTTCTCTAGTGCAGTTCCACTGTTGTGACAAAAGTGCCGGGATTCCCAAAGTAGCGAGCGCAATTACATATCGGAACGAATGAGAGCTATCGAACCAATGCTCACAGAAGGATCGAATACTTTTAATTATTTTACCAGCTTTCTATAAATCAAAGAAAGGATTTAATTCGTGAATATGGGTAACCCTATGGAGTTTTATTGGGGTCCGCTCGAGAAAAGCACTTTTCAAAAATAGGATAATTGAGCATCCCTAGCTAGTCATAAGCACCGGAAATTTCATTTCCATAACTAGGGAGCTGTTGCACCTTCCCTAGCTAAGGGTTGGTTGGAAAATCCAGATTTCCAGATTTGGCAAAAAACTTTTCCTGTAGACATAGGATTGTTGTCATGTGAAGTTTAGATCAACCTTCTGGAAAACTTAAACTTGTTCCTCGTGATTCGCTTCCCTGAAAAACCTTGCAGGAATAACATATTCAAATGATTCCTTATTTAAACAGGTTGATTTAAAATAAATTTCCTTTGAAGAAATGGAAAATACCAAAGTAGGAAAATTTTTGAAACGATTTTCCGCAATGAAACACATAAAAGAGGTTCAAAAAGTGTCTATTTTCATTCATCAGCTGTTTTGGAGCATTTGAAAAGATGAAGACATTATCAATTCTTTTGATCGTTGGCTTTGCCACATTCGCAGTACTTGGTAAGCTCAATTTTATTTTGAATCTTATATTCATAATTTATTTGGTAGCGAACGAACGTTAGAGGGTAAGGAGAAAATCAGAGGAATAATCCTTTCTACAAATTCTCCTCTGACAACCACAGTAAAACTTTGACAGAGTTTTGGTGAATGTGACAAAAGTCTTTAACTTAAGATCTTTATTTGAACCAAACATAGATTGCCAGAAATGTTTAACAAAACCTCCAGCACGTACACATTCTGCATAATCTATAGTGGAAAACTTGATCTTTCTGATTAATTGTATACATTGGTGAACGGCGACCACAACTATACTCCTTCCGTTAAATACGCCCTTGATTTAGAAAAAAGATTTTCCAGTAGAACGGAAAAAGTAGGCCGATACTAATAAGGTTCGCTTAGAGACCTAAACAAACCATCACTAAATGAACTTTTTTTTGCTTATTTTCCTTTTCAGCTCAGCCGGCCCGACCCGCTGTACCTAAAAGAATTCAAAAGGAGCTTGAGAAGGGAATCGTCAAAGAATTATCCAAAGAAGTTGTGAAAAGTAAGTCTTTATTAAACTGTTTCTTAATGGAAGAAAAGTTGGACTGAATTTTAACCATAACATGTAAGCAAACATCTCTAACACTGCCTTATCAAGAGCACTTGCTAAAGAATTTGACGATTTTGTCGATTATAATTCAGCAAACCTTAAATATACAGTTGACGTTCTCTAATTCAAGGTTCTACTTTTCCATATGCACCATTATTCAATCATAATATTGAAAGTTTGACAAGAAACTCTCGTAAACGACGCTCTTCTATTCGATAAAAATCCCTTTGAAAATCGAATCAGAGAGCGTCAACTGTAGCTTAAAATGTAAAAAATCATGTTAAAGTAACAAATATAATATTCTCTTTCAGAATTAAAAGAAAAAGCTCAGCATGACGACGAAGACGATGATGATGCAGTATTGGGTAAGATCTATTTTAAATGGCATCTTGCATGTGCTTTGTATCGGATAAGCTCTTTGTTTGGCTGGGGAAAACGATCCTTCTATCGTACAGACAAAGTTGTCTGCTAAACTTAACGACCTAAACGAGCCATTATTACTTAATACCTTAAGGGAAGAAATTTTTGCAGAACAAATATTCGCGGTTATTCGACGAATCTGCGAAATTGAATTCCGCGAAACACGAATATTCTCAGAATTAGAAAAATTATCCTTAAAATTGGTGTTTTCAGGGCAAAAAAGCCATATTTTAGACAAAAAATTCTCTTATACCACGAAATTAAATTTCGCCAAACTTCCGAATTTTAAGCTGTGAGCCGGAAAATTAAATTCTGCGAAAATTTCTTCCCACGAAAATTTTATCCCTTAAAGTACACTTTTTTTATAGGGAGAATAAACTATATATGAACATATAGGCTTCGATGACCAAAAAGCTAAGAACAAGTTAAGAACATCTAAAGGCTTTGTGGACTCTAAAACACCTGATTCCTTGGTTAAATTGACATAAATACTCACAAACTGGTTAAAAGATAGAACATGTTAAAAACATTTTTCAGCTTAAATCTCAGAAAGTTGGTTAAGTTAAAGTCCTCGTTTTAAATGTTTCTTAATGGAAAATAAATTAGATCGAAAAAAGAGGTTGAAATTCAATCAAGACCTATAACGAGGAAACCGTATGAACAAAGTCGTTTCATAAACAATCTTGTCTTCTCTTTCAGAAGCTGAAACAGACG
This sequence comes from Clytia hemisphaerica, assembly GCF_902728285.1. NCBI lineage: Eukaryota > Metazoa > Cnidaria > Hydrozoa > Leptothecata > Clytiidae > Clytia > Clytia hemisphaerica. The sequence continues at coordinate 1,337,242 of NW_027103507.1, read as the reverse complement.
ACGAAGACTTTGATGACGAAATTCTAGATCGCCAATTGGACGCAGATGCAAAGCCTCTTTTCTTTAGATCGATATGGCGTGGCATCAAGGGTATTTTCGGTTGAGTTGAATCGAACAAAATTTATTTTCTTGTATTTAAACAAATAGAAATACTCGTGCAACAATCGAAAATGAAATAAATTAGCTAAGCAGGTCGGGATATTTAATCCCATAGAGGGGTGCATCTCACCTAAGGGATGGCAACCTGTTTCCTGGATTGGTGATGATTTGGATATGAATATTTATCTAATGTTGAAATAATTTAACGAGAATAGAAACAACAAGCTAGTAAAATCTTCAAATATTCAACTTGTACTTCTTTTTGAATTTAACCTTTCCCGCCGGCAACATTTTTTGAAAATTTTCAACTTTTTTGGATTCCAAAATTTTAAACTGGCATAAAAGCTTGTAATTTGAGAGTTAGACATTGGTTTTTGTACCATTAAAAATATATTTTTATACTTCTTCAAGCAGCATTCTCTTTAACCAACTTTTAATTAGCCCATAACCTCGGAAAATCGTCTATTTTGTTCAGAATAGGCAAATCAGTCCAGATTATATAGGCAAATTAGTCGACAATGAAAAAAAAATTGATTTGAGAGTGAAGTCTTGATACACGCTTTTTTAAATGGTGATTTTCATTTCATCATATATTATTAACTTTTTGGGAAGAATCATCCTAAAATATTCCTACGGTATTCTTAAATTATGATCCAAAGTCAACCTAAATTTAAATCATAATAAAATGGCATTTTTGTGAAAGAAAGTATTGAGCCTTACTGGGGGATAATTGGCAATTTACAGTGAAAAATGCTCTGTAAACAAAATCATTAGCTTCTAAATTACAAAATTTCATGATGGTGATATTATAATTTTTTGGCCACTTTCATCGTGAAAATTCTTATTAAGTATATTGCTATAAAACAAAAGTGTGTGGTCGCATCTTCTTTATTATAATACGCTTAAATCCGAACTCCCCCATTCTCTCATAAAGCAATTTCGCTAAGCGATTTTTAAGCATCCGAAAATTCTTGTTCGCGCCTTTTCTGTATTGACCTTTCAATTGGTCAATTTTTAGCCTTAAAAAGAAAGCCGCAAAAGGGCGTTTTGAAAATTACCTGTTTCTTTTTATTTTGAAATATCTTAATTTCAAATTTTCAAAGCTATTCGTCACCGTCCAATTATCTACGTCTGATGGCTAGCCACGATGGCTAATTGTACTCCAAGCATAAGAATAGTTTTACTAGATACTCTTGATTGTGGTAGATTTTAGCAATGCAAGATCTTCTTTCCTTGCGAATAGATTAAAAATTAAAAATGGTAGTTTCGATTGGATTAGCTTTCAAAATAACTATTCTTTATCTTTTTTTAAAGGTTTTGTTTTTTAAGCAAGAGTGATATCGTTTGCTTAAGTACTCATCAATTTTAATTTGCAAGCTTTTTCACATTGGATTGACACGAATGTGGAGCAAGATTGGTCCAAAAAAGGAAAAGAAAAACATTTTTTGCTTATACCAGCATAATATAACAATAGGCAAACACTGTCTTGATATTAAATATGTGTTTGACGAGAACACTTATTTAAAAATAAAACCTTTAAGACAGAGAAGGATCTTTTTCGAAAAATCGACTTGGTGAACGTTGAAAAACAAATTCACAAAAATCAATAACCATATAGGGGAATGAAATAACACAACCTTGACGGCTGAAAAGGGTAACGATAAGCAAAAGCCAGTAGTAAAAGAAAATTTGTTCTGGTCTTGAGACTGCTACTAAGTCTATATTTCTGAACTTTTGCTTTTTGATGATTTTTGATGACGCTGAGAGTCCAGTGATTTAGAATAGATGATACTATATGTAACGTTTTCTTTTCCTTTTTTTCTTTTTTCTTTTTCTTTATTGCCACCGCAGCGAGCGCGGCGAGCGGAGGAGGCATTCATAGCTTCACGCAAGATATATTGGGTTGTAGCTTTGAATTTTTGCGCGACTTTGCACGACGTTTTGTTGTTTTGTCGCATCTTCCGTACTAAGTCTTATCCGTAATATTTCCGTATTGTTTATTTTCCGGGTGGAGAATTATTTTTAGAGCAGGCACCACGGGCATTATAAATGCTTCTTTTGCATTGGATTTATAAACCGCGAGTGTAGAATTTGTCAGATGGGAGTAACATATAGGTATGGGTGCGCGTGGTTTTTCTCTGGATTGGACTTTCTGACTGTCTGAAATTAAAGCTGCAGTCAAGACGCATTTATTTTGACTTTGGGATCAAACTCATTAAACTGGAACTGGGGAAAAATCAAAATATAATAGCCGTATTCTTTTTCAGCGTTCAACACACTCATTAAACTGGAATATATACTTACAAAACTTATAGTGAATTTGCTGACAGTCAAATTATACAATATGTCTTCTGTCTTAGACATTCAGATTGACTTATTTTTTGGCCAGTGAACAGTTTGTCCAGGACGTTCAAACTGCCAGAAATAAGCGATTTCTTTTATTTGCTTATTATAATTCAATTCTAATTGAAAATCATATCACCGATCTCAAAAGTAATGCGTTTAGACTGCTTGATGAAATTCGTGAACCAATATGGTCAAGAATTATTGAAGATTGTGGTACGTATGCTAACAGAAAAAGTGATGCACAAATTACAGAGCTTTTTTCAAGTAACCTTTTCAGGACATTAACAGAAGAAAAGAAAAGATTTTTTAAAAATCCCAAGTTTTTCTATATTGATTATGGATGATTCGGGAAAAGAGAGATCACGAGTTTTTAAAATGATTACTCTCTACAAGCTAGGGAAAGAAAATATCACGAACTATAACCTTGCTTGCTTTATTCTATTCTCTCTCTCTCTCTCTCTCTCTCTCTCTGGATCGGGACATGTGATTTCATAAATTAGGGAAAGAACGTTTCCCGGATTGGGGAATGTCATTTCACGAACTCGTTAACTTCAGTATATCCTTTAAACACTTAAAATTAAATCAGAACTTCTTTTTCATAACTCAAATACAGTAAGACAATTGTATCAAAAATTTAAAACTGTCACAAACTGAAGCCTGAGTTTGGGCATAGTCATAGGAAAAACCTTTTGGTTTGGGAAAATAATTTATAGTTTAGAGAAGATTTATTTCCCTAACCTGTATTACGCATGCGTGAGAAAAACCACAAGTGGCTTTTCAGTCATAAGTGGTCGTGTCGTATGTGAACCGAACCATTATAAGGGTCCAATCGATCAATGTATAACACAACGCTAAAGATGAGGTGTCCCGCAAGGGCTGCCTCATTCGTTCGCAATGAACTTGCGTCGCAAGGGCTCAGTGGATCTGTGAAACGGGTTTGAGGTCATTAACTTGGTTCTCTAGTGCAGTTCCACTGTTGTGACAAAAGTGCCGGGATTCCCAAAGTAGCGAGCGCAAGTACATATCGGAACGAATGAGAGCTATCGAACCAATGCTCACAGAAGGATCGAATACATTTAATTATTTTACCAGCTTTCTATAAATCAAAGAAAGGATTTAATTCGTGAATATGGGTAACCCTATGGAGTTTTATTGGGGTCCGCTCGAGAAAAGCACTTTTCAAAAATAGGATAATTGAGCATCCCTAGCTAGTCATAAGCTCCGGAAATTTCATTTCCATAACCAGGGAGCTGTTGCACCTTCCCTAGCTAAGGGTTGGTTGGAAAATCCAGATTTCCAGATTTAGCAAAAAACTTTTCCTGTAGACACAGGATTGTTGTCATGTGAAGTTTAGATCAACCTTCTGGAAAACTTAAACTTGTTCCTCGTGATTCGCTTCCCTGAAAAACCTTGCAGGAATAACATATTCAAATGATTCCTTATTTAAACAGGTTGATTTAAAACAAATTTCCTTTGAAGAAATGGAAAATACCAAAGTAGGAAAATTTTTGAAACGATTTTCCGCAATGAAAGACATAAAAGAGGTTCAAAAACTGTTCATTTTCATTCATCAGCTGTTTTGGAGCATTTGAAAAGATGAAGACATTATCAATTCTTTTGATCGTTGGCTTTGCCACATTCGCAGTACTTGGTAAGCTCAATTTTATTTTGAATCTTATATTCATAATCTATTTGGTAGCGAACGAACGTTAGATGGTAAGGAGAAAAAAAGGGGAACAATCTTTTCTTTTCTACAAATTCTCCTCTGACAACCACATCAAAACTTTGCGCCACTATACCTCCCCATTGGATACGCCTTTGCTTTATAGAAGGATCTTCCTATTGAACGGAAAAAGTAGGCCGATACTAATAAGGTTCGCTTAGAGATCTAAACAAATTATCCCTAAATGAACTTTTTTTTGCTTATTTTCCTTTTTAGCTCAGCCGGCCCGACCCGCTGTACCTAAAAGAATTCAAAAAGAACTTGAGAAGGGAATCGTCAAAGAATTATCCAAAGAAGTTGTGAAAAGTAAGTCCTTTGTAAACTGTTTCTTAATGGAAGAAAAGTTGGACTGAAATTTAGTAAAAAACCTATAACACTTCAGGAAACTACCTTATCAATAACAATTTTTAATATTAAGGCTAACGATTTTTTCTATCACCAACCGGGAAACCTTATAGTCCCGTTCCATAAAAAATCTCTATTTTCTTTCAGAATTGGAAAAAGGAGCTGAAACTGACGACGAAGACTTTCATGACGAAATTCTAGATCGCCAATTGGACGCAGATGCAAAGCCTCTTTTCTTTGGAAAGATATGGAGTGGCATCAAGAGTATTTTCGGTTGAGGGTTTATGAAACATTACCATGAACATCACAATGAAGATGGCAGATAATTTATTCGCTTGTATTTTAATAGAAAGACTCTTGTAACATTCGAAAATAAATAAATTGGCTAAGCAGGTCAAGATATCTAATCCTACAGATGCACTTGTCTAACCTAAGGGATGAGGAAATTTATTTTCAACTTTCCTAAATTTCAAATTGATATAAAAGCTTCAAATTTGAGGGTTAGTCAATAGTTAGGTACTATTATAAAGCATTTTCTCACTCTTTCAAAAAGCTTTCTTGTTATTAGTCATTATCAAATTAGCCCATCACATCGGAAACCGTTTATTTAACCCAGATTAAGCATTAGCCAAGATTATATAGGCAAGCTGTTTCATCACAAGCGATTTGTAGTACAAATTAACTGTCAACTCTTAACTCTTTTTGCATCAAATAATTTAAAAGATGTCAAGTTGGAAATCAACAATCAGGCCTTTTTGAGCGTTCTTGAGACGTTACATAGGGCTCCTAGAAAATTTCGGAACCACGTCCCCACCCAATCGTTCCCAAACGTTCAGCAACGTTTCTGAACGCTTGTGAGCGATCCTTTGCGTCCAAAGGTTAAAGGTTTTGTTTTTAAATAAGTGATATCGATTGCTTACTCATCAATCTTAATTCACAAGCCTTTTTACCTTAAGGGAACTTATTTTGGCGAGAACTAATTTTAGCGAGCAGCGAAAATCGTAATGAAAATTAATTTTGCAAGAACTTATTTTAGCGAAAATCATCTTTTTTCTGCCTTATTTTTAGTATTTTTGTCGAAATGCAGGGCAATTTGGGAAGAATTCCAAAATATTTAATTTTGGCTAGAACTAATTTTGGCGATCGAACAAAATAATCAATTTTAGCGGGAACTAATTTTGGCGATTTTTTTCTCAATTCGCCAAATTCTCCAAAATTAGTTCCCGCCAAAATAAGATCCCTTAGGGTACACTGAATTGACACAGATGTGGAGCAAGATTGGTCAGAAAGAGGAAAAAAAAACATGTTTTGCTTATTATAAGCATAGCATTACAATAGGTAGACACTGTCCTGGTATGAAATATATGTCTGATATGAAACGGGAACGCTTATGTGAAAATAAAATCTTTAATATTGAACTCTATAAAAACATTCCCAAACGTTCCAAGACATCCTTAAACTAGTAAATAAAAGGGAATGGTAAGGAACGTTCAGGCTGTAGCGTTCTTAAAATGTTTCATAGCGTTCGTTTAACTGAAACATTCCATTTTATTTTTATATAAAGTCGCTTGTGATGAAACAATTAACCGATACGCGATAGTGAAAAAAATTTTGATTTGTGAGCAAAGTCTTAAAAGTCTTTTTTTCACCATAAACAAATTTCTCATAATCACAAAGAATATGATCGGCTTAAAAAGTTTCTAGACCAGGGAAAAGAACTCTCATTTTTTAACATCAGAGAATTTGTCGTTTTAGTCACCCGTCACATCCGGGGGACAGTCCAGGTAAGCGATATGCCGTTGGTGAGGCCTTTAAGGGTCCGTATCTCAGGCCTCTCAAAGTACACTGTAAGGGTTGAAATGAGCAAGAATGAGAGAAAGTGCACTCTAAGGGCAAAAATAGGAAGAAAAAAGACGTTTTTCGGACAAAATCTTGGAAATCTGACCACTTCTTGTCTTAAAGTGGACAAATATTTTCAAAAGAGGATTGATTTTTCGCCCAAATTAGAATGAAATCTCTCTCCACTATAAAGTTTCAATTTCAAAGGCCTACTACTCTCTGGTCGCACAAACAGTCATTTTTAAATCAAGAGTCTCTCCCCCGCGGCGATCACATAATATTGCTAAAGATCATACATAAAAAATACTGTACAGCTATATAATAGGTGTGGATGGCGTCCATAGTTTGGGGCGAACGAGAAAATCTTTGCCTTTTAAACCACTCAAAATAATATTCTACTTTTGACAATGACTCGATAAAAAAGTCGAAATATTCAGAAATTTCACCATCTCTCTATTTTTATTTTTGTACTTTGAATGACGAAATCAGGAAGATGAGCCTTTTCGGTTTAGCCCTTCAAGTGCCATGAACTTTTTTTTTCTATTTTTTTTGAGAAAATTGCCAGTTCAAACTTCAAAGGCTTATATCTCAAGATCTAGAAAGAGTTAGAATAATAGTCAAAAAACGGTCGAAATCTCAAAAAGGTTACTTTTGACTTTTTGGTTTAAAACTTCGCTGGAAAGACTCACTTTTGAATTCTTTTTTTGATTGACAACGAAGCACAATCCAAAAATGACGATCAAACTGGGCATTACATGTCTAATATACCCCACATTGGCACTTGAAGGGTTAAGTTTTGTTTTATTTGTTAACAAATTGTCTGGCAAAAATGAATTTTGGTACCTTAAAGGATATTAGAAAAAGCAAAATTTCAATAAAACGGTCCAGTTCAGTTGTTGAGGTTGTTTGGGGGGCGTCACTCTCATTGTGAGAGTCTTTGCCCAAAGGTAGTACCCCCGGGCCCGGAGGATCAGTAAGTATAAAAGTAGTAAAGTAGTAAAGTAAAAATTATCCAAAGTAAATTAGTATTATCGGTGGTCTTTTGACAACAAAGTCGACTTCTCCCTGAACTTTTTCTTTTTGATGATTTTCGATGAGGCTGAGGGTCCAGTAATTTAGACTAAAGGATACTGTATGTAACGTTTTATGGACGTTGTGAACGTTAGATAAACGTCGACACAACGTTGTGTGCCAGCTGGGAATTTACACTAAAGGATACTGTATGTAACGTTTTATGTAGAGTTATCAATTAAAATAATATTGAACAGGGAAATTCATACAGTTATCAACTATAATAATATTGAACAGGAAAATTTATAGAGGTATCAACTAAAATAATATTGAACAGGAAAATTCATACAGTTATCAACTAAAGTCTGTCCAGATATAATTGGCAGTGGAAACAAGAATCCCTGTAACTTTTGATAGTCAAATATAATTATGGAAATTTTTTTTGCTTGTTTTAGAGAATCAAAAGTGCTATATTTTAATGTATTTTTGGTTGAAAAATTCGTAATTTTTAGCGGTTAAATTTGCGATTGCAAAAATTGAGCTTTTTTTCTACTTATGCTATAGCGTTCATTTTTACACCAGTGGTAGTTCGACCTTAGATTAAGAAGTTTGTTAAATTTCAAGGCAAACAGAAAAGTCCTTCGGAAGATATGGGACCCGAAATACCCCTTGGTAGCACTTTTCTGTGAAATATCAAATCTCCAACTTATTACTGGACAGACTTTAAAATAATATTGAACAGGGAAATTCATAGAGTTATCAATTAAATTAATATTGAACAGGGAAATTCATAGAGTTATCAACTAAAATAATATTGAACAGGGAAATTCATAGAGTTATCAACTCAAATAATATTGAACAGGAAAATTTATAGAGGTATCAACTAAAATAATATTGAACAGGGAAAATCATAGCCTTATCAACTAAGATAATATTGAACAGGAAAATTCATACGCGGAAAGAACAAAAATCACCTGTTGTATTCGTATTAAAGAAGCTTGACCAAACAAGAATCAGGTGTTCGAGTATAGGAGGACTCTTTTTAAAGCATGGTTCGGAAGGGGGTCACTAACCCCCCTACTCTAGAGTTACTCCCTTCTCTTGCCCCCCCTTTCTGTAGCCTGCTTGCATCCAATATGAATTCGTGCTCCTTATAGATATACTACCTGGGGTTTTTGTAGAGGTCTGCGAGCTGCGACCCTTTCTGAAGTCTTAGACAACGCTACCCCCCCCCCACCCTTCACAAAGGGGGGGGGGGCGAACTATTTAAAGTTTCTGTAATTTTATCTATTCAATACAAGAGAAAATTATGATTATGAAGTAATCTTATGGGCACCCTTTTCCGATTCTCGCCTTTCTCAAATCAAATATCAAGGGTCCTTTAAAAGCTCCTTCTTTTTTACCTTCAAAATTTAGTAAAATTGTCCAAATTAGGATTATAAAATTTTCCTTCAGCTCGTCCGGGGTTTTCTATGAGTCACTCTAAAAGCCCAAGAGTTGCGAAAGTCTGGTACAAATACCTGCCTCCTTGCAAACCTATTACACACTCCTGCTTCATTAACTTGCATTCTTTCACATTATTTTCTATACTCTCTTCACAGACATAGAATTCTTGCCATGTTTGTAAATCAGTCAAGCAAACTTAAACTTGTTCCGCCATGAAAAACCTACCAGGAATAACATATTCAAATAATTCCTTGTTTAAACAGATTGATTTAAAATAAATTTCCCTTGAAGAAATGGAAAATATCAAAGTGGGAGAAATTTTTGAAACGATTTTCTGCAATGAAACACATAAAAGAGGTTCAAAAAGTGTTCATTTTCATTCATCAGCTGTTTTGGAGCATTTGAAAAGATGAAGACATTATCAATTCTTTTGATCGTTGGCTTTGCCACATTGGCAGTACTGGGTAAGCTCAATTTGACTTTGCATACTGTTTACAAAGTAGGCAGTAGGAAACATTGAGGAAAGTGACACAAACTTCTTTCAGGATGAAAGAATTTTTATTAAATGGTGAAATGGTTTCTTTAGTACACCCCTGCCTCTGTGACCCAGTGGGATCCACCCCACTCGTCACCCCAGTGAAAAATATTCCCAAAAATCGCCCATTTTTTCACCCCAGTAGATAAATCACTCACCCCACTGGAATACTGTAACTGAAAATGACCCCATTGAAAGATACGAAGAATCCGCACATACCCCACTCATAATTTTATGATTTTGAGGTACCCCAGTAGAATTCTCACATTAAAAGGTTCACGATCCCACTAGAATATCCCCTTCTCTTATGGAATCAACTTTTTGAATTAACGAAATGCACAAAAAGGCTTAATTTTTTTTGATCGCTTCGCTCGCAATAAAACATTCAAGTTCGTAAATCAGAAGCGAAAATAATGATGACCTTCAGGTAGGATTGATGACTAGAGAAAAATTGATGAATATGCAAGTTGCTGGGAATATAAATGAAGCATGAAAAATTTGATAGGACATAAATAAATTAATTGAAATTGTTTTTTTGTTGCAAAATTCGTAATAAAGGAGTGATTTTTGCCTACACAAGAGAGTCAAAAATCAAAAATTTTCCTCGTCGGCGCAAACCATGGTTGGCACTTTAATGAAAATTATGGCTAGTTCTAGTCAGTAGGGCAAAGTCTCCCGATTGGGAGACAATCCTGCATCAAACTTTGTGGTGATACTGGCTGCGTGAATTCGCGTAAAAATATTCTTGCTTGGAAAAGCTTATATAAAATTTTCAAAGTAGAAAATATTTTAAAATTTTGTCAGTCAATTTTAAAACCATATGGTCAAAAGTTGATCAATTTTTTCATCTTTCCATTGATCCATTTTTTAGCTTCCCTTTTGCCCCAATTTCCACCTTTTTCACTTCAAGATTGACGTTGTATGGACGTTGAATGAATGTCGCTCTTGCAAAAACGTTTCCCCTTAGGGAATCCCCAAACGGGATTCGTCTCCCGATCGAGGTATATTGCCCTATTGTTAGTAATGGATGATGTTTCGTGTTTTTATGATTAAAAGTCTTATACCTCACAGTTTCAACGCAGTTGAAAAATATATTCCCTATCAGTAGCCTCAAATAGTGAAACAACGACTCCGCACTACATTTTATAATTTAACATTTGACTAGCACTGCTAGCTACTATACCTCAGAATAAACTTTTAGAAAGATTTTCTTCACCCCAGTGATAATCAAGCAAAAATTGGTCACCTCACTCAATTTTTCGGGAAATATCTTTCACCCCAGTGAATTTCAGATTTTTCACATCCCACCCCACTGGATGTTTCACACCAACTGGGGCACAGAGACAGGGGAGTTTTAGTGATTTAACAATACGCTATTTTAACTAACTATTCGTATATTCTTTTACAGCCCGACAACCGTCTGATGAATTAACAAAAAAAGTTCAAAAGAAACTTGAGCAGAGAATCGTCAAAGAACTTTCCAAAGAAGTTGTGAAAAGTAAGTCCTTTTTAAACTGTTTCTTAATGGAAAAAAAGTTGGACTAAAAATTTAACCATAACCTGTAAGCAAACATCTCTAACACCTTTGAAGGTTTTGTTTTTAAATAAGAGTGATATCGTTTGCTTACTCATCAATTACAATCTTTTTTATATTGAATTGACACAAATGTGGAGCAAGATTGGTCAGAAAGAGGAAAATAAATTTTTTTTTTGCTTATATCAGCATAATATAGCAATAGGCAGACACTGTCCTGATATTAAATATGTGTCTGGCATGAAACGGAAACACTTATGTAAAAATAAAACCTTTGAATCAAAACTTTCTTATGAAGAACACTTTTAAAAGCTAATGATTATGTCCATACATAACCAACAAAAATGATTGATAGCTTAAAATGCAAAAAAAAGTTCCGCTCCAGAAACAAAATCTCTCTTTTCTTTCAGAATTAGAAAAAGGAGCTGAAACTGACGACGAAGACCTTGATGACGAAATTCTTGATCTCCAATTTTACGAAGATGCAAAGCCTCTTTTGTTTAGATCGATATCGCGTGGTATTTCGTCTCTATTCTCCAGAAGAAGAAGAGGGATAGGTTTCTAGTGTTCTATGTAGCCCATCGGTTAGAACATTCTAGTGTTGATGAGACTTTCATTGCGGATATTATATGAAAATTTAATAATGGACAATAGGGCAGAAAATATTCTTGATTTTGAAATATATCAACTTGATCAATTTTAAAATCTTAGCTGAAAAGTATCTATCAAAATTTCCTTTAACCTTGCAATTGTAGCTTTCACCAATCAAATCATAAAAAAAAAAGTTTTTATACCTAAAACTATAATGTAACGATTTTTTCCCCGATTTTTTAAATTCTTTAAATTGTTTATAGATGTTTTGGTATGATTTAAGCCTGCATTTTTTCAAACCTGCGCTGCCCAGCTGACACACAACGTTGTTTCAACGTTCATCTAACGTTATATGGACGTTGTGAACATTAGATGAACGTTGAAACGACGTTGTGTTATAGCCAGCTGGGTAGGGTACCACCAAATTGTCACTATAACGAAAATTAGGAAAAACTGGGAAAGGTCGATAAATCCTTGATTCTCTTTTTCTCTATGGATAGTTAATTTGATACCAGGGGATACTTCATATATATGCTGTAAATAGCACCAAAACTGAGAAATACCAGAAATAATTCCCGCCAAATTGAAATTATTTTTTTCAATACTTCAGGCCTATAGGGTTTTCGTTTATTTAATAGATTTTGGCCAAAAATATCATTCATCCATCAAAATAAATACCCGCAAAAATTTTATTCCTACAGCCAAATTCTGTTTTATTAAATTAAATTCTCGCCAGAATCTCTTCCTCCTTCCTAACATTAATGCTAAAATTGCCAAAAAAATGAGGGGAAATTTGTTCGTTTTTTTTATGTCAGTCTAGGGCAGTCTACTTTTTTAGGGAGTGGTCAGAAAGTATCTACTAGGGTGGAGGATTTCAGGGGGGTTCGAAATTTTTTTTGAGGGTTTAGGGGGGGGGGAAATATTTTCAATGGAAAAGGGGAGGGGGTGCGAAATAGTTTTGGACAACTCAAGAGATAACTAAGGAGGTTAAGGTGGTAGTCTACCGCCAGATTTCAAAAGTCAAAAAATCACATTTTTTGCAATAACTCAAGAACTTCTTTACATTTCGTAATGAAATTTTCAGGAAATGTATATCAACTATTAACATTTCTAAAAATAAAAAAAAATTCTAAAAATAACCAAAGACGGGGGTAAAATCAGCCAGGGGGTAAAATACTTTATTTTGCTTGTGTCAGGTTTTCTGAATAGTCGGCTTGACCTATGAAGTTAGTTTTTTTTTAAATGACTAATATTTAGAAAAGGTCTGAAATGAGTGAAAAAAAAAATTAAAATTTTTTTCCAGGGGGTAAGAAACTGAAAAAAACGCTTTTTTGAGATTAAAAAATCGGAAACCAATTTAAAACTTTTTAATCCATTCATTCAATGCACAATCATGTAAGGAAACTTCCCTGAAAATTTCAAGTCTGTAGCTACTCTCAATCCTAAGATATTTCTGACAAGGTGTATGCGAACCCCCGGAAACGCGTTTTTGAGAAAATCAAAGAAAAAGACAAAAATGGGTATCATTTTAAGCTGGAAAGCTCTTTTCAAAAAATTTCTTCACTGAATGCTCATCAAACCAGCCAGGTTTCATAAGTTAAAGTAAAACATTTCACAAAAATTGATAAATTATCCAAAAATCAACAAAAACATGTTGCGCTAAAGTTACGTAAATATAGCAAACTTTGCGGTAATCTTGCGATAACATCAAATTTGGGTGAAAACAGCCACATAAGTGTGACAAAATGTTCATTGAAATTCCAGCATGACTCTCTGTAGACATGGAAACTTTTCTAGTGCATATTTTTATTCACATAGACTTGAATTGACAATGAGCTGGCTTGATCGAAGGCGGCACCTTTGCTTCGGTTACCGCCTAGGCGGTTATGAATGGCTGGTGTCAGATGAGAATGTGTGTCTCCAGAAGTTAGGTCCAGTTCATCGTAATGCACATTTCTATCTCTGTTACATCATGTTGTGCTTAGAAATATCTCAGTTACATTTAAATCCACTACAAAACATTATGTGAGCCACCAAAAGCACACTGTCTATGCTCAAAACAAAATGCCGACAACTTAAATGTTTTTCGCAGAAATCCAGCAACAAAACCAATGTAGAGCAACTTTATAGATTCAGTAGAGTCCATTCTTAATTTAAATAAATCATTTCAATCAAAGAGATTAAGTTTTGATCTAAAACTTGCCAAGAAATCTGCAGAATCATGCTTACAGCTTGCTTTTCAGCTGGTTTTGATGTGTTACACTACTGCAGCTACCATCTTTAATTTTAAGGATTACGTAATGCCACGGAAAATAATATTTTGACGCCCGAAAAGGGCGTAAAAAGAGCTTTCTTTTGGCGTATCACATTGCTATGTTTCGGCCGAGATTGAAGAAATAAGTCCTTAGCAACAGGATTTTTTCTGTTGCTAGGGCGATTTTTCAAGCACCCAACAGGATAAAAATGCTCACTGCGGCCTGAATGATAAAGATATAGCTCTGAAATTTTCAGGAGATGTTCAGAAAGACCTAAGGATCTCAAAACACCCAAAAACCAGAATTCGACAATTTTTTCGATGATTTTTTATTTTTGGGTAGACTACCACCTTAAATTTCATGGTTTCACATTTGAAGATTTGAAAATTTTTCGGCCTAACGACCGACCTTATTCGTATTTCATACTATTGTTTATTATGTAGCGAATTTTTTTAACCTTTTGAGGGGGGTGGGGCTTCGAAAAAAATTTCTAAATCAGGGGTGGGGGTGCGAAATTTTTTTTTTGATTTTTTGAAATATCCTCCACTCCCCCCTAGTAGATACTTTCTGACCACTCCCTTAGTCGAAGCGCATGTCAAACATTTTTGGAAAGTACTAAAAAGCGGAAAAATTTACAGGTGTCAATTTTTTGAATTATTTTTTAAATGTCTAATAAAACAGAAAATTTTGACCTACCCTACTGTATATGACAAAATTCATTATAAACAATAATCAAAAATTGGATTGCGGAAAACTGCTTCTGAAATTTTTCCCTTTTGATATTTTTTCATTTACTCAAAAGCAATTTGTTTAAAATTAACGTGTTTTACCCCTATCCTATTCTCAATTTCCAGAAAAAATTTTCTTTCCTGTACTCAAAAATTCAATCACGTCGTCATTTCTTAGACCCGTTAGGCTGAAAATTTCGATTAACTATAAAGCATTTTTCAAATTGGCTGTCAGTAAAATTACTTTTGAATAACTTTTGATAATTTTGTGTTCGTTGAAAATATAATTGTGGGTGGAATTATTATCAAATAAATCAATTTTTTTTTAACTTTGATTTTCTTTTAATCATTGCGTGTAATTAATCCATGGACATAAAAACCGGCTGAAAACAGACTGGAAGTAATATTTTCGCAAAAAAGAATGACATGGTTATTGATGAAATTAATTGGCTTAGATGACCTCGTTGATCAAGAAAGAATGAAGCTGCCAGTTACGTGTACGCATTGAGTTTAAAGCCCGAAGGGCTAGAGATCAATCTCTAACCTTTCTCAGGTAAGAAAAAGTGAAGCCTTAAAAAATTCGCCGCATTTTTGACGACAGATTGAATCTAGCAATTCCTTTGTTTACGATTGTCATTTGTGTAAAAACCAGGCGAGCCGCTCAAGGCCGCGCAACTTTGGTAGGATTTGTTGGCTTCAAATCTTACCAAGGAGATTGACTTCTAGCCCTTCGGGCTTATACTTCATTGCGTGTACGTGTAGAACTACAAATTCAAATTTACCGAAAATCTTAATTTAGTTAGTCTCAGATTCATGATGAACTTGGCTCAATAAAGATCGATCTCTTATTTAGCACGGCCAATTTATTTTCACAAACACGTACTTTTAACGCCAAAATAGTGCATTTACTCCAATTCTCTAAATTTTCACATTTAGCTTCCAAAATATTCTTATTGCCACACGTCAAATTGGAAAAATTACAGTAGACTACGGCTAAACACTTGCCAAATGCTGTTTTAGAAATTAAACAAGAAATACTTGGAAACATTTTAAATTTTTAACAGGAAAAATTTATTATACGGAAAAAAGAACAGCTGGACACCCAAGGTGGCTTTTGGGCTCCTTTAAAAAAAATTCCGTACAGAAAAGAAGGACTAAGGCACAATGATATTTCATTAGCGTCATGACGTTTTGTTTTCTCACGGGGTACTCACAAATTAATATCAAATAATCAACCTATGGACACCACGAGCTTCTCTTGGAGAATATGACATTTTAGAAAGTTTTCCTTAAGAACCAGTACATGTAAATTCTTTATGGTACTCAAAGCCACTTCCAGTCACTTGTATTAAATTTCCCTTAAGAAACGGGAAATAGCACAATACGGAAAAAGTAAATATCTTTCCGCATAGAGACAATATAAAGACTCCAGATTTCATTATTAGAGGTATGTCTTTCATCAGATTAAAACGATGAGGACGTTAACAATCTTTCTGGTTTTGGGCCTTGCAGCATCAGTTGTACTGGGTAAGAAATGGTTTCTTGTTTCTTGTCAAATCCTTATAACTTAACTTTAAGTAAGTTTGCGAACAGTATCATAGATGACTCGAAAGCTCTTCTGTCCATCCACTCAGTCAGTCAAAACTTGTAAAAGCGAAAATTGGAAAATTCAAACCGGAAACATAACAAAAATAAATAAAACTTTTTTTTTTACAGGTGATTCAGCGTATGGACGACGTGGTGCTAAATATGACCAACGCGCTCATGTCTCTAACAAGCTTACCAAAAGTAAGTACAGTCAAGCTCAAAATAAATATTGATCATTTTGGGTCTTTTAACGTTTTCCAAAGTCCATTTTTCAAGTTCGGACGAGAATTGCGATTTCAGTTCTTTACTTTATTTTATTGAATAATTTCGATTTGGGAGGCGCTTAGTGGAGGGAGGGGTCCAGGCCCTATTATCAGCCTTATAAGTTTTTTTTGACCTTGTCGATCCTAAGATTTTAAGATTATATTCTACTCAGAGCTAAAACTATATAATTTTCTATAAATTCTAGGTGACGATGGAAATTTTGGTTATGGGATTGAAAATGGAAATCCAGTTCTAGGTAGTATTCATCTTTTCAATCAATATATATTTCATAGAGGTCAATAAACCTGAGAAATACACGTATACCTGATGCTTTCTTACTACCTCTGTTTCTTGATGTATTTTTTCTCGAGATCAATCGAAATACAAGCAGAGAAAAAACCCTTATGCCAAATCTAACATTAAAAAGTTTTCGAAAAGAAAATTCAGCAAAAATCGACAAGCTTCCGGGCTATATTCTCTTTTTATAAGAACAATTTACAATAACAAAGAACAAGGAGGCTCAAAAATGACAAAAAAATAAGAACAACTAGTGGACCATGTTTAGCATAGAATAGCTAATTTTAAGCAAATTATGGGTAAATACCTCAGTTTTAACTTAAGAATAAGAACAGGATAGGAACAGTTTTAGGCTCAAAATGTCAAACTAAGAAGAAACAGCCTAGTATTATCAATAATTTACTGATTCTTTTAACAAAAAGAGTGCAATACATCTCAACCATTTGCTTTGATTCTAATTTATTTTGATTCCTTTTTATTCAGATACTCCTGGCGACGAAAATCCAGCTCCGGTTGAAAATGAAAATCTACTTCACGCTGGAAACGGGAATGAATTTCCAGGTGGAAAACGAAAATCTAGTTCCAGGTGAAAACGGAAATGAAATTTCAGGTGGAAATGAAAATCATGCTTTGGGTATAATATGCATTTGAGTAACTCTACCTTTATTCAACTTTTTCTGTTTTTGTTGATATAACTGTCGTAAAAAATTACTTCAATTTTCTTATTCATTTAATTCTAAAGTTGTCCTTGAGAAAGACGAAAGACGATACCAGAATGGTCTAAAAGGACTGAGCCACTTAAAATAACATATATCATTGTTTTCATTATAACCAGGTGGAAATGAAGGTGGACTCCAGGCAATAGGAGAAAATTTGCTACCGCTAGTCCCCAATGTGCTACCTAATGAAAGAGGATCATCATCTGGTTCAATGGGGAGAGGAAGAGGTGGTCGAGGAGGAGGAAACACAGCAATGGGGAGAAGCAGAGGAAGCAGAAGAGCTTACGGAAGAGGCAGAAGAAGTCGATCGAGCCGACGTCGTCGAAGCAGAAGCAGAAGCAGAAGCAGAAGCAGAAGAAGCAGAAGAAGCAGGAGAAGAAGTAGTCGAAGGAGCGGGAGAAGCAGAAGGCGTAGAAGAAGCAGAAAAGGTTGGCTTGGTCGTTAAAAAAAATAAACTGGAACCCTCGATATCGTGACAATGGCATTTATTGAAGAATCAACATACAGCGGAGTCTCTTTAACTCAAACCTCTCTAACTCAAAAGTTTCCTTGACTCGAACACGTATTCCCGTCCCCTTCAGTTGACCTTTTAAACCTTACTCTGAAATTTCTTTGACTAAAATCTATGCGTGTTAGAGTTATGGAGATTCCACTGTCTTTCTAAATATCATTATGTATAAAATTTAATCATGGACTTGTGTATTAGTACGACAACAGTTGTATCATAATTTAAACATATAACTAGCACTACAGTAGACTTCCGCTTATTCGAAGTTCCGAGGGAAGTGGAGATTTATTTCCAATCACGGAGTTCAAATTAACCCTCAAAAACTGAAATTTCCAGCAAGGTCGTTTTTTCCGACTTTAGTAAGCAAATCCAAGGGAAAAGCCAGTTGATTTCAAATAACTGGAGATTTTAAATAATATGTGGAGCTTCGAATAATAAGGTGTCTTACTGCAGCTTTAAAAATTTTCCTATTTTTCATTATATTTCTTATTTGTGTTTAGTGGGATATGCCCAACACATTTTAGTAAATTAGCGATTCTTAATTTGAACAAAATGCAAAAAAAAATAACTTTAACCTTAGAATTTATTATTTTACCGTTAAAGCTGAATTTTAAACCAGGAACATCAGTTCCTCCAATCTTGTTAAAACTAATACCGACACTTTGGAATAAGTCGACATGTTTCATAAGCATGGCGTTCATAAGTTAATCTTAAGGAGACAAGCAAGGCTTCTTTCAACTCGGTGACGTCATCATGAATATGACACCTGTCAGCTCGGGGGGGGGGGGGGGGTACTAGGTTTGCGAGGTGACGGGTATGTCTGAGCCAAAGTTCGAAAATCTACCCTTTGAGAGATTGAATTTCGACGTTTTTAACAACCCTTAGAAAGACTCCAGAATTATGACCCTTTGAGGGAGTCAATTTTTTATTTTCGTAATTTTGGAACCTTTACAACAACTCAATTGCTTTTTTGGTGGTTTTTGTATACCTTTGAGAGACTAAGTAAAATAGTGTTAGATTGGTGTAAAAAAATGGGTTCAATATTAAGCCATCTCATTCTAAATATTGTTAACCGGTTACTTTTTCGTAGCGGGCTACACGGCTTTTTGCGCAATGCAATTGGTTCTTTTCGCATGACGACGGACCTACACTACCGAGTTTATGTATCGGAGGATATCGAGGGCGGCGGTAAGTGAAATCGATACAAAACAAAGTCGATAGTTGATGAACGGCTCTGTATCGCCTTTGCTCATCTAAACAGACGCCGGTATCTTGGTGTTTTTACCGTCGTCGAGCAAAGTGGACGGTGATTTCGGTCCTATGTAAGCTTTGCTTTATACCGTCCCCTCGATTTATCTCGAATACATAAACTCGCTACTAATACAATAATGACCGGTTAGTGAGGGCTGTACTGAGAAATATTGCCCGAGGTCAAGTAACGACCGAGCTTGCGAGGTTGTTGCGTTGACCGAGGGCAATATTTTTCAGTACAGCCCGAAAAAACCGGTCATTATTGTATTTGTTAACCGTTTCCTTCAGCTTCGATTGATTTTGAGCGCTTTATCCAGGAAAAATAGCGAATTAAAGCAAAAAAAACAAGTGAAAAGAGATAAAAAATTGCTATAATTTCTGACGTCAGAAATAAAAAATGAGAGAAATGATGTCAACGTAAATGAAATAATTTTGGACCAAGATACACATAGATAAATATAAATTATAAGACTAAATTAGTTAAAAACGAATAATAAGAGGCAAACAAATCAAGTATCACAAATCCACATCATAAAATGTCAACGTATTGTTCATTTTCCTTTGAAAAAGTGACGTCAGAATGAATTTTCCTAACGACGGGCAACTCTGGACAATGTAGGCCCGTCGTCATGCGAAAAGAACCAATTGCATTGCGCAAAAAGTCATGTAGCCCGCTTCGAAAAAGTAACCGGTTAACAATGATGAAAAATCCCGGTTTTTAGTGTGGTGCTCGCTAGCAGAGTACTGGTATGGAAGATAAAACTAAAATTGACGTTGTCCAAATAATTGAGCTAAAAAACAATTAAATTGCTTGGATTAAAATTTAAAAAGAAATCAATAGTTAACTGACAAAGTAACGATTTAGCAAGAGTTAAATTCCGGTAATTGTGGTTTTAAGTACTTAATGACTTTCAAGCCAAATCCATTTGAAAAAAAATGTACACGTGTCAACTACACGCTTTGTGAAAGAACCGGTAAATGTTGGCCGAAGCTTGCTTATTCTTACCCTTTTGTCATTTTCAAGCTTGTTGCACGGCCTTAACGTGTTGCGTGTTTTTAATACGTTTAGTTTCATGACTCATATGCTTAAAAGGAGCTTGGATTAGTAATGATATAGTACTGTTTTGAAATCAGTTTTAGCCAAACTCTGCCTTTTGTTTTTATCAAAAAACGTATAAAAATATGTAAAAATGTATTTTTTAGACAGAAAAGAAGTTATTGAAGTTATACTATCATATTGGGAGAAAAAAAGAGAAATTTTAATTTTATCTTACATTGTATGCTATCGCTATGCTTGCTACATTAGGTAATGCTTATAGCAGTTAATCCAAAAAATGGGAACACAAAAAAACCTCAATTCGACTTCCTTTTCCGAAATGACTGGCAGTGCACCTCACCAAAAAACGGAATTTGTCCTTTCCATAATTGCGTAGAAAAAACGCGGGTAACGTCTAGTATAGGCTACTAAATGACTGGCAGTGCAATACGGGAAGCTGAGACTTCCGTTCAACGTAAGAAAACGTACGTAGAGTACATATACCGCAAATGAAGCAAACGTCATTTGGCAACCACATTAAATGACGTCAAGATAAACCACTGAAACAATTAAATCGGCAAATTAGTGTAAATCTAATGATATAAAAAGCATAAAAAGATCAATGCATTGAATTTTGACTGTGTGCCGATACACAGGGAAGATAACAACACGAAGATGACTTTGAGTTTCATCACGTTATTAGTTGTATGTTTACCAGAACTGGTTTTCGCTCATTCGTGGATGACATGCCCACCGTAAGTAGATTCGAAAACTGAACGTAAAGGCAGTAAAGAAAATATGAAAAGACTTAAACTGCCGTATTCTCAAAAGTGTGCTTTTCAAGATAACAGTCGTACAGACCCTGGTGAAATCCTTTCCGCTGACCCTAAATAAGTTCAAACCCTTTGAAATTTCAAGCGACCCTTGAAACAATAAATATACTTAGATCGATATTCAACGTAAGTAGATTCGAAAAACTAATTTTTTTGCGACCGAAATAGACTATAGTCTAGTCTAGTCCAATTAAAAGAGCATTAGATGATCCATATCAAGTCTCGGTTGATTTCAACGTAGTATAAAAGACAGATATCATAGTTAGTTAGGAGAACATGCAGTTAGAAGCACATTTTAAAGACTCATAAAACATGCTATCGAGAAAAGTTCATGGGTCAAAATTATTTTCGCTCAATCTTGGATGACATGCCCACCGTAAGATCGTGTTTTAAGTAATATTTTTGTCACCCTAGCTAAATTCTTTATTTCTTATCACCATTTTTAATGGATAGATTTCTCTGGAATTACTAACGGGTACCCAATAAGCGCCCGCACCCTTTGCTACCCGCCCAGGACAATCTCATTCCAACCACTCGTTTATCAATTCGTGAGAATGTTTATTGGGCCGCGTTTACGAGCAGACCAGGTGGCCAAGTGGTATTGCTTTTGTATAAATAAGTGTAGCCTTTTTTTTCGTTCCAAAACACCTGCAGATCAATCAATCCTATTCTAACCGTCTTGTTGCATATTGATTGGGCTATTCCAGAAATAGTCTGTACCCAATTCAATTCAATTCAATTCAAAAATGATTTATTTGCCTGCATAATTTAAACTAAAATTTACAATATGTGAAAATATTACAATATAATTAGGTTGGGGAGCAGGCCAGGCTCTGGCCATCCATATAGAGGGTACCCGACTAATCAATGGGATGACTACCTGGTTGCAAGTATATGTTTGGGATTTTAATAATAGGGGAGGGATTATTACACAACAACATAAAAGTGCCGATAGAACAAAAAAGAACAAAAAAAGTATGCTATTTAACAATTAGAACTGTAAAAATGAAAAATAAATTTTAATCAATTTTTCAAATAAGTCTCAACTTAAAAAAAGGAAAGGTTCTCAAAGTTGATGAAGTACAGTAAGGACAATCAAGTAGCTGTGTAGGATACGGCTCTTTTGTTAAGCAGATACAAAGACAGTGACTTAGGTCTTCTTTTGAGTGCAATATTAGTTGGTTCCAATTTAATATCGATTGGTATTTTACGGACTTTAAGCCATAGTTCAAGGTTTTAGCTTTGGGACGTTCTAGGAGCTTCAGTTCAAATTTTTCGTGTTTGATATGCATGAGAAAAGACTTTGATCAAAGGTTCCTGTAGTGCTGGTGGAGAGATTTGTTAACTTTGGGTGTACAAGTGATGTGTTACACTTGAACACAGTTTGAGCGATTGTAGGTATACCAGTGTTTTCAAAGAGTTGAGAGGTTTCAGCGTCAAAGTTAGAAAAAGTGAGGATGCGAAGACATCGTTTTTGGAGTCGGCCAATTCTTGAGTTTTGAGTCAATCCTTGGCCCCAGACAATGTTTGCGTATGATATATGTGAATGGAAAAGAGCGTAGTAAAGAGTTTTTATGACAGAAACAGGAACAAAATAACGAAGCTTAGCAAGTATACCATTTGCCCTGCCAACTTTTTGTGCTAGATGGTCAAAATGAGAGTTCCAGGTTAGGAATTTATCGAGAAATAGCCCAAGGTATTTATGCAAGTTGATAGTTTAAGTTCGAAGTCATCGAGCTTTAACTTCATTGAATAGGGAACGGGCTTATGTCTGCTACGGAAGAGCAACACTTCTGTTTTCAATACATTGAGTGAGATTTTATTCGCTCGGAGCCAAGAGGAGAGTCGTGCAAGGTCAGAATTGACTTTGGTTTCTAGAGACTGAGGGTCAGAATCAGAGGAGAGGAGACAGGTATCATCAGCAAAAAGATTCGTTTGACTATTTTGAAGAACATAATGAAGATCATTGATATAGATGAGAAAGAGAATAGGTCCAAGGACAGATCCTTGAGGAACTCCGTGATTAACAGGGCGTTTAAAAGACTCCACGCCAAAAACAGAGACGTATTGTTATCGGTCTGTAAGATATGAACGAAACCATTGATTAGATAAGTCCCTCACACCATAATGTTTAAGTTTAGACATTAGTATTTCATGGTCGACCGTGTCAAAAGCTTTTTGCAAGTCGATGAATACCCCGCAAGAGTAAAGTCCTTTGTCTATGTTAGATATTATCATTTCCGTTAGGTTTATCAAAGCGTGAGTTGTAGAATAATTACTTCTGAAACCAAATTGACTTTTGAAAATAATGTTATTGTCATCAAGAAAAGAGACTAATCTAAATTTTATTACTTTTTCGAATATCTTATCGATGTTTGATAGTAGAGATATTGGGCGATAATTGTTAACATCATGAGCGGAGCCCTTATGTTTAAAAATTGGAATTACTTTAGCCGTCTTGAGAGGAGTGAAGAATTTACCTGTTTGTAGCGAGATATTGAAAAGCTTTGAGAGGATTTCTGACACCTCTGCTAAAACAGTTTTTAATACTTTAGAGGGTATGCTATAAGGACCGTCAGCTTTAGGTTTAAGAGAGTTAATGATTTTTGTTACCTCATTAGATTGTACCGGTTGAAAAAATAGGGAGTTAGGCGGAGCATTTCGTAATGTATCGTTAAAGTTTTCGTCAGCATTGTTGTTTATAGTTTCACGAATTTTATCGGCGATCGTTGAGAAATGTTTATTAAATTCTTCGCTTGTAGCAGCGGGATCAGATGTTGGTTGACCATTAATGTTAAGAGTTATGTCAGTGTGTCCACTTTTGTGTTTTTTCGTTTTAATTAGCTCGCTTATACCTTTCCAGATATTTTTACTGTTTTTAATGTTAGAGTTGAAGTAATTTTTGAAATGATTTATCTTGCTCTTTCTTGTTAATTTAACAATTTGGTTCCTGTAATATTTATACTTATCATTAAGTTCAGTTTTAGCTGCTTGGTCTTCTGCTTTGCTTAAAGATGTTAGGAAGCCATCACGTTTTTTTATAGAAATCTTTAAACCTTTAGTTATCCACGGTTTACTACCTTTCTTTATTTGTTTATTAGAAAGTTTAGTTTACCCCCTATGTTGAAGAGGTGTCCAAAAAGTAAACTCTGGAATTACTAACGCGCAGGCCATATTTTAGAAAGCAGGACAGCGTCCGTTGGAGGCCAAAAAAGGCACTTTTTCTTGTGTTTTTCCACTGAAAAGGCTGTTTTTACCAAAATTTTAGTGATTTAAGTAGGGGCAGCGTCCGATGACCAGACGCTAAAAGGGCATGAAAAATGACCTGAACGGGTACCCAATAAGCGCCCACACCCCCTTTGCTACCCGCCCAGGACAATCTCATTCCAACCACCCGTTTATCAATTCGTGAGAATGTTTTTAAAATTTATTGGGCCGCGTTTACGAGCGGACCAGGTGGCCAAGTGGTATTGCTTTTGTATAAATAAGTGTAGCCTTTTTTTTCGTTCCAAAACACCTGCAGATCAATCAATCCTATTCTAACCGTCTTGTTGCTTATTGATTGGGCTATTCCAGAAATAGTCTGTACCCCCTATGTTGAAGAGGTGTCCAAAAAGTCTGGTCTGTAAAAATCTGGAAGTCTGGTTTATCAAGTGTAAAAATCCAGAGTGGTCAGTAAAATGAAGTGGAAAATCCAGGGTGGTCAGTAAATGAGGTTGAAAATCCAGGATGGTCAGTAAAATGAGGTTAAGAATCCAGGGTGATCAGTAAAACGAGGTCAAAAGTCCAGTGTGGTCCAAATAACGAATAAAAAATACAAGGGGGTCCTGAAAAATTGAAAGAAGAAGCAGGGGGTCACCTTTCCCAAAAAAGCCTCCTTAATATAGGGGCACAAATCTTTTCTGGGATAGCCCATCTTTGGGGAAATGTTTTCCAAAGTTCCTTCTTTTGCTCTACCTGGAAGAATCAAATGTCTATTTCATCTGCTTTGTGGTCTCCCACCAACCTAGCTAAGTCCAACCTCTCAAATTTTAGGTAACTGAGCTGTGCTAAGGAAAAATCAAAACAAAGACTTCCGGTTTATACAAACTGACATTAACCCGTAACAATTATTGCATTATCATATGCATTATCGGGGAAAAATTCCGGACTTTATCAGGGGGGATTTTTAAGGATTTTAAGGGAGACTCGATTGCCTATCAATTCATCGATTAACATAATCGATAGCCAATTGATGATCAATCAATCAATCGATCGATTGGGAAAGGTTATCGATTGTATTGAGTGGGAGAATCTGGATTAAAAAAGCTAAAAAATTAGCAGAGATGATCGTCCCAATTTCCACGAGTAAAAAATTTCCTTACTTTTTTTAAGTTCTTTTAGTAAGTTACACCTTATATTGCCGTATAACATGCATTATGAATGAATAGTGTATTATCATAAAGCTCTTGGCATAGACGTAGCGAGATACCCTGCAAAATTTATGAGGGAGTGCAGACGTTTATGCCATATTCAATATCTTTTGATAAAACAAAGACAATAATTACAGTGTCGTAAAAACCGCTCTCATCCATAAATTTTGCATGGTATCTCGCTACGCCTATGCTTGGATTTATTTTTCAGATCGTTCAACGCACGTGTGAATCGTGGTGGAGTAACGAGCGCACAATGTGAAAGTGAAAGTGCTTCAAGTAAGATATTTCAAATCAGCCCTTCAAAAACACTCAAACCATGTTAATGTTTATGACGCTAATAGCAATGGTCCATGTCTCAATGACCAAGTTCAAACTATTCAGTGGTTTGTACCCAGAGTAATAATAAACGATAAGAAGGCGAAAATTATCATGATTGACAAAAAACATTACCGAAATCTGATTGGAAGCACGCCAAAACGGTGTGGTTGAAAAGCGCGTTGTTTGCAATCAGACGTCGGTACTTTCTTAATAAGTGTAATGATAACTCGTTAAAGGAAGGTTATATCTCACGTCTGATACTCTGGCTACAGCACAGCAATTCACTTCTTGTTTTATAATTTTGCTGGAAATTACCTTTTTGACACAAACTTTATATGACCATTACGCCTGTCGTAGGGGCTATGATTCCGAGTTTATGTATGTGTGTTTTTCAGTGACGGAGACGGTAAGGTTCTAACTTGACTAGATCCTGACGAAATGAGGACGGCGGTTAATCAGCACTTTTACCGTCCTCGATTTTGCGGGCCAGAGAACTGAGGGTTTTTCCAAATCGCTTCAGTCACTTTACCGTCCTCAAAAGTGCAAATGCATAAACTCGCTAATGTTGGCAGTATATCTTTTATCATTAGCTCATAATCGAATATATTCGAATGTAATTACGTTCTTACGAATTATTGACTTGTTTATCCACTCCAATACATAACACCATTTCCAAATCGTTCTCCTTCAGTTTACGTCACCGAAGTTGAAGCAGGCGATCGGTTGAAAGTGGGATGGGTTTCGAACAACCATGGTGGCGGTTTTGCACGCATTGCTTTAGTACCTTGGAATGAACGAAAAAATGTTCAAAGTTATAAAAACAATGTCATGAAGTTCGCATGTTATGGACATGATGAGAGGCCTGGCAGAACACGTACAGGAAGTTGTTTTCATCCGTGCAACGCAAGACCTGGGTGTGAATATCAAGCAGGTACATGGGACTTAAACTGTGTATTTTGTGATCTCTAGAGCTATCAATCAGTTCTTATAATCCTAACTAGAATCAAACCCGGCGGCACCTTCCTATTCCCACTGGAAATGTTGACAACTTTGATAACTGTAACCTTTCAGAATCCCCAAGAAATCCAACCAATCAAAATATTTTCCCACCCCGATCACCACTTTAGGATGAGCAGAAGCTTAATCATTTTCGTGAAAACTCATTATTCAGGCTTCTTAGCAAAAATTTTATATTTACGTTATCTTATCAGGACGTAATTAATCTTTTAATAATCTCATTCAATACGTGACATTGTGTTTCCCTTTGTAGTTCCTGAAGATGATGAGAGGTTCGACACAACAATCGGAATTCCAACAAATCTAGAAGATGGTTTCTATTCTCTACAAGTCTCGATGCTTGTTGGCAATGGAGGTGTTTACAATAGTTGCGCTAAATTGAAAATCTTTGGTGGAAACCCGTCCTTTAATTGTCGCTCAAGCAAAGCACCGGTGACTTATCAATGCGTAAAAGCAGCTGGGCCACCTTTTTCGAAAATACAATCAGGTAATTCAAATATCGAATTACAGGGTCGCAGTCCAAACAGGTTTAAGTAGATATATCACGGTTTAATTTTCTTCAAGATTTGATTCGGCTTAAAAAGTGCATATAAGTCTTTGAAACTTTCAATAGGCTGTTTTAGCCAGAATTTCTCTAAATATAAACACTAACACAGTCAAATTACTTTGGAATTTTGATTAACGAAAATATGACTTTTCATCTACACCAAACCGAGTAAGGTTCCTTCCAAAGATCAAAATGACCTTTTAATCATACTATTTTCTCTCATAAGACACAGAGAATGTCATGAAATTAGTATCAAAATTGACTAACTAAGTGGTCAAACTTCGTTCCACAAATTACCCAAACTTTTCTTCCAGGAACAAAACGCGGTAATTTTTGTTATGGTCTTGACGGTAAAGTTGGTACAGTGGATGATTATATGACAGATGTACCAATCAACGTCGATTGCGATCCACGTGCTTCTTGCGATCAAAACCCACAAAAGGCAGCTTGTGAAGAATTATTCCCATCGATGAACAAAATAATTGTGAGTGTCTTTGCAATTAAAATTGACCAAATTTAAGACTTCTCTATACTGTTCTTTGAACCAAAAAGTAAAATTAAATTTGTATGAGCTTTTTCATCTAAACATCATAACATGCAAATTGTCTGAGTGAAACTAAAGAGCAGGAAGATTATCGACTCAACTCTTATTAATTACTTTCTTTTCTATTTTTTCCAGACACCATCAGTCCACCCAAGACAACCGAACTGTCCACTGTATAATATTTTACCAAAAATTTGAAACTAAAAGTTTTATTGTGTTTTTCAATATTATTATACTGATTAATCAATGTACTAAATATCTATTTAATCAACCATTTTTAAAACTTATTCGAAATATCTAAAAATGAGAAAAAACTCCAAGGGGGTCTTGAACCTCCTGAACAGTAGGGGGTAAGCTGGAATTTAACAAAGAATATACAAAGCTCCCTCCTAGAGTCATCAGTGCCAAATCTCGTGTTTTAATCACCATGTCTAGTACCTTAAAGGAAGAAATTTTGGCGGGAATTTAATTTAGCGGATGGCCGAAAAAGTTTTTTAGGGGGAATTTAATTTGGCGGATGGACGAAAAAACTAAATTTGGCGGGAATTTAATTTGGCGTTTGCTGAAAAATTTATCCTTAAAATGGCGTAAAAACAGCAAAAAAAATGCAAAAACACCTTAAAAGAGATCATATTTTCAAAAAGTTTAATTTGGCGGGTGGCGAAACAAAGAAATTTTGGCGGGAACTTAATTTGGCGGATTCTGGCCAAATCCGCCAAATTTTCTTTCCGCTAAAATTTCTTCCTTTAAGGTATTGCTCAATTTTCATGTGATGAGACTCTACTGCATCTCTTACAATGCGTATTAAACAAATAACTTGCATTGTTTATAAAAAATGGCTTAATAATTCTTGGTAATCAAATTATATTATCCCAGTGGTGCGATCCACGAAATTAAGTCAGCGCAAATTCTTAGAATTTCACGGATCAGCTCGACCAAAAAACGTTACTTTAATCGTAGAAATTTTAGCGAGACTAATTTTAGCGTATATTAGCGACTCAGGAAAATCTTACTTTTTTTTGGATTTATTTTAGCGAATCACGATTTCAAAAAATTCCGCGTGGATAAATTTTAGCGAATAATCGTATTACATTATTGACTGAATTCGTTTTCTAGCATTTCTTTGCACTGAAACCGTTCCTATTGACAAAAATGTATCAAGGCAATATAACCAGAAATTTCATAAATTTTAGCGATCTGTTGATTCGGCGTGTTTTAGCGAGATTTATTTTAGCGAAAATAGGGAAAACTCGCTAAAACGCTAAAATTAGTCTCGCTAAAATTTCTACGATTAAAGTATTATTAAGTATTCAAAAAAGTTAGAAAGTATTGAATGTCCACTTACGATATATGGCGCGTGCTCTGAGGGTAATTAGACATCATTGCGCATGCTCTGAGGGTAATTAGACATCATTGTGTATGAGCTTGTTGAGGTGCTAAGAAAATTTCCATAGGTCGCAACGATGCTTTTACTTTGTTCATATCTTAAAATATTATTTATTTCACATTTCATCTTTCTAAAAAGATAAGGTAACAACTGTTGCATTAAAATCAGTAGAGCCTTCCAGAGAAATATTTTACCTAAGATTAAAGGATAGTTTCTCTCGGAGGTAACAAACAAACCATCACAATTCCCTTTTTCCCGGGAAAATTTCTGATGTGTTTTCATGTTTAGCTCCCGAAATAATTCAAACAAACGTATGCTACAACAACACCTTAATGTCAATATCATGAACAAGATTTAAGGGACGAGAAAGACATACCGGAGCATATTAAGGGAGCAATTCTGTTATGCAAAATTTATTTCATATTTTATTTACAATAATTACTATATGTATATAATTTGACGGAACGTAAAGTTTAGTTAACTAATTACAGCGTTTCTTTACCTATACATCCTTCATTAGGGTTAAAAACAACTTAGCCATTCTATTGATAGGCAAATGACAGTGCCCGTTTTCAAAATTTATAGTCGAATGTTGAATTTACGAAAAGTAAAAAGTAGAAGTTTGGAAGATTTATGTAACTATTCGAAGGTATTGCCAAAGCCTTTCAATTTATAAGTTGTATTTTTTTGAGTAATTCACTATTTGCGGTAAATTTGTCTAAATATTGAGTTGTGTTGTGGCCATCTTCTTTAACCCAGGGTACCAAGTGTTGAGCTGGTTGGTCCCACCTGAACCGAAAGAAATAAAGATATTTATTAAAGGAAAAAAGACTAAGGGTAGGAATAGTAAGTTAAGTTACTGAACAGTGCTTTTTAAGCACTGAGCTTTATTTAAACCCTGGAAGCAGTTTCTCAACTGTTTTGATTGCCGCATCGAGAGAGCTAGGTCTACTTTTCTTGTCACTACTGATGTAGCGCGTGGTTATTCGTTAGGCAAAGTATTAACACTACAATGGCTTCTTTGCGGTTACCACTTAAAAAAAACTACGACCAGTGATATAGCTTGGTTTACATGGGTCAGTTTTTTTTACCCAGTAAATGCTACCGGCATCGCATGAGATTGCTAATTTTTTTTTTAAAGTTATGAAGAGGATGGCACTTCATGGGGTAAAAGCTTATGAGGGCTTTTTAAATTTTCTGACTAAAATCATTTAAATCCAAAGTAATTGTCGACGATGCACAGGAATTTCTAAAACACTTACCATGTATTAACCGCATTACGGAACTTGAGGGATTCGGACAAAATGTCATGTGATTTCCGTTGACAGTCTTTGAGTGAAGGGAGTGATGCATTGATATCTTCCTTATTCGAATGGGAGATACGCTCACGAATTTCTGAAAAATATTATTTTTTGTTTATTTAGTAATAAAAACAACAAGAACTCTGTTCGTTTTTTTTTACAAATTTCTAATAAATCTTCTATGACGTGTGGAAGTCACTAATTTTTGCAGTAGAAACAAAAAGGCAAAAATATTAGTTCCTATAAGGTAACCAAATCATAGTGGAAGAACAATAATATGAATGGTTGTCATCGTACAAAGTGCAAAAAAACATTGAAAAAATGATTACCTTCCATCTTAGTGACAGTGTTTGTTATTCTGTGTTGTTCGTCATTAGCCAGATGACTTCTTCGATCAAACGCTAAGAAGGAGAATCAAAACCAATTATAATTCAAGCTACTAGGAGCAAGTAGATTGTCAACAAGTTACATTTCCTGGATTGCCTCGTTTTCTATGATCGTTGAAAAACGTGATCTTTAATGGAAACAGCTTGTGAATCCAAAGTACATTGAAGAGGGTTTATAGTTCAAAGGACGTCTAGGTTGGCAAAAAACAACCTAAAAAGAACTTTTATGATCTTTTACAGTGAAAACAAGAAAGAGAACGTTTGTTGAACGATTCTTACTTTCACCAGTTGTCTCTAAGAGTTTTGAAATTATGCTCTCAGAAGGAGTGTGCGTTGAAGCTTCTATGGTTGATTGTATCATCTTGAGTTGTTCTCCTCCTGGCTGCTTGAACTTTTGGCTTGTTCGATTAATCGATAGCTCTGATACCAGTAAGCGTTTATCACTAAAAATATTGATCGGGAAAAGTTTTATCCAATTTCATCACTTATTTTCTCTTAGATTTGTCACGAATTAAATGTTAAGTAGACAAGCCTATTTGAGCATTCATCCATTTTCATGCTGGGGTTTTTAGTCTAAAGTTTTTCAATCGTTTAAAATAGATGAAAAAACTCTGAATTTCAAATTCACATGCCATGTAATTTAGCAAGAATCATCCAAAGCAAAGAAAAATCCCGCGCGGGAAATGGCTGCTATTTCACATCCATGCAATTTCGAAATTTTTTCCTGTGAAGTAATGTGAACACCAGCATTGAGAAAGAACTACCTTTTGTCTAATATTAATACCTTAAAGGAAGACATTTTGGCGGGAAGCTTAATTTGGCGGATTCGGCGGATTAAAGTAATCATTCCCCAAATGCGTGCTTATTTCAGGTGTATCCTTTATCCGCCAAATCTAATACTTCAGTCTGCCGAATCAAATTCTCGTCAAAATATTTTTCTTTTACAAAGGTAATAAGAAAAGTAATAATGATGTTTGTAATGACGTTTTAAATAAAGATGAAGTCCCATTACCTGGATGTTATGATAGTTTGTAGATTGGCAATAGGAGTTTTTGTATACTCAGATATTTCTTCCAGTTGAGCTTCTTTGAAGCGATCACAAACAGCGGGTAGTTCAGATTGACATTTGATGATTTTCTCTTCAGCTTTTGTCACAATCTATGAGAAAAATGAAAGTGGATGTTAACACATGCAGTAGGCAGCTAGAACAGAAAATACCATGGCCAATCAAAATGGGCCATTCTATTTTATATCCATGCAGGGGGTGGACGAACATTTCCAGGGGGTAATCCGAGAAAAATTTCCAAGGGGTGTTTCTTCATTTTTATTTTTCCAAGAGGGTAAAAAGTTATTCTAAAATTACCAGGGGGTAAGAGTATGATTTTAGTTCATTCACCCTCACTTTTAAGGTATGAAAAGAATTTTTCCAAGGGTTCTTCTACAAACTTTGCCATTTTCCAGGGGGTTCTAAAAATCTTTGGAAATGTATGGAAATTTAATGGAACAGCCCAATGGTTTTTCCAACAAAAAGCTGAAGTGGAAACAAATCTTTGCAAACCGAACGATTATTTGCTCTAAAAAACAGTAGACTATGACACTTGGTGTTGTAGCAACTATTTAAACAGTTGCGATGTGGAGTAAATGCACATTTTCTCACTCTTGAAAAAAATATTCTGAATTGACGCAAAAAATTGAAGTTTTATGAAAAGAAATATCTGAAAGTTTATCATTTGTCAATTAAAACTTTTGTCATATCTATGAAGAAAATCCCGGCATAATGGAATAACTGCATGACCCTCCCCCCTGTGTAATCGTAAGATGGAGATAGAAAAGTTATTTACATCATTGTGTTGTTGCTGGTGTTTACTTTTAGCAGAGCCATTGTTCTTGATTAACCGTTGAATGACTGTTTGCTTGCCTTGCTGTGAAAGGAATCAGAGTGAAAAAGTTACTAAATGAAGATGATTTTGCGAAGTACATAAAAATGAAGAATATTCCTAATAAACGTTGTTAACTTTTCGATTTCTTTACAACCCATGCACCTTATTAGGAACCCCCTGTTTATCAATTTTGGATACTTTCTTAGCTGTCAAAGAAGAGGGACAATTTCCAAACCTGGGATAATCAGGTCCCCCCACGCCATTATTCAATTTTTCCTCGAAAAGAAAATTTTGTTTATTTTTCAGGATGTATTGTATGAAAAAACTTTCAAAATAATCAAACAACCAATTGAGTACTTACGACGGTTCTATCAAAACTTTGTATTCTATCATATTTCTCAAGCAGGACGCCAACCTCTTTTTCTTTTAAATGTTTCTCTGCTTTGAGCCTGGTTATTTCTTGCTGAAGGTATTGGTGGGAGGAGTCCAACATCCCTTCCTCCTGCTTCAACAACATCATTGACCTAAAAAATATAGACAATATCGAAAATTGAATTTATTTAACAGCATTTTATTATAGGATCCGATTATAGTACAATTTGTTTAACCTTGTCCTGAAAAATAGTCGAACGTGCGCAACGCACTGGGCTCAACTTCAGTGGCTTCAAATCATTCATAGGCCCAATTGTAGACCCCCAGATATTCACCCAAGGAACAAGTGTGCCAAATTTCAACCAAATCCGATCATTTTGGAGGCCTGTAGACTGCTCCAAAGCTTTAGCCTTGTTTTGGCAAGAAACTCGTTCCCAGGCCCCAAAAATCAAAATTTTTGAAAAAATGCAAAAAGCACCCCCAGATATTCACCCAAGGAACAAGTGTGCAAAATTTCAGCCAAATCGAACAATTTTTGAAGTCTCCAGGCTGTCCAAAAGTTTTAGCCTCGTTTTGGCGAAAAACTTGTGTCTAGGCCCCAAAAATCAAAATTTTCAAAAAATGAAAAAAGCTCCCCCAGATATTCACCCAAGGAACAAGTGTGCAAAATTTCAGCCAAATCGAACAATTTTTGAAGTCTCCAGGCTGTCCCAAAGTTTTAGCCTCGTTTTGGCGAAAAACTCGTGCCTAGGTCCCCAAAATCAAAATTTTCAAAAAATGAAAAAAAACACCCCCAGATATTCACCCAAGGAACAAGTGTGCCAAATTTCAGCCAAATCCGACCTTTTTTGAAGTGTCCAGGCTGCCCCAAAGTTTTAGCCTCGTTTTGGCGAAAAACTCGTCCCCAGGCCCCAAAAATCAAAATTTTCAAAAAATGAAAAAAACACCCCCAGATATTCACCCAAGGAACAAGTGTGCCAAATTTCAGCCAAATCCGACCTTTTTTGAAGTGTCCAGCCTGCCCTAAAGTTTTCGGACGGACATACATACATACATACATACATACATACATACATACATACATACATACATACATACATACATACATACATACATACATACAATACATACATACATACATACATACATACATACATACATACATACATACATACATACATACATACATACATACATACATACATACATACATACATACATACATACAGACATTCTCAGATTATAGCTCAACTGAAGTTGAGAATACAGGGTTCCCCTAAAAAAGTATTGGCTGAATGTGTAGTGTGTTTAGTGTGGTGTACTAATAATGTACCCCGGCAATAAGGAGAACAGAATTTACATAAAATATCCCAAATTTTTTGGGATTTTACGGTGAACTCTTATTTATTTTCAAATTACTTTGTAATTTTGAACATCCATTGATTGAGCAAGGAAATTTCATTTTATTTCATTACATAACTCTCGTTAGATGATGAATGTTGAGGATTTTACTTTATATAAAAAATGTTCTGCTTTTTCCTAGACACACACAATACTTGTCACTAGACCTTTGGTAAATGATCTTTATATGAAAATCACTTTAAAAACCTCATGTCATCATTTTGATTAATTTGCAATCTGCGATGTTGTCAGCTCTTTCATAATTATCACGGATAATATTATAACATATTCAAACATTTTGTTTAACACGCAAATGGAATTCCTAATTTGTGAGACTTAAAATATGCAAGAAAATATACTCACATTAGTTCCTCTGCCTTTTCCCCTTCATATTTATTAGATATCTTTTCTTTGATACCATTGTTTATTGATTGGAGCTTCTTCTCTAGTTCGTGTGCTTTATTCTTTGCTTTTTCACTGGCTAAGAATCTCTTAAAGTGTTGTTTTTGGCCCTCCTAAAATGATTATGCATTGCAATTACCACAAGAACAACAAGAAATTGAAGATTGATGACAAGCAGTATGTTTTCCATTGAGGTGTCTTGGAAGATTAAATACGTCTGATGTATTTTTTCTCTGAACATTGGCCATTGTCAGGGGTTGTCTTTTCATTATATCAAGTGATAGAAAACGTTCTCAATTTAAGTTTTTAATGATTATATAAATGAAAATCGGTAGATTAAGACTTCCATTAGAGGCCTGTAAAGTGTTTCTTAGACTATACAATATATTGGTGAGCAATACTCGACAATATAGTTTTCAGACCGTAATGTACGGAGTAAACAACAGAGGTGATCTATTATAAAAAGGAATTTTCTATCTGTAAGCATTTCCCCTATATTGCCGGAATATTGCAAATCGAGCTGATATTGCCGACACCTTTTCAATATATTGCGGAAACCTTTTCATGTATTGCTAGCATTCAGCAATATACTATCAATATATTGCCTGACAATATATTGTGTAGTGTATGTAGCCCTCAAAGGTATGAAACTAGTTTTTAACTTGGAATTGTCAGAAAGGTACCTCTATTAACTGCTGGACTGTTTGCATTAAAACAGGTTTTGTGGAGACATCTTTCAATTTCCCAGTTTCAAACATGAACCTAAAAGTAAAAATAATCAATATTTCAACACCACGAAAATTGACTGTCAGAAATTTGACCTTAAATCTGGGAAATATATATTGCCAAAAATTGCAAAAATTACTATCTCTCAAGATCAATCCTGAAAGTGGTCTCTCACCAAAATTATATTATTCCATAATTTTCTCAAAATTCTAACACCTACTTTTGTCCAAAACATTTACTTTTCGACATTATACTTCCTGCCAAAATAAGTTCTCACAAATAGAAAGAAAATGACTGCCTTGTCAAAATAGGTTCATTGTCAAACTTAATTTTTAGTTAGTGTTCACCAAAATTAAAGTAGTTGTATCTCCATCTTGGCTAACCTCATCTTGATAGTTTCTAAAAGCAGTAACGAACCCCTAAAGTAGAAATCCTTCATAAAGTACCCAAAATAAAGACAGATTAGCATCTCTTACTTCAAATTTTGTGCATCTCTTTTCAAGTCAATACGTGAGCAGATTTCATTGAGGTTTGATGTTGACTGCTTGACATTTGAGACCATTGCATCTTGGATTTCTTGTGGACTGTACGAATGTACGATATCCTAAGTAGAGTGAAAAGTACTAAATTTGGAAATATACTTGAATTGTCAAATTAAAATCCAACAAATCTCAGGGGAGAGGGTTAGAACTAAAGTCTTGGATATATGTGTACTAAAAAGGTTCACTCCATTATATTATAGCATGAAGGTATTAAAAATAGATGGAGAGTCAAGTAAAATAAGGTAAAATAGGCCATTAAAAAAGTCCCTCAACTGTGAAATTAAACTCAACGAAACTTCCAAATTTTAAGCTGTGAACCACGAATTTAAATTCCGCAGAAAGAAATTTTGGCGAATTTGACAAATGAGTTGTCACCAAAATTAATTCTTACCAAATTTAGAAATTTTATTAAATTGCCAAAATAAATTCAAAAATTGGCGAATGTGCTCATTCGCCAAAATTTCTTCTCACCAAGAATTCTTCCCTTTAGGTAGCTACAAGGTTAATACAAGCATTGCAAGTCTGAATCTTTCTATAAAAAAGGGAAACAGGTAACCCAGAATGTGGGGTAACTCTCCTCAGACGGGAATTTAATACACGATAAGCATCCCCTATATCAAAAAATATCAGAGGGGATGCTTGCTACCTACCTTTTCTAAAGCTCAGCATTTTCAATAGTGAAACAGAGCCTCAATTTAAATATGTATATAATCTGGCTTTAGAGTTTTGAGTCACACAGATCCTATTAAAGATAATTTCTTTACAGGACTTTTTGTAATTTTTAATGAACATGAGTAGGTGTCAGACCCTCGGAAATTTAAGATCATCATAAAAAGACGAATACCTCTGTTTGGTTC
This sequence comes from Clytia hemisphaerica, assembly GCF_902728285.1. Classification (NCBI taxonomy): domain Eukaryota; kingdom Metazoa; phylum Cnidaria; class Hydrozoa; order Leptothecata; family Clytiidae; genus Clytia; species Clytia hemisphaerica. Next base: position 1,300,200 of record NW_027103507.1, on the reverse strand, counting down.
CACAATTCATCTTTTGAAATTTCTTTATCCCTAACGAAGAGGAATTAGTTGACTGATTAAACTACAATTATTACATACTTGGTAATGACCAAACAATCTGAAATAATTTGCTATTGTGGGCTTTTGCTGTAAGAAACTGAGGTTGATTATTTACCATATTCTTGAGACTGGTTGCTTATCCTGCAAAATCAAAGCTGAATAAAGCCTTACGGGATGTACTTTAAGTGTATATATTTTCGAGTACTAAATTTTCTTATGTCCTTAATTTTGCAAGTTCCTAGGCAAAACTTCACAAAACACTAAGTTGCAAAATTAAAAACACACTGAAATTTTCCAATTGGCAAAAGAATTTCACATTGTGTTACTAATTTTGTCACCATTTTGTTACAACTTTGATACTACTTTTGCACCTAATACGTCCTAATACCTCATGTGTTAAGAAAAGTCAGTCTTTTTCTTGTTTTGACCCTTATTCCAAAAAGTTGGCAATTGCAAAATTTAGTACTTGCAAAACATATTTCTCAGGAAAAAAGAAATTTTGGTATTAAAATTTAATCCACACAAGACAAAAAGGTACCTTAAAGGAAAAACATTCTGGTGAATTTTGTGAAACTACCTGAAATCTGCCAAATTAAGTTTTCAAAAGTGTTTTTTTCTGCCATCCCCAAATTAAATCCCTGCCAAATTTGTGCTATATCAGGCCTTGAAAACAAGTTTTTTGCTTATTCAAAAACTTTTCAGCCAAAAAGTATCTTGCAACACCCAAGTTAAATTTATTATAGTATGGAGTCATCTGCTTTATATTGGATGCACTGTAGATAATGTAGTTAATGTCTGAATAACTGTATCTTACTTTTCAACTTGAAGGCCAGCGTTTTCATAATATTGTTGCATAAAGAAGGAAGAAATGATTTCGCATGTTTCCCGAACATTTCTCTGGAAGTAAAAAAAAATAACAAGGTGTGCTCTAAACATAAATTTTACATAAAGTCTATTCCAAAATATTACTCTTGAAGGAGAAAATATATAACTAAAAGTAATACCTTGTTGAAAAGATAATCTTAAGCGGATGATTTCAAGACCTTCAAAACCTTTCAAATATTTTATAAAAAATGAAGATGAAAAATGGAGATGGAAAAAAGAAAGAAAAGAAAACAGTTTCAGATTTCTTATATCTTTCTTTCAGCTGAAGTTACAGCCATTCAACGTAGGCTAAAAATAACCAAAAATGGCTGAAGTGGACCCACTTTGGAAGACTGTAACTGTTGATCCAAGAAAGATATTAAAATCTGAAAACATATTTGAAATCAACCAAGTCCTTCAAGAGCAAGGTATCAAAATGTGTGGACTGCCAAATTTTAGAACAAACTTTAATTTCCATTTAGAATTCTAAATTCCAAATTAGTAAAGAAAAAGAATTGATACTAGTAACAACAACTCACCATGCAAGGAGATTCTTTTCCTGGAGCATTTTTGCTTTTTGACCGTGCAAATAATAAAGAGCTTTCTGGTTGGGATCTAAAATTTGATGGACAAGGTATTTCATCATTCAAGATGAACTATTTCTTTATTCTTAATTGAACCATTATTCAAAGGCTTTGTTATTACTAAAGTATTCCTGTTTCATACGAGACTATAAAAATACAGTGTGTTTGGAAAAGAGCTGAAACAATCTCATCCCATTTTGAATAATTTTAACTCAGGTAAAAAGGATTTTGAGAATTTTACTTTTCAAATTAAATCTGTTCTACTTGTTTTCTATTATCAAGCACTTATACAAAGATAAGATAAAGCCCTTGTCCAAATTTACTTCCAGCTTCAGAACACATTCCTAAGTGCAGAAAAGATTTGGAAACAAGGAAAATTTATTACAAGATGAAATTTTTCTTATCTGTGCCATTTTAGTCAATATGTATCTTTGATAAAAGAAGTTTATAGTTTCTTTGCTTTACCAACATGTCACTAAACATCAATGAAATGTGAAATTTTAATATTGACCTCTGATTCATATTGTCTTTTAATTAGCCCATATTTGACTATTTTTAGATCACACTGTTAACATTCTTTATTGTTCTAATATTTACCTTTCAGCTAGCACTTTCTTTTTGTTATATATATTCTCTAGGGCTTTAGTGATTCCATTAATTTGAGAAATAGTAACATCGACTGATTTATAATAGGATTTCACATGCTTCAATTGCACATCCCTCTTGTTTATTGTTGTTTGTAATTCAGCTATGGTTGCCTCTATGAGGGAAAAAAGGAATATAATATAAAGGTGCACACTTACAAATAGATAACTTTGATCACCCTAACACTTCTCCAGATGTGAGCCTATTTGCCTATTCATTATTATTATTTGAGTACAAGATATTTCTATTCAGGAAAGTAGGAATGGGTCAAAATCAGTTTGTATATTAAAGATATAATATTTCCAAGTTTTCTTTCATCCTATACATCTTTAAAGGGGACGTCAGCCCAAATTTTTGTCACACATTTTTTGTTACATTTAGAAAATTTAGAGCAAGACGATCAAAATGAGCTATTATTGAAAGTTTTTTTCTCAATGCCTAATAATAGACGTTTGAAAATTTCCCTTCTTTTTAAATCTGTGACGTAGCAAATGTTACTTCTATTTTTTAAACAACATTTGTTAAACAAGATTTTCAGTAAAAAGAGAGAGATTTCATAATTATTAAACAGAAAAGTCGATCTGCTTTCTTTCCTTCAGAATATTTTATCTGTTCATTAGTTTTATCCAGTTTATCTATACTTGGCTGAAATACGATCTCTTCTGAGTATAGAATTAGTGACTTGGAAAATGGAGGATCTCTGTTCTAGAAATCGCTGGCGAAAAAGAGCAGATATTTGTGAGTTATTCGGAGAAATTTGTTATTAAAAGAAAGAGGAGGGGAACATTATCTACGTCACAAATTTACTCTCCTTCGTTTATTTTCTCCATCGTAGAGTCAAAACAATAGAAATTAAAATTTGAATAACTCAGCCAAAAAAAAAAGATTTTTTGTTCGTTCTTTTTGCAATCACTTTTTTTTTCATCGTAGGTATCTTCTCTAAAAAAATGGTAAAAATGATATCCCAAAGCTGACGTCCCCTTTAAAACTTCTTGTTCAAACAAAAACACCGATCCTAGAGGAGGTGTTTATTAGAAAAGGGCGTTTATTTAAGGTCTTTATTGAAATAATTATTCACAGTTCATTCAAAGTGATACAGTATGAGGAATCATAAAGTACCCCTGTCTGGCTTAGAAGATCTGAATTAAATTTGGAAATCAAGTAAAGGGGTATAAATACATCATTCTTAAATCATCAATTTGTTATGCAAAATATTAAATTTATCAACAAGACTCACCTAACTTTTGAATTAAAGTCAGAATATCTGGCTTATTTGGAGATTTTTCTTTCCCTATATCATTTCCAGCAGCCATCAAATATTTTGTAAAGTCGTCAGACATTTTGATTCCAGTTTTATTATTAAACCTAAAATTTGGAAGCTGAAAGATAATTAAACTTGGGACATTGTCAATGAATGTAACCTAATCTTTATTATTTTGTACATAAAGCTGCAGTACTGGACTAATGAAATGTGTAACAGGTTGTTTTTGGGAATGGTCACATTTATGAACGTTCCATAGCGTTCCTAGAACGTTGTGAACATTCCAAGACATCCTTAAACTAGTTAATAAAAGGGAATAATCAGGGATGTGCGTTCAGAGCATTCAAGAATGTTCTTTAGCATTCTTAGAACTTTCCATATTAAGCCCCCAAGCCTGGAGTTCCGTGACATCTTTTTAGGACCTCACCATTTTAATCTATTCTAAAGAACAGTATATTACAAGATATTTTGGAGAGGGGGGACGCTGATAAGGCCCAGGAAAACTTTTTGTGACCAAAATCGTGACGCTTTAAAGCCAACTAACTGTCAGTTCTACTGTGATTTGACGTCAAATCTTGTCTTGATCGTACTGACGTTGGTATGTTTTTGAACTTGAAGCGGCTGTTTTTCTTTGTGTGTTCTAGTCAGAGAGTTGTTGTAAAACTTTAAGTGGATAAATTTTCGCGTGGATTAATTTTTGCAGTTTTCGTGAAATTTGGCCATTTTCACAAATTTTAGTCCACGCAAAAATTTTGAAGGCCCTTGATTCGCAAAAATTAGTCCACGCAAAATTATTTGGAATTTTAAAATCACGAAAATAAAAGTTCGAAATCACAGAAAGAAATCAAATTATTATATTACAAGTTCAACTCTTCATTTCAATTATAAACTCTAGTAACCTCCTAAAAGTACTTGAGTGACTTTGTCTGCCTTTGTTTGATTAAAAAACAAATCTCTTTTCTAGTTACAATTTATATAGCCGGGAATTAAATAAAGAAGACCATTTTTGCGAAAATCTTAAAGACCTATGATTCGCGAAATTTAATCCATGCTAAATCTTTAAATTTTCATCTCGCGAAAATTTGTATTATTAGTACACGCAAAAATTTATCCACTTAATACATTTTTCTGCTCAAAATTTCATGCCCTTTCAGATGATACCAATCATTTTCGTTTATTTGGACTTTTGAAAATCAGCTTTTTCCTACCTCTTACTTTCCATTGCAGTTTTGTATATGGCGTCAGATGGCGTCACTATTTTGGTCATAAAAAGTTTTCCTGGTCCTAATCCGCATCCTCCCTCTCAAAAATATCATGTAATATACTGTTCTTTGGAATAGACTAAAAATGGCTAGGTCATAAAAAAGATGTCACGGGACCCAAGGCTTGGCTGCCTACTATATTGTTCGTTTTACAAGAACGTTCCATTATATTTGTATTTAAAGTGATGACACAAAAGTTTCTACTTTCCTCGAGAAAATCAAAATAAGTTTTCTAAGAAACCTTTTTCTCTCCAAATTCGCACAACATACTAAGTTGAAAACCAGCTATTTGCCAATTTTGACCACCCATCCGGCAGTGGTCCCTACAACTTAGTGCAAACACAATTGTGTTGACTCGAATCTCAAAAATTTTTTTTTTACTCAGAGAGAACCATTAAAGTATTTTTTTTCCGAGCATAGGACTTGAAATTTGTGAATAAAGATTTTCAACATTTTCCCTACTAAAACCTGGACTGCGAGACAATCGAATAAATCAAAAAAATCATCAAATTAATTTAATGCAATCAAATAAATGACTAATCTCAATCAGAAAATATCAGAGTTTTGTCATTGAATTATGTTGTATTGCATTTGATCATGTTCAATTTTTTTAAAGTTTATCAATTGAATTTACTCTAGGGGCTGAGTTAGGTCCCGTATGCGCATCGGCGTATAGTCATTTTTTCTTTTGATCATGAAAGTATAGTCCTTGAAGAGTCAGAAAACGTGTGGCGTTATTTGGATCAGGCACAAATTTCCATAATGGCGGATTTTAGATTTTCAACCCTTTTTAGCCCTCTTGCTTGAAAAACTTTTTTTTTTGACTTTAAACATAGACATATTATATACCAATCGATCACAAATTATGCTGATTAAGAAAAAGGTCAGAATCATGGTCTGAAAATTTCGTTATCTGAAGATATGAAGCACTTTCGATTTCGATTTTATGAAATGACTACTTTTGGTTCCAGATTTGAGTGGCTGTAACATTTGATTGGCTTACTTAATTTACTTGAAGTTTTCGGAGGGTCTTGCCAACCGTTCAGATAATAAAATTCAGGAAAAGTTTTTTTTCTACATGAATTTCGAAATCTATAATGGCAGATTCAAAATTTTCTTTCGTCACATTTCGTTATCAAGAGATACAAAGTACTTACGTTTTCTAAGTTTTGAAAACGAAAGTACTTCATAGCTCGAGATAACAAAATTTTCAGACCATGGTTCTGACCTTTTTCTTAATCAGCATAAAATTTCTGATCGATTGGTATATAATATGTCTATGTTTAAAGTTAAAAAAATATATTTTTCAAACAAGAGGTAGCCCTTGAAAAGGGTTGAAAATCTAAAATCCGCCATTATGGAAATTTGTGCCTGATCCAAATAACGCCACACACGTTTTCTGACTCTTCAAGGACTATACTTTCATGATCAAAAGAAAAAATTACTATACGCCGATGTGCATACGAGACCTAACTCAGCCCCTAGAGTAATTGCACTCATTTCATTATTATAATCAATTACTTTTTTATTTGAGACTTTATTCCAATTACACAATCTACTTATACATATTACTGGCAGGCTTTCAGGTTAAGGTAGTTCAGTCAAACATTATTTTGATTATGCAAATGTATATCAGTCAAAATAAATAATTTTTTAAGAGCTCAGTTCAAGTGTAAATCAACACTTTCCTTTCCAGTTATTCTGAAGATTCAGCACAGTCATTCAAAACAGAAAAACAGCAGAATCTAGAACAAACTGGGTAGGGTTCAAATTCAGAGAAAATTTTTCATCATTGCTCTTATTCGCTTACTCTGGCTGTTTTGTTTACGTCACTGCAATCCACAAAGATCACTCAGAAATGACTAAGCCAAATCATTGATCTAAAAGAGAAAAAAAATAGATTAAAACTTTGTTGATGAAGATACCAGCTTCCACTATTAGATTGGGAACTACTACTAACTCCACTTAGGACATAGAAGTGTGTATACTGATAAGATTGTGTTACAGTTAAGAAAAAATTAAAGCACACTATAATAATTATGCATTATATTGTTTTCATGCTGGAGTTTTTAATTATTCAACATTACTATTAATACTATATGATTAATAGATTGACATTGTTATGTATAGTACGGATAATAGGTCCTAGATAGACACAGTGATCTTTCATTGGAACTTTTGTAAAATCGGGATTATTTTGGCTACTATCCCTTGTATCTCCTTAAAGGGACATAACAGCACTTGCGAAATTTGTAAACAAACTGTATGCAGCGGATACAAAATCAAAACAAATGTCACATGTCAAAATAAAAAATCAAACCAAATGTGGCTAATTTTGATTGTTCAATTGTTTTACAAGTTTGTTTTGGACACGTGATTCTAATTGTTCTCTTTAAGGACACGTGGTTCGCGCAATGTTTACATTTTACTACTTTAATGTCCCTTTAAGTAGTGCTCATAAGGAGATGAAATTTGGTATATAAAGTCTGGTTATAGCAATGTAAAAGTAGGAAAAAAGGTTTTTTAATACATCAAACTGTTCACCAGTTATTTCGCACTTTCGTTTTCAAGAGATCCCTCTATCCCGTCCTCATCCCGGTTGAGATCCCTCCAAATCGGAATCAAGATAATTCCGGATAGGAAAGTGCTAGAGGCTTGAACTTTTTACAGAATGTACTTATATTTATCCTCTAAAGGATAAAGGAAAAAGAAAGTATTTCTTCTCGGTTAATTTCCTAAAATTTGGCTGAAACAAGGAAAATTGAATCGGATTAATCCAATCAAAGATCGCCGTGAGATAGATAGATAGATAGATAGATAGATTCAGTTCATTTTTCTTCATTTTCTTGAAAGAATTTAGAAAAATAATGGATAGTATAAGCGCATTCAAATATCTTTCCAACAATACCTTAAAGGAAGAAATTTTGGTGGGAATTTAATTTGGCGGATGGCCAAAAAAGCTTTTTAGAGAGGGAATTTAATTTGGTGGATGGACGAAAAAACTAAATTTGGCGGGAATTTAATTTGGCGTTTGCTGAAAAATTTATCCTTAAAATCAGTGCTGCAAATAACGGCCGGTGACCGGTAATTACCGGTCATTTCGTAGTTTCTACCGGCCAATCTGAAGCTCAATCTTTCATTTTGTCCGGTTAAAATTTAAAGACTAGAGGCTTAGATAAATACTTAATAACGTTTCCAATTAGAAGAGGAATAGATTTTGAATTAATACAGGTGTTTAGCCAATCTAAAGGTCATTTCAGACTTTTCTAATGGGGTTCTGCCAGACCCCCTGCTCAGACCCCCCTGCTCAAATTATTTTCGTTGCACTCAAAATATTACCGGCCAACTGAAATTTCCTTATTTGCAGCACTGCTTAAAATGGTGTAAGAAAATGCAAAACCACCTTAAAAGAGATCATACTTTCAAAAAGTTTAATTTGGCGGGAGTTTAATTTGGCGGATGGCGGAAAAAAGAAACTTTGGCGGAAATCTCTGGCCAAATCCGCCAAATTTTCTTTCCGCTAAAATTTCTTCCTTTAAGGTACCAATTTTTTTACTATATGACAAACATTTGGAAAATTAATGTCAAAAATAACCAGTCTATGCCACTAACCCCATTGGGATGATACTTCCGAATGCCTGCTGAATGAGGAAGAAATTTCCCTGAAAGGAAGTTAACTTGACTGTAGGAACATCTGTCGGTTTAGGAACGTTTGACTTCTCCAAAACAGAAATGGGAAGATAAAGAAATGTAAACAAAGAAACAAACTTCCCAATTCAGAAGAAAATCCCCTTCTAAAATTCAGAAGATCGTCCCCTCAAAATAAAGCACTTCATTTATTGTTTTACAATCAAACTGTTAACATGACAAATTTCAGTTTAAAGAAAATAAATTTTCTCCTCCAATTTGCATTTTTCTACCTACTTCCAACTAGAAGAACCCTAATCTTTCAACAGAAACAGGTAATGCTATAAATGTGCCGCAACTCTCGAAGGCAAGTCCCTCTCTTAAATACAGTATTTTTTTTTAGAAGTGTGATGCAAAGTAATTACCATAACTCTGTGTAATGCCACATACCTTGTCTAAATTTGTCTTAGTAACTATCTAGTCTTTAAAATGTTTATAGATAAAACCTTCTGAATAAGCTGTTTATAAAAATCACTCTAACTACTCGTAACTAACTTTGCAAACCAGATAGTTGCTATGACGGAATTAGACAAGGTATGTTGACATTACATTACACAAAGCTACGGTAAGACTCATTTGCTTTTTTTGAAAAGAAAGAGTTATATTATACTCCTTTTTCGAGATATTTATTTCTGTTATAACAGGTCAAACGTGCGAAAATTAGATGACAAATAAGTGTTTTAAAGGTTTGAAAAAAAATTGAGTATATTAATTATAGCTTTATTGGTTGAACTTTTTAAACCTTGCTTTATTTTTATGTATTCCACTTGTAGCATGATTTCCCGATTACTCCTAATTGGGTTAGAACTTCCCATTTGGGAAGTTAACAAAGTTTTTTCTCAATTAGACACGATTTCCACGTTAAAGTTTATTTCTCTAAACATAGAAAGGGGGTATTTTTTAGTGGTGCTCTATACGATGATCGGTATTTTTTTGAATACTATGTTTATATTTTTCTACCCAGCCTCGTTTGCTATGTATGCACGCCCTGTTGCTAAGACCTTTGCTTGAAATCGAAAGTGAAACCAAAATAATTTAGCACACACTGCCGTTCGCGTAATATCGATAAACTGACTAAATTTTTATCTCACCACGCAAAATAGACATCTCAAATGGCAGGTCTGGCTTGTTTTTATACAAAGAGAATCTTCTGATTTTATGGGTACAGGAAGAATGAGAAAAAAGAAATTTTGGAGGAGACAGAAATGAGAAGAGCATGTGCGTGTGAGGCGGCGCGCGCGCATGACCATGATTTTCGGTTCCCAAAACTGTGGCTCTTTGTCTTGGTTAAATGGTGAAATATTGACCTTTGTATTCTACTTGCACTATTTGATTATTATTGGTAGATTACTCAAACTGAAACGAAGAAACATTGTCGATTAAAACCAAGGAATACTTACTGAAAGCTTGAAGCATGACAAAATTTGAAAATCTGCCGCCATACTCGCAAGCCTCGCAATCTCAAAGAGGTGGCTGCTAGGTTAGCTCGCCAATTTATACTGACCTTAGAAAGTTGGTTACTTGGTTAGATCTAGCCTAGCGGCTTAAGATATAAAGAAAGTAAGTAGTCCTACCACGCTAGAAAAACAAACAGGACGGACCAAAATTCACTCTAATCATCCATTACCTTGCTTTTGCAGCAAATCTTTTCTAACTTTTGTCGTTATATTTACAAAATACTTGAAGAGGGCTTTATGAACTCCACGTGGATTAAGATTGGTGATTATAAAATACCACCCAATCAAGACATCAAAGTTCAATGTACAAGAAGGTTGGTGGGGAACGATTTTGACAGACAGTTACATCAATATGCCTTCTTACCTGTCTTTAAAAATATGAATAAAAGTAATCACGAAAATGGACGCGAAAAAAAAAGACATAAGTGTGAGAACAGAGTAATCAAACTCGTTAGAAAAAGTACCATTAGAAGTCATAAAAATTCAACCTGAATAAATGCAATCGGAATTCCAGAGAACTTCATAATTCCCCAAACAACATTACATTACTATGTCAAACTCCCATTACATAAGTTTTACAATTACATCAGAGTAGACTACGCTCGCCACCGAAGAGGTTTATTTGGAAAGGGTAATTACATTTTATTGTTCGCTTCTTTTTTAAAGATTGGCCGGGTTGGAAAAGTATGAATTTCTTTGTACATATTTTACCTACCCCAAATATTTAGGAGGCTGAGTTTTAAACGAATCGTAAAGTTGAAACGAACGATAAATGTATTAAGGTCTGTTTTATTTACCCCCTGGTGACTTAACAAAAGAGACTTAACTTGATGTTACAATTCAATTATTGAAAGTTTGTCTCGGCCTTTTTATAATGAGCGAGACATACGTTCTCTGATTACGCAATTTTCATATTGACATTTTCGAGGCATTTTGATGTAACTGACAGAGTTTTTCATAGATGGCTTTTCTTAAAATTTTTGTTTTTGCTACCTTTCTATTATACTTTTTCTATAAACTAATCGAAGGGTACCTTTGTACGTTTTCCCAGGCCAGGTATATCTTATGTAGATAGAGCATACCAGAGAAAATGTAACTTTTCTATTTTTCCATTTTTTTCAAAAGTTCCAAAATGAATAGCCATAAAGGATTTAGCTAATGATGATAGAGGCCCCCCCAGCGGTTTGCGTGATGGCGTGATTGGGACTTTTTTCTTGCGTGATGGCGTGATTAGAGATTTTTTTTGGCGTGATGGCGTGATCAAGATTTTGGCGTGATGCGTGATTAGGCAAAAATTTGAGGCGTGATGCGTGATTTGGGCTATTTTTCGCTATTTTCTGCGTGAAGACAGCGATTTTCGTGATGCGTGATGGAGAAAATTTTTTGGCGTGATGGCGTGATGAGGGGTGCCGCTGGGGGGGCCTCATGATAAATTGAATATCCTGAGTGGTCCTAAATCCAACAGCCCTGCCTAATTCCGACCCCCCAAATAATTGTTAATAAAAAAATTCTATGTTTACAAACATTCCCTCTCCAAGTTGAACGATAAACTATTGCCAAAACTCTCGAAACAAAACATCTAACACAAGATTTCTATATGTGAATGGATTAATGTAATTTTTAAAAGTGTGAATTGTAAGAATAATTACTTTTTATGATGCTGTTACTATTGTTGTCATTTATGACGTTGTACATATTGCAATAAAAAATTATGTTTTGTACCGGGTGCGCCACAAAAAAGTTTCTCTCTTTTAAACTAATTTTCTCGAAATCTAAAATTTTTAAAAGAACCATTCCTATTTCATTAGAAAGAAGAAAGATAAACTTAAATTTTGATGGGTCATTTATTGAATTTGATATATTAAAGTCTGTTCACAATAAGTGTGCACTCTTTTTTCTTTTACCTATAACTTTTGAAGGAATTCTTCAATCTTTATAAATTTGGTATCATTGGAAAGATATTAGTAAGTGGAACAATTTGAAATAAAAAAGTCTTTAAAAAAATCCTAAAAACGAAGATGAAAATGAAGAAGAAAAAAATGAAGATCTTGTAGAGAAGTGCTATAACTTTCATTTTCACTGGAGAGATTCTTTGATCTTAGGAGATCATCACTGTGAAGAAATTTCACTAAAATATTTATTCAATATAAAGTTATGATACAAAGTTAATAAGTGATTGACCCCAAAAAACAGCAGAAAACAGCAGAAAACAGCGTTTTTAGACGTCAATCAGCTTATAACTTTGCTTGATATCTTTTGACTGAATGATTATTTTTGAGAAATTTTTTCACAGTGATGATGTTCGATAATCAAGGATTCACTTCAGTGAAAATGATAGCTATAGCACCTTTCTACAAGATCTTCATTTTTTTCTTCTTCATTTTCATCTTCATTTTTAGAATTTGTTTAAAGATTTTTTTATTTCAAATTGATCCACTCACTAATATCTTTCCAATGATACCAAATTTATAAAGATTGAAGAATTCCTTCAAAAGTTATAGGTAAATGAAAAAAGAGTGCACACTTATCGTGAATAGACTTTAGATCAAAAGTTATGCTCAATTGAATAAAAAAGTTACTTTCAGAAAATGTTCAAAAACGTTAAAAATCGACCTATAAGAAGCAATTATTGTTATTTATTTGGTTTAATTGGTTCAATGTATCAAATCTCAGTTTAGTTGACACTTTGGTATCTTTGTTGCGCCACAAGCAGTCTGTGCCACTAACTCGATCGGGAAGATTCTTCCGAAATGGGAAGAACCTTCCCGAACGGGAAGAAGTTACTCTATTTTTTTCTGCCCGTTTGGGAAGATTCTTCCTCTTTGGGAAGTTGAAAATTGACTGAATCTTCAGCGAAGCTGTACGATGACCGGCGAAAGTTGAAACTTTTTGGAGGTGAAAAAGCATCAAATTTTAAGGTTTTTCACCGAAAGAAAAGTAGACTTTACCGTAGAAATCTTGTTAAATTGTGAAAAAACTGCGTAAACTTCCCAAACGGGAAGTTCCAACCCGATCGAGTTTTCCTTAGTTTCTCGCTTCTTCCTGATCTGGAAGTCCGTTAACCCGTTTGGGTGTTAAGTTAATTTCCCGTTCGGTAGGATTCTTCCCATTTCGGAAGAATCTTCCAATTTTGGAAGAATCTTCCCGATCGAGTTAGTGGCACAGACTGACAAGGGGTTTGTTTTTATTTTAGTTTGTATCTTTGAAAGACCCCATCGGATTTAGGCAGCGCTGTCGGATTTAGGACCACTCACGGTACTATCATCTGAGACTTATACCGTAAGTTGGTCAATATCGACATCCCTCGTCTAATTCAGACACCCTTCTTTAGAGACAGGAATAATATGAAAACTTAAATCGCTGATTGAAAAAGGATTATTCCACTCTGACCACTAAGCAAAGAAAAACAGTAATTCAAACTTTCTATCAATTTCAGCTGATAAAAAGGGTGTCGGAATTAGAGGAGGGATGTCGACATTAGTCTAAGTTACGGTAATCCTCAGCAATTTTTTAAGCTATAATTGCTTTGCTTATTCTTCGCTTAAGAAAAAAACACGCAAAATGGTAGAAATCGCTGCGACACAGATCATTTTAGATGGAGGGGCAATAATTGAGGTTGAGTTGTTGGAATGCTTATTGTCAAATGATGACAGTGCTGTTATTGATTTTGTTAGATCTGACAAATTGATGTTTGTGAGTGTACTTTATAGTTTTGATTACCATTGAACCACCTCCCCCCTTGTGTACGCTCATGTACGCTTTGGACAGTACCCCCCCTCTGTGTGTACGCACGTTCGCAAAGTTCAATCTTGATTTTAATGATATCATTCTTTCAAGACAAGATAAAAGTTAAGAAAGTGAAAGATTGTCATAGGCTGATATGATGGATACATCACAAGCAAGATGGTTTAAAAGGCTTATAAAGTTTTGATTTTTTAAAGGTTTTATTTTTACTAAATTGTCTCCGTTTCATATCATATCATAGCTGTCAACTCTCTCGCATGCCAACGTTTTCTCCCACGGGAAAAAAATTCAGCCAAATCTCCTGCATTTTCAGGATTTTCTTCCGCATCTCCCGCATTTCCAAAAATTTCCTGAAAAAAATTAAGATTTTGAAAATTAACAGAATGGTAAAATTTCCTGATTTTGGAAAATTTGGACGAAAAATTCCCCTATTTCCCCTATTTCCCGAAAAAAATTTCTGATATAATCAGATTTCGCGGGATTTGGAAAAATTGGATAATTGGGAAAAATTTTTCCGAATTGGAGCTCTCCTGCATTTTTGTGAGCATTTGTGCATTTTTATGTCATATCAGAAACATCTTTCATATAAGGGCAATGTCTGGCTTTTGTTGTATATAATGCTGATATAAGCAAAAAAATGTTTTTCTTTTCCTCTTTCTGACCAATCTTGCTCCACATATGTGTCAATGGCAAAATTATTTTAAAGGGAATCAGACACCACCTTGACTGGGATATCATGCTTAGAAAAGAGACTATCATTTAATGACTTTAATTTCAAGGAATGCACAATAAAAAATGCTGAAAAATGAGAGCTCATACAAGTCTGTTGCTCCAGCGAAACAAAAGTTATAGCATTTTAAAGATCAAAAACTACCTATTTTTGCTATGAAACAGGGTGTCACTTTAAAATTTCTATCATTAAAGTGTTTAATAACTTGACACTAACTTATGATTATGCTATCAAAGTCATGGTTTTTAGCCTTAGTAATGATACTTTAGGCGTACAAACTTTCGCGAGCAGAAACTTTCGCGATTTTCGCGAATTTTGGCCCTTTTCGCGAAAGTAAATGTCTTTAAAAATTCTAGGAAGGGCCATTCGCGAAAGTTTATGCTCGCGAAAAATTCTTGACAAGATAGAAAATCTGTAAAACTTCGAACTTAGAATAAAATGTAACTTTTATGGCACTTTTTAGCCGGCTAAAAGACTAATAAGTCAAAGGACAAATGTTTCAAGCCAATTCAAGAATATGTCTCTCTAAGCCATTTTTTCATGTGAAAATTCTCAATTTTACGTCTTGAATCGCGAAAGTTTATGCTCGCGAAAAGTATTTTTCCGTTAAATTCGCGAAAGTAAATATCGTGAATTTCGCGATTTTTCGTCCTCGCGAAAGTTTCTGCTCGCGAAAGTTTGTACGCCTAAAGTAAGTGTTTTAGAAAATCAAAGGATATTTTTGGAAAAGGTCAACAGACTTTTATTTTTCTTGAATGCGATACCCATGAAATGAAACGGAATCAGCTTTAAAGATATCATTCAACTTAAGAACCCTATTTAGATTTAATAGAAAGGTTTTCAAGATTGATCAAACATTTGGTTGAGTAACGATTATACAGCATTTTGAATTTTTCTGTCATTCCGTAACCAAAAGGAAATCATGGAATGCTTAATCCAGGAAAGGTCAAATATGCCCTCAATAAGTCTTCTTGATCACTTGTTGGCTTGTATTGGAATTTTGACAAACCTTGTCCAATTCAGTTATAGCAATTATGGTCTTTTAAATGTTTATAATATATTAATAAAACTGTCTAGTAAGCTGTTTAAAAAAATCAATCTTTAACAACTTTGCAGACCAGATAGTTGCTATGACAGAGTTCGACAAAGTATATCGGTATTGCACAAACATGGGCCATTTCAACGGGGGGGGGGGGGGGGGGTCCATGTCCCCCCCCTTTTTGGTAGACCATGTCATACGTTTTTAAGAGTTACTATTTTAAGCTGGTTTGAGACCAAATCAAACCACAAAAACTATTATTCTCCCAAATTAGTTTTAAGGTGTTTTAAGGGTGTAAAAAGTAAAAATTTTCTTTGTCGCCTGACCATGGTGCCGGCGACATTTTTTTCCAAAATGTTGGCCCCCTCACTCAAAATGGTTCGCCGGGGCTCATGACAAAGTTATGTACCACCCAATCCAAGATCCCTCAAGATGCTTGCCCATATAAAAAATGGTCGGAAAGGTTTTTTAATTGAGCAGTCTAAATTTTTTTTTCAGTTAACTTGTAAAAATAATAGAATTATTCAGCTAAAATCTATTAAACTACAAAAAAAGATTGTTTTCACAATGCCAAGAACTCAAGCTCAAAGACGAGGTGGTCTTGGCCTCTTGTTGCTTGGTTCACAGATTATGCAGATTGGTGTCGATCGAATACCGCCTGTTACTTTGTTAACTGTTGCTTTAAATGCTGCAATTTATTTGAGAGTAGTACCTGGGCTACCTTCCGTACACAGTGCATGCACAAGTAACAATTTTGTGTTCAAAAAAAAGGAATGGAAGCGACTTTTTCTATCATCATTTTATCATTTGGACGATATGCATTTGTATTTTAACATGGTGTCTTTCATATGGAAAGGAATGAAACTAGAACAAGATTTAGGAAGGAGAAAGTTTATCTCGCTACTTGCTGTTTTTTCTGTTGCAACTCAATTAATGATGCTTGGATTAAATCATAGTTTATATTTGGCTTTTAAAAATCAAGATTATCTTTTCACGTGCGCTGCTGGATTTTCTGCCGTTTTGTTTGCATTAAAAGTGCTGACAACAGCATCTAGTGATGGTAACCAGAGTGTTATGGGTCTTCCTATTGTGGTCCCTACACGGTATGCATGTTGGGTTGAGTTAGTTTTGATCCAGATTCTTGTCCCAAATGCTTCATTTACTGGCCACTTAGCAGGCATTTTGGTTGGATTATTATATGTTTATGGACCACTTAAACCTTTGGTGAAGATACTGAGTAAAATCGTTGGAGGTATAATCTTTTTTTACAGTAGAGTCTCTATAACACGAACATGCACAATGAATTTGATCGAGTTATAGAAAATTCGAGACTCGTTTATGAAGGTTTTCCACCTGAGGACCAGGGGCCTTAAAGTTAAGAGTTTGAGTTATAGGATGTTCGAGTTATGGAACTACTGTTGTATGTACTATTTCTGCTATTTAACTACACCCATTTCTCATCTAAGGGCATCTAATTGTGATAATACTGAATAAAGATGGAGTAGTTTTCTAAATCTTTAATTTTATCCTTTGGTGTTCTGAAGTTTTTGAATTCATGGAGTTTTTACAAGATACTTCACTAATTGGTCATTTAAAGTGATAGAGATGACGCGTTCTTAAGAAAAAGTAATAAGATTCTTTTATTACATCTTAACGACTATGTAACGACCAACCAAATCAAATAAGAGCTTGTAAAAACTCCAGCTTGTTCCAATTCATGGAACTTTGTATTTTTATGCGAAAGTCAATGGTTATTGAACTTGAAATTATTTTATCGAGAAAAAATGTTCACAAAAATCAACCTTATTTTAAAGGTGTCCCAAGTTTCTCCTCTTACATGACTAAATTTTACTTTTAAAACAATTTTCAGGAAATGACATGCAAAACACAGACCATCGATCTCACCAAAGATTTCGTGACCAACATGGAACAACTGGTATAAAACAAAATTTAGTTGAAATTAAGAGAATTTCCAAGAAAAAAATGAAATTTTATGCTTGACTTCTTAATGTATTTTCTCTACTTCTTGACACAATTATGCGACATACACACTTTTTATAAGAATAGTTTTTCATTTCATCATGGATATTCTTAACTTTTTTGGCGAAAATCATCCTAAAATATTCTTACGGTATTCCTAGGTTATTAAGATCGAAATTGGCAATCTACAGATTTTTTGTGATTTATTCTGATGATGGAAGACTTGGCCAGGTATTTAAGGCTTTAAGTCTGTCATATTAGTTGAGGCCCAAACAGTTTGTGATGGTTGAGTCGGGGCTTTTTTTTTGTGTAATAGCTTTATTCTAAATCATTTAGCTGTGATAGCGTGCCAGAATTTCATCGGGATGCATAAATTTAGTGATCATTTAATCATACCTACGTATATAAAGAACATCGTTCAAAGCATCTACAAGTATTTGCTATAAAGACACCCTTTTGAAACAAAAGAAACGAACTTTTGCTTTGTCAGCATTAGTAGAGGCGCGCCTTTTTTGTACCATCATAAAAACAATATCTTTAACGTTAGTAATGTTTTTCTTATAAAAGGTTACCGTCAATCGTCGGCCAACACACGTAACAACGGAATGCAACCCAACTCACGTGATGATGAGGACGAACAACTACAACGCGCTATACGTGAAAGCTTACGTCAGCAACGAAACGAATCAACGCCCCCTCCGTATGGATGGCATATACCAGAAAATTCACCGCCAACAAACCGCCCCTCTGGAAATCGAAATAATCTTTATCCGAATTTAAATGACAGGACATTTGAATCAGCTAGTGCGCCTCCTGCTGACGTAGATGGCTCCGATCTTCCATATCCATCTTCTAATGATGGGTGGAACGCCCCGTACCCGCCCCCTCAAGATCATGAAGTAAGGGCGAGGAGACCGTTAAACGAAAGACATGAATATGAACCAAGCAATTCTGAAGATATAAGAAACGCCCGGTTACGGCGTTTTGAGAATAGGAATTGATCAATTAGCTATAATCGGTACGTTACATATATTTTGTACTTTTGGGTTCGGTGCTAGGGATACAACTTCCAAAGTTTTGAAATTCTTTCTCATTTTGTTCCTAAAATTTTAAATTTATACTGAAAATTCAAAAACTACAATACTTCTTTCTATTCACCATTCAAGAGCTTAAAAAACTCAAAATTATTTTTTTTAAATTTTATCCCTTGTTATTGGGTATGCAGAAGTATAAATCAGGGGAATAATCTTAGCTCTATACAATATATTTTCCTTTCCAAGTGTACTTTTAAGTTTGTAAATAATCTTTTTTGTAAGCATTTGTTTTGTACGATTCTATCATACCTTTATTTTAGCCATTATAATAAACTTTTTTCTCAAACGCACTCTCATTCAGGAATAACGAGAAAAAATATTTAGTTTATCAAGTATCGTATCTACAACCGATTTTATTTACATTAAGGGAGGGAACTTATTTTGGTGAGCAGCAAAAATCTTGAAAATTTTTTATATTGGCGAGAACTTATGGCCAAACCTTTTAATTTTTGGCGAGAATTAATATCTGCGAATGGCAGGCAAAATCTGTCCTATTTTGCCTTGTTTTGTTCAATTTTGTTGAATTTTAGGGGTTATTTTTGGCAAAATACTAAAAAAATTATTTTTGGCGAGAACTAATATCGGCGAATGAGTAAAATATTTTATTATGGCGAATTTTTTCTAAACTCATCAAATTCGCCAAAATACGTCATCTTTGAAACGTATTCGAACGTTCTGGAACGTTTGCGAAAGGTCGATAACGTTCTGGAACGTTTACGAACGATCGAGTACTTTCAGGAACGTCTGAACGCTCCATTTCATTTGTACTTCAAATCGTTTGTGACGGCACAAATTAGCCCTCACCAAAATAAGTTACCTTGATGTACCTACCTATATACCTTTTATTCGAGTTGTTTCTTAATTCTATAAAGTTTCATTAGCAACGACATGATTACGATATCGTACATTTTTTGTTTGAATTATTTGTTTTTTTCGATGCAGTTGATGATTTTTTAGATCGAGGTGGCGGTGGTGTTGCTACATGGAAAGTAGATACTGCATTACTCGGCAGCTTTTTTAGGATTTTTCGTTTTGATTGCGGTGTTAGATAATAAATTGCGGTATCCGGACGGCTTCTATTTGTCAGGGAGCTTGTAATATTGGAATTTCTACATGTCCAATAATTCGATATATTTGAACTTGAAATTGTTGTTGAACAACTCGGCGTATTTGAACTTTGAATGGCTGATGCTGTTGAATAACTCGGCATATTTGAACTTTGAATTGCTGATGTTGTTGCTGTTGTCGAATAACTCGGCTTATTTGAAGAAATTGAAATGTTAATCGTAACGTTTGTGAAGGATGAGTAACTCGGTGCATTTGCTGATGCGTAATAACTCGATTGGTTTGAAGAAAGATTAGTAGACGTATTCCCTAAAGTTGATAAAGCTAGTGTAGCTGAATAATTAGGTTTGCTTCTGGTATTATTTATCGGTGTTGAGGAATTCTTCAGATTGTAAATGTTTGATGTTGCTATTGGTTTGGAATGGTTCAAAGCATTAGTTTTAGTCTGGTAGGTTTGGTAGCTTGGACCTTGGACAAGTCCATTCGAACTGTTGGTCTTCATGGAATGGGTCGTCAAACTGTTCGGTAACTTGCTTTGGTTATTTTGAGATAAATGACGAATCTGTGAACTTGATGCGATTCTTGTATTTTGTACTATGTTGGTTACATTGGAAGCTGTCATGATCTCATCCCACACTCTGAACGTGATCAGATATTGAGGATAGCATTGATCACGCTCAAAAACGATATACATTGAAGGTAATGAGATGTTATCGACACAGCTATCGTAAAGTGTGTGAGGATCTGAAGGTGTTGGTGGTGGTCGTTTGAAGTCTGGGTTTCCCTTTGAAATGAAAGAAGAAGCGTACTGTGTACTGCTGTAAAATAAGTGGTCCCGTTGCTCTAAAATTGGCCCTGCACTTACCCTAAGCCTGTAAAATTACTACAATAATCATAACAGACTCTCTATCATGTAAATTCAAGCAATAAAACACCAGAATAGTGGAAAAACTGAGGCAAAACAGCCCTGAGTTGTTGGAGCTAGAGATAGGCATGTATGTCAGGAAATACCCCCTAAAACCCCTTCAAACCACATAGAAACTGCCAATAAAGGTTCTCTATCTCATATAATGATATTTATATGCTGAAACCAAGAAAAAACCAGACATAAACATGACTTTTCAGTCCAAAAATCCATCAAACACCCTCTGTCCACCACTAAAACGATGTTTTGTTGACATTTGAAAAATACACCGACATTGAGTTCCGATATCTCGAGATGTATAAAAGCAGGAACCGTAAAATTTTTAAAAAATGAACCTTCACCCCTATCCTGTCTGCTAAATTTTACAGAATAGAAAAATTCAAACTGGTCTTTATTTTATTAAACTTTGAAAGGACCCCAGTATCAAAACGTACGTGGTACGTCTCTCGGCCTGTATATATGACGTACGTGGTACGTCTCTCGGCGGCTAAAGGTTAAGTGGGTTCGGTAAACAAAATTATTTGTTGATTACTTGTGCACTTTTAGGTACAAAAGTGAGTAATTACACGCCTTTTTTTATCAGAATATCAGGATTAAAGTGAACTAAATTGTAAGAATACCCTATAGGGCGAGTTCCTCAGATTTTGATAAGATCACAGTCATTTTGTACTTGGTTAATAACAAACTGAGTTTTATAAATATGAATTGTCATCTTTGGTGAAAATCTCGGCATCATTGATGACGTCATCGTCTTTTGAAAATGCTGACAATAGGACCCCGCATTTTAACATCGTCTCAAGAAACTCGGCGATGGAATGAGTAGTGTTTAGTGTAGTCATCTGGTACCCTTCGTGGTTGGTCCATATGTAAGATGGCCGAAGAGTAACATTGCTGTAGCTACCAGGGGGATCAGGGGTAGCTTAGCCCCAATATCAAATTGCTTGCTACGGCACTGAGTAATCATTTCTAAATACTCTCAGGTGCCTAATAAAAAATGTAAAGAAAAAGAGGGAGAATTTACATTGCTGTGTTTCGACTCGATACTTCTTTTACAGACACCCTGTCTATGCTCTATAAAACGAAACTAATGAAATGAATGTAGAACTTGTATTTACCTTTGTAAATTTTCCAGCTAGAACTTTAGCCACAAACATATATCGAATGTTGTTGTAGTCGGGTTCCGAGTAATTTAAACTGTATGAAGCTTGCGTGGCAAAATAACTTCCTTGGCCGAACATCCTTCCATTTTTAAGTTTCATGCTCGAATCGAAATTCTGTTTACATATCCCATCAACCGCTGCGGCACCTGTCCCATGATACAGTTCGAGTTGTTCATTGACATTGTTTTTACCCAGCTTCTCTGCGAGTTTTTTCTGTTTGCTTAAAAGAAAACAATTAATTATGCTAATTACCAAGCTGTTTAAACGCTACAAGATAAGAATTTGCCAGCTACTCGGCTACTATTCAAATCTATTCTCAAAAAGATTGGTAGCCATACATAATTAAAACTCTGTTGGAAAAGATGAGGATTTTAAATATTTTTCGAAATTATTGGAAAATGTAGAAGAGTTTTTAAAAGTTTTGAATTCATACTTTTTTGAAACTCTGAACTTCGCTATTTTCAGCATTTAGATTATTTTCTGGGGCCAAAAGCTATTCAAATAAGGCTAAAGAAAATCGTCAAAATCGAGGAAAATTTGGTTATAGAGCTTTTGGTTCCTGAAACATTTTAGAAAACCTTACCCCTCGCAAGAGTCCCTCGAAGGGGTATAAAAATCATTAAAAACAATTGAGTCTCTGTAAGGGCTAAAATCTCTACGGGTAACAGAACGTCAAATCATAAACAAAATTTTCGAAATTCAGTCTATCTAATAAGGGTCGATTTTCGAGCTTTGGCTTGAACATACCCGTCATCTCGCAACCCTAGTACACCCCCCTCTCGAGATTCGAAGTAGGGAAGAAGAAGTTTCAGTAGAAAGAAGTTCGACCGGGGCTGTGAGACGGGTGTGTATATATTTTTTTTCTTGAAGAGCAAAGTATCTTAATGTGCGGACTGTAAATTAATCGGAACAAATTTTACAGCAACGAGAATCTTACCTACCTTTGATATTTTTTATAAAACCTAGCGTTGCAGATTTCTTTCACATCTAAAACAGTGACATTTCTTCCTATTGAAGTTTTGAACTGTTGTGTGATTTGTTTTTTTTTGTTTGGTTTGACATCGAGACGACCACCTTCTAAGGAAACTCCTTTCGGCCAATGCCAAGGTGTGATGTCTTCCTCTTGTGGCGTTGATGACCTGTTAAAAAGTGATCAAGATAAAAATTGAGTAGTGTTCTCATTTCCAAAGATTCTAAGCAAGAAAAATATGCAATTTTTACACAATAATTTCCGAGTGGGGATGAAATCAAAGTCAATTTCTCAGCGAGGCTGAAATTCCAGGGTATTTTCCCATCGGGGACCAAATTTTTGCAAAAATTTTCCAGTGGGGCTTGGGTCCCAGTGGGTCTGTGACACAGGGGTGTGATATCTGAAGTTTATCATAAAACTAAATATTACCTGAGGCTCAGCCGATTTCCAGGTGAATCAGGAAAGTTCCTTTGTACATTAAACATAGAAGTAGATTTCGAATTTAATCCAAACGGATTTTGGTCAGGTTTGATAAGGATGTTTGGAGCTATACTGTCACAACAAATATTCCAATGGTCTGGTAAGAACATACTGAAAACTCTTTTGTTATGCGGCGTTGTAAAGTTATGAAGAACAGATTTAGATTCGTTGCTTCTCTCAGCTAACATACATCTACCAGTAGGGCAAGTCCCGTTTACGAAATCAGGACATATATGAAAAAATCCACAAAACTCTTTGAAACATTGTCCATTCTTAAGAAAACTGGGACAGATTCTTGGAAACGATGAACGTAATACTTTCGTTTTCATATTCCGATTGTAGTGGGGATTTGGGAATACTTTCCTCATGACAGCTTTATTATGACCAGTGTTGATATTATGACTCCATTGACAAACATTCTGATTAGGTCAGGCTGTAGCTGACCATAAAAATCTCTTACATAGATGTATCTTTTGACACGAGTTACCATGACGACAGGATGTGTCGTCAATATAGTCTTCGCATAGCGTTACAGGAATTTTAGGACAAATTTCAAAACAATTTTCGCTTGTCTCAGAGATCCAAAAATATTCTTTGCTTTCTTGGAGTTTCTCAAACAAATCTTCGATGTCGTAAGGAAGTTCATTTATCAACCTTCTGATGCCAATCTTTTCTGATTTACTTTGAACAATCCAACGATGAACTCTAGCTAGATCTGTGTTCCAAACTAAGAAATAATTTAAAAAGGCTATTGTATAGGGATGAATAACAAAAATATTCGTAAAATGTTTTGCTCTGGAAGTCTTGGTTCACCGTAACACATATTGGACCCAACGACATCCCTCACAATATGCAATCAAACTAAATTTCTACTCTTATTACGAATACGATAATCCTCCGAGAACTTTCATCACTAAAAATAGCGAAAAGTAACCCAAATCACGCATCACCCTAAAACCCTGGTGACCATTTTGCAAACCATCGGGGGACTTGCTTCAATACTAAATTGTTAAACTCAGGCCAGAGAATGTAACCTTGAAACAGTTAATAGATTTACATACAGTCAACTCTCGCTTTATTTGCACTATTCTATAATTCGAATCTTTCTATATATAATAATATTCGAACTTATTCTCAGCTCCCGTTGTCAGGACAAAACCCTCCTAGAATACTTTCTATAATTTGAATCTCTCTGTTATTCGAACAAATAAGATTCCCCGTTCGAGCTCGAATTAGCGAGAGTCAACTGTATGGTCATCTCTTAGACTCTTGAATATGACGGAGCCCGGAAAATCACACTTTTTATGGATCTTATGAATTTATTCATAACATTTTCAACATTTTGTTACAATTTCAAATACAATACTTACAAGAATTGTAGTTGGCCATGGTTAAAAGTCAAAAAACTTTTAAAGTTTTCAGTCAATAAGATAAGAAAATAATTATGAAATTATTTTCAGTGAAGTTATCGTGCTCTTATTATACCCGACAAATATTTTTGAAAGAAATTATAGAATAATTGAACGCGTTAAATCTAAATATATCTATTATACACGTAAATAATTTATTAGAAATATATTCGAATTCAAAGGTTGAATATTCTGAATGACAAATCCATATATATCAATTTAGGAGAAAGATCATTTCAATTATTCAATAAATCCCGCTGGGCTTCAAAAGACAAGGTGTAAACAAGATTTTGATGTCCCGGAGGGATACTAGGGTTGGCGGTTGGGAACTCCAAAAACCGACCCTTAGAGAGACATGATTTTTGCTGAAAAGATGACCCTTAGAGAGATTTTTTTGAAAGATTTTCTTCGATTTTTGAAAAACTCCCTACCCTTTAGAGAGACTAATAATCGTGAATTTTCCGACCCTTAAAGGGACTGATTTAAATTTTTCAGATTTTCAGAGAGACTTTGAAGGGTGAAAAACCGGCCTCAAAGCTCTAAAAGGAGTGGGTCAATCTCTCATTGGAGAGGAATGATGGTCACCTTTGATGTTCTGGAGATGCGGTATCCAATTTGTTGCAAAATCTCACAAAATTCAAATATTTATTCCCAACCTTCAGAGCTTTAGCGTGTTGGAAGAAAATTGAAATTGAAAGAAAAAAATTGATACATACTTTTTTCTTTATAACCTTCGAAACAGCTGAATCAAATTCAATGTTAAACAGCTGAATCAAATTCAATGTTAAACAGCTCACAAATTAGCCTTTCGTCTTTAGCATCCGAACACTTTTTTGAACGGTATTTCGGGATTTCATTGAAAATAGAACGGGAAAACGGGACTGGAACTCCGATACTGGGATTCCACCCTTAAATTTAACGTTAAAACGGTAATCAAGCAAATATTTCTCGGGATTAAGGTATTTAGACAAATTACTGTTTTGTTCGGCACAAATTTTAGACGCAACCCAGTTGTCATAAAACGTTGCTTCAACGTTTATCTAATGTTTGCGACGTCAGGGGCCGCGGCAGCGAGGGGGCCACCCCGGGCCTTGGCCCGACAACATTTTTTCAAAGCAAAAAGAAAATTTACTGATTCAGCTGAATTCTACTTAAAAGCTTCGAAAAAGACCTGTTTTAGGCAGTCTAGAAGGGCTAATTTTCAAAAATCTCCTGAGAGAAATCGATTCTGAGAGAAAATTGGAATGAGAAAGTGAACTGGCTTCTTTTGTAGAGCCCCTCCCCTTTAATTCCCGCAATCATTTGTTTCCCAAATTCACGTAATTTTGTTTCGAAATTCACGCATTTTCTGTTCACGCAAAAAATTTTCACGCATTCACGTAAGTGCCCGGGGGGTGGCTACTGTGCAGTTCAATATGGCTGAAAAGGTAAAAGGTGCATTTTCTCATGATTTACCCAATCCTTATAGTGCATTATATTTTTCAGCTGTAAATCTGCGTGAAAAAAGAAGCTTTTGAAATTTTCTGTTTCAAAGAAAAACTGAGAAAATTGTTCTTGTCAGCTGTAATTATCAGACAATAGAAACTTTTTCAACCAAACGAGAAGTAAAAACCTTTCTTTTTATCAATTATTTTGAATTTGTTTTAAAATTCGACCCTTGCAGTGCAATCTCACAGAAACACACCCTTACAGTGCATTTTGGTATGCTGAAAAACCCCACCCTTAAGCGCGGCACATTCAGACGTAGGCCAGATCATATGAGGGCCCTCCCCCCGGGCGTAGGTGAGAAAGCCCATTCACGCAAACCGTTTGGGGTGCTCTTTGTACATAGGGTGCTCGTGAAAAGTAAACATGACATTTCTTAAGTTAGACGAAATGAAACATTATCTTATTAAACTTCAATCGAAGCATCTTTGATCTATCAAATTCTAGTACTCCGTGTTATATCTAAGTTATCCATTTTAACTGATTGCGATGGTTGAGCTTTCCTGATTTTCAACAAACGTTTACAGGCGTTTCTGAACTCTGCATCACTCCAAACATAAATCAGGGGGTTAACACAGCTGTTTGACAAACCAAAATACGCAGCAACTAGAAAGAAATTCATGATAAAATCAGGCGATAGAAATCCAAGTGAAGTATGGTTGATTTGCACCAATATAATAAAAATGAGAATCGGTGTGAGTCCAATCAGATAAGAAATTATAATAAGGGAGATTTTCCGTGCAAGTTTAATATCACGTTGCTGGCGGTGTCGGTTGTTTATGTTGTTGTCAGTAGCAACCCGTCTCCAACTCTGTTTGACAGCTTTCCAAATAAAGAAATAGCAACAAAATAAACACGCTATAACCACCAGTATAAAACCAAAGTTAGTCCATGCGTAAAAATGAACATTCTCTATAGATACCCAAGCAAGGGGCAAGATACAGATCCAATATGCTAATAAAATGCTCATAAGTCTCCGATTGGTTAAAATGGTATGGTAATGAGAGTACCTAGTGATGATCAAATATCGATCATATGCAATAAAAGCGATCGAACATGATGAAACACCTGCCATCCATATACCAATCAAAGAATAAAAATCTTCGACGAAACAAGCCTTTTCAGTCATTTGAGATCCATTTTGTATCAACCAACTTGCCAAAGGAAATGCTAAATAGCCAACAAAGCAATCACTAGAAAACGTAAAATGTAAATGATTATTTGTGAAGACAGATTTTTGATGGGGATTGTATTTTAATTTTTGTGATGGATAAGCAAGGTTCCATTACTGCGAACCTCTATAGTTCGAATCTCAGCTCAACCTCCAGTCTCCGTACGTAACTCCGACAGCTTTATTTGACTTTTCTGGTAAAAAAACGTATAAAAAAGTCAAACTTTCCATAAATTGAGCAAATTTCACCTTCAGTGGATTAATCTTGGCCTGGATCTAATTTGGCGATTGGCCAAAATACAATTTTTGGTGGGGATTTAATCTGGCGATAGATCAATCCCATAAAATTTGGCGGGGATTTTAATTTGGTGAAATCTTGAGACACTAAAATGGGTAAAAATTACTAAGAAATATACTGAAAAGTTGTTATTTTTGACATAATATTCATTATTTTTTTCAATTTGGTGAATGGTTGGTTTTTGAAATTTTTGGCGGGGTTTTAATTTGGTGAGTTTTGTTAAAAAATTCTCCAAAATCTAATCTTAAGGCAGCTCCTTAACCTCATCCCTGTATATTCCAGGCTTTATTTACGTTACTGATGAACGCCAGAGAATATCTATAGCTATCAGTAAGCGTAAAAAAGCTGGTAAATACACAGTGAAGGAGGTTGTGTAGTTCCCATGCGTTTTTGAGTTATCTTAACTCCATTGTATCCAACCACATAATAAGACATTTTTATTAAGAATTTAGTGTTTTTATTTTTTGGCAATTCAAAGCCTCGAATCGTTCTCACATTTTTAAGACGTGACAGGAGGTGTTTCAGGCATGAGCCTGACTTGAAAATAACTTCAAAATAACTTGAAATACATCTATTCTGGGCTCAGTGTTATTCTTAATTTTTCCTTATATTAAATTTTTTTAAGCAGTGGACAGAACAATTCGACAGTTTCCACATCCATTTTAGACCAGGAAACTTGGGAATTCTTTGAAAATTCTTATAATAGGAATAAAATATTACCTCAAAGCAAGTGACGCCAATATTCGATACGATTTTGATCGAAGAGACGGTTGCCAAAGAACAATCAGACAAAAAGTATTCTCCAAAGCTGTCAAGATAGCTGAGATACCATAAAACGAAGAAACGACATGTCTTGTAACTGGAGATGTGACATTAAACAAGTTTCGACACATTGTGCTGCCTCTAAAGGAAAACAATTTTGCCGAGAAGAAATTTTGGCGATAATTACCTTCAAAGTTCCCAAAGCTCGCACAAGTTAATACACTCTTCTCGAGATGCATAAATTTATTGTTGTCCTCGTTTTCAAACAGATTTTATTGCTATAAAATTACACATTCACAATGATAATTGTGTTGTTTACACCTCATGAGACATTTTGAATTTCAAGTACTTTTGTTTTAGAGTTAATGTTTGCCTTTTGGGAATTTAAATTGGTTTAAATGTATAATTTCATAGCAATGAAATCTGTTTGAAAACGAGGACAACAATAAATTTATGCATCTCGAGAAGAGTGTATTTTTATGTAAAATCCATTGGTCGTTCGCCAAAACTAATTCACGCCAAATTGAGTTTCTCCTAGTCCTAAAAAATCTTAACCTCCTTACACGCTTTTTTTATAAGAATAACTTCTATAAGAAGATCAGGGTGAGATTTCAGAGTTAGAACAATAGGCCTATCGTTTAGAACAATAGAAAAATAAGAATAATGCTCGCCCTCAGCCAAAGTACACTATTCTTATGAAAAAAACGTGTATTTAGCTAAAATATTTGCAAAATTACGGTCATTCGCCACAATAAATTCTCACCTAATTTGAAATATTTCGCCCAAAACTATTTCGGCCAAATTTTGCGAAAAAAGGCGAATCGGTCCATTCGCTAAAATTACTTCTCTTATTTTTCAAAAAATAAAAATAATCAGCGAAAATCTTTTATTCGTAATTTCCCATTTGCCCTTTTTTAAAGTTAGCGCCCCCATCGGGTAGCCTATTTCTTGATAAACGCTTTCGCCATTTACCTATACAATGAAAACCTTTCAAAAAAAGCTTCACAGTTTA
This sequence comes from Clytia hemisphaerica, assembly GCF_902728285.1. Classification (NCBI taxonomy): domain Eukaryota; kingdom Metazoa; phylum Cnidaria; class Hydrozoa; order Leptothecata; family Clytiidae; genus Clytia; species Clytia hemisphaerica. The sequence continues at coordinate 1,271,077 of NW_027103507.1, read as the reverse complement.
TTGCAAGGATTTCTTATTTTCAATTATTTTCAAACCTAGTTGTATAATAGCTAGCAATTAATACATGTTTCCAAAATATTTCCATTTTATGAAATAATTCTATTGTTGTGGGGTATAAAATATATTTCCCTCCAATTTTTCAGAAAAGAAAAATTTGATAAAACAAAAATATAGTTGCATTCTATCTAAATGAGTTTTAAATGTTTTAAAGACATCAAGAATGAAAATTCAATAAAAAGTATATCATTTTGCAGCACCCACTCGAAAACTTATCTTTTCTATCCAAAATTTAACTGAACAAAGGAAATGTTGATCAACAACACAACAGCTAGAAATTCAATCCAGTAAACAAAAAGCTATTGATATTGTCAAAGTGTGTAATTTATGGTCTATTTTAGGTTTCTGGTCTGTAAATCCTTCTATGGTCCAAAGCCAAAACCTTTTTACAGTCTACCTAAGCAAAAACTCAAGATTTACCATTTACTACCGGACAACTTAATCGCACCATCTTGTCTGTTAAAAAGCTTTAAGTGGACCCCGGATATTCTCCCTGTCAGCAAGATATTGGTCAAAAAGGAAACATTTTGAAATAAAACCTAAAGCAATATTTTTTATTTTTTATTTTGTCTTAAAAGGGCTTATAGTAATTTGCGGAATAAAATTCCGCCTTTTAATTTACGGAATTTTATTTCGCAAATTACTAATCTACGGAATACGTTAATATCTCTTGAAGCAATAAAGGTATATTGTTCAAACTTCACACATGTCTTCATAATGGATCAATGCTGCTACAAGCCAAATTTGGGAATATGAAACCTACGTAAACCGTAATTACGGCCATTAAAGCATTTAGTGCCGTACTGATTACAAAAATTCCGCAAATTACTAATCTAATTTTTTTTCTTAGTATCCGTAAGACTCTGCTTCATGCCAAAAATCAGCTCTGTAGTATTTTTTTGACGGGAGTTACATAAGAAAAACGTAAAATCACGTAGTCATCCTATAACCGTTCACCACCAAAACTTAGAACAGCTATAATTCAAAGAGAAATTGGACCAACAAGCCCAAATTTGGTGTGAACACGTAAGGTATATATGAAAGTCCTGTCTGAAAAAATTAAATCCCTTACCCGACGTGGGAAGAAGATACGTAAGAAAAACGTAATGTGACGTAGTGCAAAAATACAAGTCTGCGTATCTCTGGAACGAATATGTTTCTCAACAAGGAAATTTGCACAAGGTAGCCTCTTTGTGACAAAAGCTCTCATGAAAACTTTCAGACCAATACTACTACGTCATCGGCAGTTACATTGAAATTCCGCAAATTACTAATCTGCGGAATGAAATTCTGCAATTTACTAATCTACGGAATTCTCAAATAACTTTCGAACCGTTGTATATCTTGAAAGAAATTTGGCACGTATCTTAGTATCCGTAAGACTCTGCTTCATGCCAAAAATCAGCTCTGTAGTACTTTGTTGACGGGAGTTACATAAGAAAAACGTAAAATCACGTAGTCATCCTATAACCGTTCACCACCAAAACTTAGATCAGCTATAATTCAAAGAGAAATTGGACCAACAAGCCCAAATTTGCAAAATTGAAGTTAGTTTGTTGTGAAAGTTGACAAAATGTCCTGTTTTTCCATCCAAGAGATTGTATATTTCACTCATTCCAAACCAACAGAATGTAAACAAAACATCAAATCCAGAAAGGAATAATAAGAAAAGTTTATCATCGACCATTCCTTGTAACAATCGTACAAAAATCATGATCCAATTCAACTCATTAAAGCATAAAAACCAAAGAAAAATAGCGAAAGAGCAAAAGTTGTTGTCTATTTTTTGCTGCAGTCTTTTTTTTGAGGTTAGAAACAAAGCAGTATGGTCCGATCAACAATACGCTTCCAAAACGGGCGATGTTTCCCGATCGGCAAGGAGAATAGACAGCCGTACGCATATTTTCCACTGACGTTTCTCTAAAAAATTACATCTTCCGCCTCGAAAAAAGAACATCGTAATGTTTTTACCGCCGGCGCTTTAAAAAGAGACTCATGTACAAAATCACGAAAATGACTTTTTCTAAACCTTGGAAAAGGAAAATGCCTGTATTTCCTTCTCAAAGGAAATATTTAAAAAGCAATGAATAGAGTAAAAAAACATGAATGTTCTTGCAAATCCTTCAATGAATAAGTTTCCTTTAAGAAGTATACCTCTAGAATTCTGCATATCAGACTATAAACTTAGTGGCCACTCCCACACGCCAATCGTACTCCCACACGCTTTTCGTATAATAAGAACATAACTCTTCCGTGGCAGAAATATTAAGAACAAAGTTAAGAACATTTGAGAAGGCTTTGCGGTTCATAAAATACTTATTTTCTAAAATACTGACAAAATAAGAAAATAAGAACAAAAATTTTTTACCAGAGAATTTCAGGCTCAAAGTTCCTTATCGAGTTCCTTATTGACTTGGCTGCTAACATTGTATGTAGCTAAAGGCTTGGGGACACGAGAAGTTTTTTTTATGTTGGTGCAATGCATTATGCTCCATCCCACCAACAAAAGAAAAAAAAAGTTTCTTTCTCATGTGTGTTATGATAAAACTGTAAAATAGATTCATTCAATTAAAAGTTATGTTTAAAATCTGGAAATTATGACCTACCCAAAATGACAAAACTCGTCGATAAACTTTCTCTCTGTTACACACTTTTTTTATAGGAATGGTGTAAATCCATTTCATCAGATATTCTTAACTTTTTTAGGAAAATTATTCTTACAGCATTCTTAGGACCTTAATTCAGACTAGATTTAACATTTAGTACATACGTGTCAAGCTTTAAATGGCATTTTTATGAAAGGAGTGAGCCTTTCTTAGGGGTAATTGGTAATTTACAATTGAAAATGCTAAAAATGGCATTCTTATAAAGTGTATTCTTAAAAGAAAAGTGTGTAATAACCACTTAAGTAGTAAGTAAGTAAGTAAGTATATTCATCTGGTGGCTGTCGGCGGAGCCGGGAGTGAGGGAGTCTATCCCCTTTTCTATTTGCGCTAGACCTGGGAGATCGAATACTGAGGTGGAGCGCCACACCTACTCTCAGCTCCCAGTAACTTACCGCCTAGATCAGATTACCCAATCTAAGCTACTCATCCGCTGAGTTGGCGGTGACCGGGGATCGAACCCACAACCTTTAGATTGTAAGACGAATGCTCTACCGACTGAGCTACCCGGTCACTAATAACCACTTAAAACGTTTTATAGGACTAAATATAAAATGATTGAATTCTTCAATTAGTACAACTGTGAAATGGCTGATTTAAGGTCTCTCTGAAGCACATTATTTGCCCCGAAAGCCAAAACGTCCATAAAAAGTTCGGAAATGCCCGTTTAATAGTTAAAACCACAAAGAAACCACTAGAGTTTAACAAATCCATGAAAATGCCTTTGATACTTTGACGCTATTTGTTCAGTTTTGCGCGTTCTCGTTTAGAGGTTACTTTCTTCATCTCTTGCAAAGGATAACTAACCAATATGTTTTCCAATCATTCTTTTTAATTAAAGTCGAGTCTTACCTTAGATACTGTATGAAACAAATAAAAAGAATCGGTCCTTTACACACTAGTTTTGACAGAGGTCAATACTCGAAGCTATTGCCCCAATGATACCCTTGGATAGCTAAACTCTCTCATTCTCAAGGCAACATCCCTGACGTACTTTCAAGATATTTCCACCTTTTCAAATCATACAGACAAAAAGATTTTTTTTGAAACACACAGGCCTTTAATCTGACCGCCTAAAAGTTCGAAGCTACTTTTGTACCTACCCAGAGTGTTTGTCACTTTTCTGTCTTTAAGCTATTTTTTCACCGACTTATATAAGACTAGCCATAGCTTTCACTAACTGCCACCCGCTAGTACAAATGCTTGTAAAAACTAATTAATGCTAATTAAGGCTTTTTAATGCTTTATAGCAAAAGTTTGGAAATGATTTGGAATAGTTAGAATGATTCTTCTCAACAGCATTTTTTTTGAGATATCAATGAATAAGCTAACATACATGAAACATATGTTTTTTCTAAAAATGTGAATTACTTTTTACAAAGAATAAAATACAAATCTTAAAACATTCATTAGGAAAAGTGTCCAGGTAGAATCAATTACAGATACTAAACCAGTCAAAAGACATGCAACTATATTTATTTCAACTAATTTGAAATATAAATGAAACATAGTAGAACTAAACAGCATAAGAAATGCTATGAGCCAGAAACATAACGAGCAGGAACCAAAAATTGACAGGTAACAACGTACTTAGGAGTTTTTGCCAACGGTTTAACAAAGGATATCGTGATCCAAAATTGTTTACATTAAATGGATTTACCAGTAATCTAGAAGCTGTAACGGCGTCGTGTAAAGGATGGAAGATGATAGGACGTAACGTGGTAATAGTATCAGTAACGAGGCAATATTGATGAGCAGGAAGCAGGTATTAACAGGAAATAGCGTACATTCAGGACTTTTTCCAACGGCATGAAAAGGGATCTCATGGACAAAATTGTCTACATTAAAAAGATATGCCAGTTATCTTGCAGTTGTAACACAGCAATATCGTGTAGAAGGATGGAAAATCATGACGTAACGTGGTAATAGTAGCAGTAACGAGGTAATATTGCGTTGTCAAGGTAAACGAATCCACATTCATATAATAAGCTTAAATGGAAAATAAGAAACATGAAATTAGATTCTATATATAATGAGTGTACTGAAATTTCCTCAAAATAGTACACAAAAAGTTCTTTCAATTTCCGATAATAATTTCCCAAATAGTGCCTGGTAAGTGTCAACAAGAACAAACGCTTAACATAAAACTGCATAATAGATCTATAAAAGCAAGCATCGCACACTTAATGAAAAAAATGTACTTACTGTCAAAGTACTATAATACAGGATCTTAATGTATTCTTGTTGGGAGTAGAGTCTGCTGAATGACGATTGTTGAATTATTTAGTTACAGTGAATTCAATTCCCAACAATAATCACTTTTGTCCATATTCATTCATTGTTCATTATTGTTTTGTGGTAAAAATTAAACATCGTTCACATTATTGTAATCACTTAGAACTTGGAAGTAATAAATGTAAATTCAAATCAATAAAATAAAATTTGTACAAAATCATAAAGTATCTCAAAGTCACAAATAATGAGTCTTGACTGCAGGAGAGACTACTTGTTTTTAAATTCTTCCAGAAATTTCCACGCATCTACATCTTCTTCCTTTCCAGTCCTTTCCTGAATGTTAACCAATCGGACAAATTTTATATATAAGCGGATAGGAAGAAATGAAAACCCGCCCTAAAAGCAGTGTAAAATTCCCGCGGCGCTTGACGTAAAAAATAAAAGCCGTCCTGGAAAAAAACAAACAATACCGAACATTAACGGAAAAGACTAACTATACGGATAGGCTTGCGCGACAACAACAACAAAACAAAAATCCGAGATTCCAGTCCAACAATCCTTGCGCCTGAAGTTATGAGTGCCTCCTCACTCGCTGACGCTCGTTGCGGGGGCAATAAATACAGGTTTTTTTATAAGAATGCAACTCAGTAAATATAAAGGACTATGCGGGGACTAAATGACATCAGATCTCAAAAAGTTACTAAGGACGGAAGTATTGATTTAAGATTCTTAAAACTTTTAGAAAAGAAATTAAGCTGTTGAATATATTTTAAGAATATTTTAGCTTGAAAATTTCGAAAATTAAAAATAGTCGTAAAAACAGCTGTGAAAAAGTTTATTTTATGTTCCTATAAAAAAAGCTTTACCGAATTAAAATGATTAGTCTTGATTTTTTGCTTGAAAAGGCGATCATTAAATCCGGATTAAATCTAAGACAGCTTGTGAAAGATAATATCTTAGATTTGTATCAGTCGAAAGACATATTATATTGTATTATATTGTAACTAGCCGGTACCCGGCGTCGCACGCCGGTTAAGCTGTAGCTGAACGCACTAAAAGTCCTTTGGATGTTGAAGCTGGCTTAAAAAAGCGATCAAATGAAAAAAAGAAATCTGTACAACGTTTAACTCTAACCTTCCCCGGATGTCTTATCTTTTAACCATATTTGGATCGTTTACTGCCCCCCCTCCCGAGACATAGTTTTTTGTTTAAGTCAAAAGTTATCAGAAAGAGCATCGTTTACTGTACCAGTGTCGTTTGAAACGACTCTGCTGGTAGTTATTTTTCTCGCTTCGCTCGCGTTAAATATGCCGTCCAGATTAAATGACAATTTTCCAGGAAAAAGCGGGAAGGTCAAAAAGAATAGTGCAACTTTTTGTTTTTATCAGATCGAAAAAATATAAAATTCTAAGTTGCTTTTTTAAACCCTTGTCAAAACTTTTTTGAATTTAAACATAAAAAATGACGTACACACTTTTTAGCAGTAACGACCAATGAAGTATAAGCCCGAAGGGCTAGAAGTCAATCTCCTTGGTAGGATTTGAAGCCAACAAAACCTACCAAAGTTGCGCAGCCTTGAGCGGCTCGCCTGGTTTTTACACAAATGACAGATTAATACTAAAATTCTCTCTAAATTTCGAAAAAAATATCAATCGTAAACAAAGGAATTGCTAGATTCAATCTATCGTCAAAAATGCGGCGCATTTTTTAAGGCTTCACTTTTTCTTGCCTGAGAAAGGTTAGAGATTGAACTTTAGCCCTTCGGGCTTTAAACTCAATGATAACGACGGCTTGAATATTTTTATAAGAAAAAAGAAGTGAACTAATTTTTTCTTATGCTTTATATCGCCCTTTGAATGCTGTTGTTGTCCACAAACCTTTTTATGTTTTGATTTACTTTTGAAATATTCTTTTCTTTGAAATGAAATTGTTTTGTTTTGAAAAGAATTCGAATGTCATTAATAAATACGATCGTTAAATACATTCGAAAACTTTTAAAACAAAAGAAGAGAGAAAAAGGCAAATCTGGGCAGAAGTTAAAATTACTAAATGTAGATGGGCCTTAAATTTCAAAACAAAGGCTGAATAAAGTCTAAACCAAGCTCTATCCGATCTTTTGCAAATGGCGCGAATCCAATAAAACAAATTTGTGGAGCAAGAGACTAAAAGTCATAATTTTAAAACACAAACAAAGCGAAAACGAATCCGGACGCCAGGTTATCAATTTCCCGGCTGTTCCTCTCGGGCAAGAAGAGTAGTTCATCTTTTTAACTTATTTGAATTCAAAATTGGGCCATGATTTGAAAGTCATTCGAAATGAAGTTCCATCGAAAATTTGGAAAGGCCTTCATTGATATGTGTGGGTGGAAATGGGAAAGCTTTTCATAACTCAAAAATTTGACTGGCGTCAATAAATGCAATCATTGAAAATAAATGATGTAAATATTTTTTTATAAGCATAAAGCTTACATGTTTATATTTTCATAGAAACATCCAAAATCCGAAATGTCGATCCAAGATAACATTCTTTTTTTAGTATCCATCTTGATTGGCAAGTTAGAGCAATAGATTAAAACAGATAGCATATAAGAAAACAGGAAAATAGGCAAAGTCAATAATAGAGGTCAAAACAAGATCGAAGTAGAGCTACAGCTGTGTTATTTTATTTTTTTTAAATTTTAAAGTGGCACTTTTTTAAAGTGAAAATTTTATAAGAATTAGTTCCTCCGGCCCTCAGAGTTCAATGTTGAGTTCAGAGAGAAAAACAGTGATGCTCCAAACTTGTACGATATAATCTCCCTATATTGAAGAGCGAAGAGGTTTGCTGATATTCAAAGATTAGATTTAATGTCGCCTTGAAAGTTAGAGCTTTAGATAAAAACAATTAGTATATGTAATCACATGATAACGAGTGCAATTCGAATATAATTGCACAAGTGATTTTTTTGTTATTAATTTTCCGAGTCCGAAAGGACGAGGAAAATTCGAAACAAAAAAATCACGAGTGCCATTTTCGAATTGTACGAGTTATTATGTGATTACGAGCTAATCGCACAATGGCTTTCACTACTTTTTCCCAGTTAGGAAAGTAAATTACAGAAATTACACTGAGAGTTTTATATATTTCTCTTCTCTTTATGTCTTTCTTTTATTGTTGTTTATTGATTTTCTTTCTCACAAAATAAATTTCGAATGCAATTAAAACGTTCGAAGCAAAAAAAATGTAAGAAAAAACATTAAAATCAATTTTGTAAATATTGGCGCCTCATTGAAGAGTGTGATTAACGATTAATTGCTCTCTACAGGATGCAATTAACGATTAATTGCTCTCTTTGAAGGCGCGCCAAAGAAGAAAAAATAACTCTTCGTGCGATTAGCAGATAAAGAAAACAGGAAAATACCCAGGCCGAAATTATACATCGACCTGTGCCGATCGATCCAGATTCTATTCAGCGCGCAATTTACGCAAGGTCCTGGATTAAGGTCTTGGATTAAGTTCAAAGTTGATATTTTTTCCCGTCGTTGAAAACACAACTCAAAAATGTCATAAATGTTTTTTAAAAAAAGTCAGTGATAGAGAATCATAACATAAAGATTTGTCTATTATTTTTATTCCATTGAAGTAACGTTACCATAATTAATAGTATAGTAATTACTGTTATACATTTGGGAAACATATAGAAGATTTATTTTGAAAGAAACCCATTTTAATTACTCTTGTATATTGAAACAGTCTGCTAGACATTAATATGGTAATATTTGTTCTTTATCCTTGATTCTTTATACAGTGATTAGATCGGGAATTAGATTGACACAATTTAAATAAAATAAAATTTTTATTGCTGGTCTTCAGAGTTTGATATATTCTTTGAAAGCTCAACCTCTGATATTCAAGGTACGGTTCTCTAGTTCAATATAAAAGGCGGTCCGAAATTTTACCTCCGAAAACCCCAAAATAAGGTAATTATTAAACTAAAACCAGGCTATTTAGAGCAATTCAGCTTGTGATAGCTGAAAATATTTTCAAAAAACACCCCCTTTTCACAGACCCACTGGGACCTCTTCCCACCGGAAAAACTGGCCAAATATCGTCCCCAGAGGAAAAATTATTCTCTACTTTTTATCCTCACAATGCAAAATGGTGTGCTATTTTTCCATCCCCACTGAATTTTCTGGCTCGAAAACAATGGAATTCAAATCCCCGGCCCGTAAAAAACATTGAAAACGTTATACCTTCATTGGAATATCAATCCCTATCGAGTATGGTTCGTTATTTTTACCCCCACTGGCTGAAAATGTCTCACCAGGTCTGTGAGAAGGGGGTATCAAAAATAAACAAGACGACTTGAAGTCGAAAATTTCGCCTAGAATTTGAACTGCATGGGAAAAAGAAGAAGTAGAGATTAAAGCTAATCTGAAATCTACTTTACATCGAGCCTTGATGAAACAATTTTTCAAGAACAAGGAGACTTAAAATCACTAAAAAAATATAAGACCAATTTAAGAACAATTGCTGTTTAATCAGCGAAAATCTTTTATTCGTAATTTCCCATTTGCCCTTTTTTAAAGTTAGCGCCCCCATCGGGTAGCCTATTTCTTGATAAACACTTTCGCCATTTACCTATACAATGAAAACCCTTTCAAAAAAAACTTCACAGTTTATTGCAAGGATTTCTTATTTTCAATTGTTTTCAAACCTAGTTGTATAATAGCTAGCAATTAATACATGTTTCCAAAATATTTCCATTTTATGAAATAGTTCTATTGTTGTGGGGTATATAATATATTTCCCTCCAATTTTTCAGAAAAGAAAAATTCCTAACGGATTTATGATAAAACAAAAATATAGTTGCATTCTATCTAAATGAGTTTTAAATATTTTAAAGACAAGAATGAAAATTCAATAAAAAGTATATTATTTTGCAGCACCCACTCGAAAACGGCATACCGGATAAGTGGGATGGGGGAACCTGGGAACCTAAAGTGGGAACCTAAATGAACACCTGAAAAGTGGGATGGGGGAACTTAAGTGGGAACCTAAATGAACACCGGAAAAGTGGGATGGGGGAACCTAAGTGGGAACCTAAATGAACACCGGAAAAGTGGGATGGGGGAACCTAAGTGGGAACCTAAATGAACACCGGAAAGTGGGATGGGGGAACCTAAGTGGGAACCTAAATGAACACCGGAAAAGTGGGATGGGGGAACCTAAGTGGGAACCTAATTTTAATTTTATTTTATTTTTTTATTTTTTTATTTTTTTTTATTTTTATAGCATATATTTCGCACGTCTAGTGACCTCCTATGAAACAGAACTTTTGATTTACATTTATAAAGTTTTTTCTCCCTTTCTTTTATCAAACGCTCTTTGAAGACTTGTAAGGATGGTGCTTCAATAATATCTTCTCTCTAGATCATTCCAAGGTTTCACACTTCTGTAAAAAAGAGAGTTGCTTTGGTAGCCTCTCATACCGTCATTAGCAAAGTTCCTTTGAAGCTCGTAATCATGCTGACGTCGTGGTCGTGTTCGAGGAGTAAATTTCTCTGATCTTATAGACTCGTCATAAATGTGGAGGTTCTTGAAAACTTCCACCATATCACCAACTTGCCGCCTGGTCTTTAGGCTAGGTAGATTGATGAGTCGTAGCCGATCTTCGTATGAGTAGTTTCTATAGCAACTAACTAGCCTTGTAGCTCTTCGTTGGACGCCCTCGATTGCATTGATATGGTTGATTAGCCTTGGGGACCATACTACATGTGCATATTCCAAATGGGGTCTGACAAATGCAATGAAAAGCGTTCGAAACATATATGGTGAGAGAAATTCGAAGCTCCTGCTAATCAAGCCAACGATAGAGTTAGCTTTCTTGATTTTACTGAATATATGGGCTTCAAAGGTCAGGTCACTATCGATTATCACTCCTAGATCTTTTCTTGGTCAACATGTTCTAGAACAGATCCTGATAGGGATGGACATATTTGATGTTCCAAAATTTACCCAGTGTTAAAAACATGACACTTGTTCGGATGAAATTCTAAAAGCCGGACTGGCTTTGACCAAATTTTAAACCTTAGAGTGCACTTATTCTCATTTTTGCTAATTTCCACCCTTACAGTGTACTTTGGGAAGCTTGGAAAAAAGGGCCGCACGTACGGTAGGTCGTTTACCTTGAGTGCCCCCCCCCCGTGGATCTATGCTTATGTGTATTGAAACGTGACAAGCCGTGCAATATGTTCTATTTTACTATCAAACATTTTTAATTAATGAAGTGTATTCACACGCTGTACAGGGTGTCCCTAATAAAAGTATCGAGTTTGAACATGCGATTGAGTAAAAAAGTTTGTGTGTGTTATCGCTAAAATATAAGAACGTTCTCCATCACATAGGCTCATTACAAAAGGTAGTTACAACGTATAAATTAATCAATAGCCCTTTTACTATTCCCCTGTTGCATAAATGTACGTCTTTAAAAATCAAAATTAATAAAAATTCAAATTCCCTCGTTTTACTTTTTCATTGTTCCATACAATCCATTTTTATGGCAAGTTCGCAATGTATGTAGACCTGAAATCGTCGGGTTTTCACTACCGTCAAATTCGAAATTGACGGACTTTCACGTCCAACATTTCCGAAGCGTCTAACGTGCATGCATTGTTAGATCTAAACAATTCGTCAAAGTCTTCACTGTGGTAAATTTCGTAAATTGACTGACTTTCTAGTCTTTTCCGAAACGTCAGACGTGCATATGCTTTATTTCTATGCGCTCTCATTACACTTGTAATCTAACAATTCAAAATAGGTCTCCTTGGTCGTGCAAGATAACGCAAGTCTCCAAGCAAAGTCACTTAATAAGTTAAGGCCTGTATAGATAGACACTCTCATGGATAGTGAAATATCGGTCTCCTGGGTCGCACAAGGTAACGCAAGTCTCCAAGCAAAGTCACTTAATAAGTTAAGGCCTGTAAAAGATAGACACTCTCATGGATAGTGAAATATCGGTCTCCTGGGTCGCGCAAGGTAACACAAGTCTCCAAACAAAGTCACTTAATAAGTTAAGGCCTGTAAAAGATAGACACTCTCATGGATAGTGAAATATCGGTCTCCTGGGTCGCGCAAGGTAACACAAGTCTCCAAACAAAGTCACTTAATAAGTTAAGGCTGTAAAAGATAGACACTCTCATGGATAGTGAAATATCGGTCTCCTGGGTCGCGCAAGGTAACACAAGTCTCCAAACAAAGTCACTTAATAAGTTAAGGCCTGTAAAAGATAGACACTCTCATGGATAGTGAAATATCGGTCTCCTGGGTCGCGCAAGGTAACACAAGTCTCCAAGCAAAGTCACTTAATAAGTTAAGGCCTGTATAGATAGAGAATCTCAGAGATAGTGAAATATCGGTCTCCTGGGTCGCGCAAGGTAACACAAGTCTCCAAGCAAAGTCACTTAATAAGTTAAGGCCTGTATAGATAGACAATCTCAGGATAGTGAAATATCGGTCTCCTGGGTCGCGCAAGGTAACACAAGTCTCCAAGCAAAGTCACTTAATAAGTTAAGGCCTGTATAGATAGACAATCTCAGAGATAGTGAAATATCGGTCTCCTGGGTCGCGCAAGGTAACACAAGTCTCCAAGCAAAGTCACTTAATAAGTTAAGACCTTATAGATAGACAATCTCAGAGATAGTGAAATATCGGTCTCCTGGGTCGCGCAAGGTAACACAAGTCTCCAAGCAAAGTCACTTAATATGTTAAGGCCTATAAAAATAGACACTCTAATGGATAGTGAAATATCGGTCTCCTGGGTCGCGCAAGGTAACACAAGTCTCCAAGCAAAGTCACTTAATAAGTTAAGGCCTGTATAGATAGACAATCTCAGAGATAGTGAAATATCGGTCTCCTGGGTCGCGCAAGGTAACACAAGTCTCCAAGCAAAGTCACTTAATAAGTTAAGACCTCTCTCAGAGACGGTGAAATATCAGTCTCCTGGGTCGCGCAAGGTAACACAAGTCTCCAAGCAAAGTCACTTAATATGTTAAGGCCTATAAAAATAGACACTCTCATGGATAGTGAAATATCGGTCTCCTGGGTCGCGCAAGGTAACACAAGTCTCCAAGCAAAGTCACTTAATAAGTTAAGACCTCTCTCAGAGACGGTGAAATATCAGTCTCCTGGGTCGCGCAAGGTAACACAAGTCTCCAAGAAAAGTCACTAACTTTATCGGCCCCTTTTTACGCCGGCCCCTTCTAAGCCGGATTGGGATTTCCCATTTGGTTTTCCTGCGGAAGATATTAGGCGCTATAAAATTACGGTTTGTAATATAAAGCTACTATATAAAGTAAGATATAACATACAAACGTACATGTAATAATATAATAGATAGAATACATATAATAAGATATTATATGGATTTACCAGGATAGAGAGAGAAGGAAATATTGGTCTCCTTGGTCGCGCAGTATAATACAAGTCTCCGAGATGCTTGGGACTTCCCCTTTGGTTTTCCTCCGGACGATTTGCATTTTGATTGGCCTCTGCTTATTCCATCTTTATTTCTATTGGTTGGTATAATGTAAACAAGCTTGGAACTTGGAACGCACATGTTGGTATATATCTAAAACCCAGACTTATTGTATACTGTTAAATTTATATATTTTTTTCAATTTTCAATATAATTCAGATTGATATTTTATCAAAAATATTTGTTTATTAAATTATATGTTTAATCAAAGCTTTTAACTTATTTTTTATACTTGATTCACAAGCAATATCTGATCAAACTCGGTCCTCAAATTCATTATTACTATGAAATAATTCTTTCGGCCATGCTTTCACAGTCTCATGCTTTAGTGTTTCCTCGCTTTTTACATGTTGTTCAGTCGAAGTTTTTTAAAATGCTGTTTCAATTTAGGCATATTAGAAGATGAAAGTTCCAAAAAGTTGGGCACATTATATTGACGAATCTATAGCTTTGTCTTTGAAGTTGAAGCTTTCAATTGGGGTCATTAAATCCTAGGAGACTGCTTGACATCACTGGCCCTTCATTGCTAGTAGGGAGGGTATACAGATGCAAACTCTTCCATCATAATGTACGACCAAGTGATAAAGATTTGTTGGATCAAATCCCACGCAACACAGATGACATTTTATTCGGACAAAAATTTGCCATCAAAAACCAATTTTTAACTAGCATTTATCAAATGGTTTGTAAAGGTTTGACCTTCACTAAAATGTATGAACTTCTTGAAGAAAGAACTTTAGCTACTTTTCATCGGAATAAGGAAAAATACATGTTGGATTGCAAGTTAGATGGAGTTGTCCCGGATCAAGAGAAAATGGCTGAAATAAGAAAGATTTACTTGGAAATGTTGCTCAAATCAGATACACTGGAAGATTTGTTCAAATTTTGGTTCAAAAGAAATGAAGAATGCATTAAATCAAGCATGGCGTCATTGAAAGCTACAGTGCTGACCGCTGATCATACCTTCAAGGTACCTACTTATCTTTTTTAACTAAGTTTTCACAAAAACACTGTTCTAAGTTTTAAGGTTTTATTTCTTTACTTTAAGAATTGACAGTAAAAATTGAATAGACCTTTTCGCTAGGTCCGACTAAATACTGAGTAGACTCCAGAACTTATACTTTTTTCTTTTGTTGAAAAGGCACTATGAAAAATAATTTTAATTGATTTTCAACGTTTCAATCCAAAACGGCTGCGGTTTCGGTGAAAAATAAATATATTCTGCTGTGACTTTTTCATAATTTTGAAATACTTTTGGCCATAACTTCTTGGTAAATCATCACATGGACTTAGAATTTCATACAGAGTTTGATTATCATTTTTTGAAAATAAAACTTTAAAAGAATCAAAACCACCACCACCAGACGATCTCAATCGAACGGAATCAACGATCGAACCAATCGAACCAAATTGAACGCAATCGACCGATTGAAATTCGATTGCCAAACGCAATCGAATCTCAATCGAACGTCAAAATTCTGTGTAATATTCGATTGGTTCGATTGTTGTTCGACTGGTTCGACTGGTTCGATTGGTTCGATCGTCGATTCCGTTTGATTGAGATCGTCTGGCTTTATTCTTGCAGCTTCCCAACATCCAAGCTCTCAAACATCACAAGCCGAAAGAAATTACTTTTGATTTCCCGTAGAAATTATGCGATGAACTATCCGTGGTCAATGAATCGACGGTTGAACGCAATCGAATTTCAATCAATCAATTGCGTTCGACAATCGAATTTCAATTGGTCGATTGCGTTCGATTTGGTTTGACTGGTTCGATTGTCGATTCCGTTCGATTTAGATCGTCTGGTCAAAATTAACTACATTTTTAGATTTTTTTCAGCCAAATTTAGCTGAAAATTCAAAAACAGCTTATCAGCCTCCCCTGCCAAAATTACCAATGGAACCAGTTTGAAATTGCTGAATTTTTGTATGCAATTGTCTTCCTTATACCAGACTCCCGTGCTCAATAGGATCAATCATTGGAACGGATCGATATGTGATCAATGGATTACTTAACAATCCGGATAGGAGATCCTATCGAGCGCGGGAGTCTGGCTTATACCAAAACGAGTTACTGTGCCAAATGTCAGCCGAAAAGGACCAGTAGTTTTCATTTTATGGTGATTTGAAATTTTAGCAACTTTACAGTTAAAGCGGAACGCACCTAGCCGCCATGGCTGTCTGGACAAAATTTTAGGCATGTAGGTAAGACTAGCGGAGAAAATTCCACTAGGGGTCACAACACCACCCCCTTGAGTGAGTAGGGTTAAAAAATATCACCTAGAAATTATAGTCCAAAACAGGCCTATTTTCTCCATTTTGAACAATTTTAAAGTAGTAAAATCTTTGACAAAAAGGAAAGTTCTTTCAAATTGATTCTCAACTTCAGTCTACGTAAATAGTGACATTTGATGTACTTCTTTGCTGTCCAATATTTTCGAATATATAGCTTCCATGGAGGCTGCATATTTCAAAAATTGACGTCACACAACAAGTTCAATGACAATTGAGCATCTTCTTTTTGATGTTTTAAAGTCACAAAATAAGAATGAGACTTTTGAATAAAAAACTACAGTACTAAGAAACCAGATTTACAAGCTTATAAATTGGAATTATGTTTGAAAACGAGAAATATTTCAGCGATGAACAGATAATAAAGCATTTATTTGGACGCAGTCTCATTCAATATGAAAAATATTGGGCTACGAGAAAAGATATTGGACTCAGCGAAGCACAATATTTTTGCATATTGGATTTGACTTTGTCCAATAACTGCTTAAGTGTCTATCTGTCTGTGTGTGTCTGTCTGTCATAAAAACTTCAAAAATAGTCTGATTTGGCTGAAATTTTGCACACTTAATCCTTTGGGTGTTATTGTTATTTTTTCAAAGTCTTCATTTTTAAGGGCATGGTCATGAGTTTTAGTCCCAAGACAAGGCTAAAATTTGGGCAGGCCGGAGACTTTAAAGATTGTCCAATTTTGTGGAAATTTTGCACACTTGTTCCTTAGGAAAATATTTTGTGATAATTTTTCTATTTTTTTGAAATTATCATTTTTGGGGTCTGGGGACGAGTATTTAAGAAATGCTAAAATTTTCCTTAAGCATAAAGTTTACAATTGGGCCTTCAAAGATACTGAAGTTGGGTACTTCAAAGGGTACTTCAAAGATACTGAAGTTGAGCCAGTGCGGTTAGCACTTTCGACAGTCTACTATCTTGGATTGAGTATGGAGTATTTTGTTCGGTATACAGACTTAGAAAAGTAGTTAGAAAAATCCCTGGTTTTTATGAGCAAGTATATGCCCCCTAGTCAGGCTCAGACTCCAGAGTAGATAGCTTCAATCATGATTTGTTCGTGAGATGTTAAACAATTTATTACTAGTCACAATTTCATAAATCGTTGAATGACAATAAATTAAATATTTTATTATTTTCAGCCTTTTGTTATAAGTATTATAAGTACCGACCAATTAACAATAAAAACATCATATTAAAGCTAAAGGCTTCAGTGAGAAGGTTTTTTTCAGGCAGGCTATTCCATTCTTAAACCATACAGGGATATCAACGGACTTTTCCAGGGGGGGTCTGAGCCTTGATTTTCCAATGGGTTTTTGTTCCTTTTTTAGATTTTCTGTTGAAGGTTTGGGAGTTCTCTTTTCATTAAACTGACATCAATAGTTGTTCGAAAGCAGGGTTTCTTCAAAATAAACTGTTCTAGAGGCATGTCCCAATGGCGATCTGTTCTAAGACAGAGTTGCCACGCCTCCTAAACTCTTCTAAATTTTGAAGTCGCCTAAATTTTGATCTCAACAAACCTGTTCAACAAACCCTGTAAGAAAACAGAAAATTTGTCTACCTGGAAATTATTGATCTGTTCTTACATAAAAATCTACCAACTGAAAATTTTTGATCTATTTTAAGCAAAAATTATTGCTGACCTTTTCCCTAAATATGCTTTTCAAGTTTGGTCCAGCTAGGAAAATACTATCTGATCCTAAACCTTTCCCTGGCGCTTGCTTTGGTCATCGATTTAATCCGTTCTAAAAATTTCCCAGCTGGAAATTTGTTATCTGTTCTAAGTTTCGCATCATTAGCAATCACTCTTTTGCAACCAACAAACTCCCACTAGTGGGGGTTGAAGTTTAAGGTAGTGATTATTTTTGTTGTTTGGAAATTTACAGCACAAGTTGTTGTAAAAAGCTATTAATCATATCTCATGTGAATTTCAATTCCTATTTTCAGTCCTCCTCAAATATTGGCTACTACAGAGATGATGGAGGAGGTAAAAAAACATGGATCCAATCTTTCAACTCCGTTTTCTTAGTTATGAACGAAAACAAACAAATCGTTACTTGGCACCTCACTGTAAAGGAAAAATTCAAGAATGTGAAAGATATTCTTCAGAAATTAAAGGAAAGGTTAGGTGACCAAGTAAAAATCTTCATAATCGATAATTGTTGTATTTGGGAGGCTCAGATTCGAAGTGTTTTTGGAGATTTAATTCTTGTAAAATTGGATCCTTTTCATGCAATTCAGAGGATAACGTCAACCTTACGCAAGAGCCATCCTTTTTTTTATGAAATGTGTGCTGATTTGAGAAACCTGTTCCGTGTGGATGGTGACAATGGAAAGATCCGAGAAAAAGAAACAACTTCACCTGAAGTCATCTTGGAACGTCTTGATCATATTGTTGAAAAATGGATGAGCTATGAGCATTTGGTTCCCGGTCAATCCTTGATCACCCGTGACACACGCAAAGCCCTTGATAATATCTCAGAAAACATATTGTTAAAGGATGCTGCTCCTTCATACCACCTGGATGTGCTACAAGTACCAATGAAAATATTCACCGGTATACAATTATTTGCTCGATTTAGAAAAAAATTTCATACATTTAAATCACTGACCATAGTTCTCAGCATAGCAAAAATTAAAGTTAAGGTTGAAATTGTCTAAGACGGAATAAACATGTGCTGTGCAGAGAATTAAGGCCAAAGAAGGTTGATAAGTGGAGAGGGGATATGGTTATATACCTTTGGGAACTATTTTTTGTGGGATTTAATTTTGTGGATTTAAAAAAAAAAATTACAGCTGTTCTGTATATTTATTATTTTACCTTTTTTTTTATTTGAAAATTTTTGCGGAAACTAAATTTTGTAGTTTGGAGTCAAAGCTCACTGGTTACTCATTCTAACCTCATTTACTTTTTAATTTATCTTAGATCTTTAAACAAACACTTCAAAGGGCGGTTGATTGGTCCAGAGCTAGCCCATGCGATGTTTAGCGCCTTATTTTTTCATTGGAATCAGAAGAAAAGTTGTGAAGTCCAAGACAAAGAATCGGAAGAATCTGGTGAATTATTTGGTCTCGGAGGATCAGCTGCTCAGTCATTAGGCTTAGATGCCCTTACGACTGCTCGTGTATCTCGTAGGATGGAACATATCAACCATTTCTTAGTTAACAAGTATCAACTTCTGCGCTATCTCACTAATATTTCCTGTGTACCACATTTACCTGTGCTCATCGGTTACTCATCCTTGATTTCAAGCAAATTTGATTCTCTCTGTCAGAAGAACATTTTCAGTGGAGACTCTGACCAATGTTTACAGTTTGGATTTCATATTGATAGTGATGGAAAATCATTACACGACTGTGCTAGTATTGAAATTGCAAGGCTTTGTGCTGGAGAAAAACCATCATCCAAATTTTTAAAATCGATTGGTCTTAGTGAAAACGTATCAGATAATCAAAAAGTTATTGCAACAGCCTCCAGTCTACAGGAGCTAGCTGACAAATTGTCAATGGTTTTCGTTGTATTTACAACCAACAAAGAAATTCCTTTTTTAGCTTATTTCCCACAGGCATCTACTTTAGCTTTAAAGAATGTGTTTGTCTTCTTGAGCTTTAAGTCTGGTAGCTATTTTTTATTGAACTACAAGACTGCAAACAAGCAAGGAAATTCTACTTCAAGTGGTGAAAATAAATGCACTTGTGGAAAATCCCGACCTAAAGGTGAGAAAAAACAAGCATGCATTGATAGTTTCTCGTACAAAAGTAGATGTCGCTGTCTCATAAACAAACAAGGCTGCACTTCTGAATGTTCCTGTGTTGGTTGTGCCAACCCATGTGGAGTAAGAAAAGAAGATGACTCTTCTACTCCAAAATCAAGAAATCGAAAACCCAACCAAATTACAACCAAACGAACAACTGGTGAAAACTATATGTTAGAGAAGAAAGAAGCTCCCAAAAAAGGAAAGTGGTCTGATGGAGAGAGCTTGCTGTTGTACACTTTGATAAGCAACAACTATACAAATGATTCGTTATTGGAAGCTTTTAATATTCATGCTCAAAAACTAAATGATAGCTTTGTGCTTGTTCGAGAAAAAAGCAAATCTGAAATCAATGGAAAAGTTGAACATTCCTCTAGTGCTAAGAACTGGTTGGGTTTCGCTCTGACAGATTGATTTTTAACTTCTTTTCTTTTATTAGCTGACAACATGAATTTTTTTGAATTTTCTTGTTTGTAAAAGTTTAAAATCTAGTGGTATAAATAGTTACCTTTAAATCAACTTAAATCTTTTTTTGTTTTTGGGAATTTGTGGACTTTTTTCGTTACTTTTCAATTCATAACTGTTTTTTAAATTGATACTTGGTGCTCTTCTGATAACCAGGTATGTCCATAAAAGTATAGCTTGTTTTTCTCTATTTTCATGTGTTTTCATCCATTTTTGACTTTCTTTGTCAGGTGTAGCTCCAATCAGTAATCTGCTTGTTTATGTTCACTTGATAATAAGAAGTACACAGGGGGGTCAAGCAGTTAGTAGAAGACAGTATGCCTACTAACCGCCTTTTTACAGAAAGTCAGTAACACCACACTACCCTTGTACAGTTAGTACTAACTGACTTTGGGGCAGTTTGGGGTCAAATTTACATACACCCCCGTTGAAAATGCCTTTTCGATCAACACTACAACAATAAAATCAGGTAAAACAATATCCAATACTCAATGTTTCAATTTTTGATCTTTCAAGGAGATAACAACATTTTTAGAAATATTTTGGATATCATATTTCTATGACAACTGACAAATCAAGACTTTCATTTTTTTCTCGAAAATTTGAAAAAAAATCTTAATTTTCTCCAATTTTTTTTTGTAAAATACCATGTTTTCTCGAAAATTTCTTCACAAAATTATATCTTTTACGCAGTTAGTACCAAAATTTGGCAATTTTTTTAGCAAGGGACCACCCTTTTTTGCAGTTAGTACACCAAAGTACTAAGGGATTTCTTCAAATTAAAATAGCACATCACCACGGTACCAACCGGCATACTGTAAAGTTCTAACTGCTTGACTCCCCCTCCCTGAAGTACACGCTTTTTCTTTTATAAGAATAGCTTCTATAAGAATATCAGGGTGGAAACTGCCTGACTCATAAGAATACCTCCAGGGTTTTGGTCAGGTAATAAGAATAAGACTGTAATTTTCTTCAGTAAAATGGAAAGATTAAATTGACACAAAATGCTGCATGTGAGGATTCTGTTATACGCATAACTGATATCTGTTTTAAAATTACTCAAATAAGCTATCTGGAAAGAAATTTTTTCTCTGAAATATGACAATACATTAAGAATATTTCACCCTCAGCCAAAGTACACTATTCTTATAAAATAAAAAGTCTGTAATGTTAATTTATATTTTGTTGTGCGCTTATAGTTATTGGAAGCGTTAAAAGTTTATCATTGGTCAAAAGGAATATGTCTTATATCTTTTTTAATTTTTATCTTACTTGTATTGCTAGTCTAATTTTGGATAGATTTTGATCTTAAATATAAACCAATATTTCTGGCTGTTGTGTATTTTGTCATTCCAAAGCACTTGATTTTGTTTTAGGACCCCAGGACACTTTACCCTCGCATTCATGCATGAGTTGTGGTTTTGTTTTTAGAAAGGATTGGAAAATCTTTAATAAATTTTTAGCCTTATTTCTTTTTAGGTGCAAATACCGTAATACATAACATAAAATAAAGTGAAACATGGATACTCGCAAGTAAATTCAGCCGCTTGCGCTCTGTATGCTTTGAATTTGACCTATCTTGTTTCAGTTCATACACACTGAGGTTAAAAATCGATGAAACTTTTATTAACGATTCGTGACCTTTGAGAAAACTGGGAAGTACATTAGTGCAGGATCCGTTGATTCATTACACACAATGAAACTTTATTTCTAAACTTTTATTTTCTTTTTCCAGCTCAACTCAGAATTTGTTCATCATGATGGTGTTACTTATTTAAATATAAAGAATTCGCCAAAGAAGTTACTAAACTTTACGATGAAGAAAATTGGTGTTGTGGACACCAAGTCAAAGATAAGGAAACGTGTATACGAAGTTGCTTGGAAAGATGAAGTGACAAGAGAAGTTGTGTAAGGAATTTTTGCTCTTATCGATTTGAAATGCTTTCTTTTGTATTTACTTTAAATATTAATAGAATCAATCTCTATAACTTACTGTAACTACATCTGCTATTACCCCAACAAAGGCAACCCAGTCTGAAGAATACATTCGACTGGCCTTAAAAGTGTTGTTTTGTCCTTCAATTTTTGGATTGGTTTTTGTAGCTTCATTGATTTTTCAGACATCTTTCTCTCCTGATAATGATCCCAGTGTGGCGCACATGTTCGACATTTATCATGGAGTTGAAATTGTTTTAAAATCATTTCGGAAAGCAGCATTAGCCGAATTGTTGGCGACTTGGTCCAGCTGAGGAAAGGCTTGACACCATTTTGCAATGGCTTGGTGCCTGATGGAAATCGCTTCCACTCCAAGTCATGGCGAATTATAAGGAGTTTTTAGAGAAACTCGCCATGACGGTTGTTAAATTATTTAAGAAGCTAAATTCATTGGGAAAAATGGCGATACCTGGATTTTGTCGGATGAGGTATATTATGTGTTTGATTATTTTGTGTGTAAAGCATAGCTGACTGGATAAAATAAATCCCAATAACTACCAGGGAAAGTTTGGGTGGGGGGTGGTAAAAAAGATTTTAGGAAGTACACCTGGGTATCATCAAATGGGTTGTTCATAAGCACCAGCTTGTGAAGTGTGACATTTTCCTTGGCAAATTTTACACTTTTATTTCAAAAATTTTAAATCACTCAAAAAATCAAAAAAAATTCAACAGTTGTTAATTTTTTTAAATGCAGTTTACTTTTACTATTTTGTTATGGTATTGCAGAATATGGACAGCTTTTAACCTTTGAATTTCAATTCACAATATCAGAGGTCAAGGATTACCTGGGTTTTCCATTTCTCGCACAGTGGCCTCCATCACCCATTTAAATTTTTTGACTTCCTAAATTTGACTTCTGACATGCCTAAATTTTATCGAAAAGTTGACTCTGATTGGTCCATAATTGTGAACTGACAGCGTATGCTCTAAAAGATCAGCAATTTAATGGGGTCTAATTTTTAAGGACACCGCTTTTCTGTTATATTAGAGTGAACTAGATTAGAAAAAGGCTCCAAAATTATAACAGTGGCGTTGTGGCAGGGGGCCGGGGGGTATGCCCCCCCCAGCGGAGCTATTTTGAAGGGGCGCCGAAGAGCAAGGGGCGCCGAAGAGCAAGGGGCGCCAAAAGAGATTTTTTTAAACGCCCCAATCTTAAAAATCATACTTCATGCACCTTAAATTGCGCCCTAGGACCAATTTTACTGAGATAGTTTTAAAAAACTTGCAATTTTTTGGACCTACCCCGGTGGGGTGGAGGTCCTATAAATTAACCCATGTTCGTTAGTTCGTTCGTTAGTTACCAACTTTTCTCGAGATTGGCTCATTCATTTTCTGATTTTTTGCACAAAGGTGCATTACTATAATCGAATGTGACGGAGCCCCGATTTTCGAAAAAAATTTTCCGGCCGGTAGAACCGGAAATGTCCCGGAAAAAAGCGGTTTTTTGAGATTTTCTCGAGATTTTACAATTAGTTTTTTGCGATTTTTGCACATAGATGCACATTAGTACTGCCGAAAAGGTGTCGAAAACCGTTGCCAAAAAAAATTTTTTCCGGTCTGTAGAACCGGAAATGTGCCGGAAATCGCGTTTTTTCACATTTCCGCACTTTTTTCAACTTATTTAATTGTTTCTTTCAGAAAAAGTTCTTTATGATGATGCCAAAACTTAGCATCGTTTGATTTCCAAAAAAATCTCCTTTGAATCGCCGAACAGCCGAAAACCGGCGTAAACGGTTTTGTTTTCCTTCATTTTTTCAACTTATACTCGACAGATTTTCATGATTTTTTGCACCTGATGTAAAATGGCAATGCCCAAAATGTGACAGAGCCCAATTTTCGAAAAAGAAATTTTCGGCCGCTAGAACCGGAAATGTCCCGAAAAAAGCGGTTTTTTGAGATTTCTCGAGATTTTATCATTAGTTTTTGCGATTTTTTGCACATAGATGCATTAGTACTGCCGAAAGGTGTCGAAAACCGTTTGCCGAAAAAAAATTTTTCCGGTCTGAGAACCGGAACTGTGCCGGAAATCGTCGTTTTTTCATTTCCGTCACATTTTTTCACTTATTTATTGTTTCTTTACAGAAAAACTGTTCTTTATGATGATGCCCAAAACTTAGCATCGTTTGATTTCCAAAAAATCATCCTTGAATCCGGAACTCCTTAAAAATCGCCGGAAACAGCCGAAAACCGGCGTAAAAACGGTTTTTCCTTCATTTTTTCAACTTATACTCGACAGATTTTCATGATTTTTGCACAATGATGTAAAATGGCAATGCCCAAAAATGTGACAGAGCCCAATTTTCGAAAAAGAAATTTTTCCGGCCGCTAGAACCGGAAATGTCCCGAAAAAGCGGTTTTTTTGAGATTTTCTCGAGATTTTATCATTAGTTTTTTGCGATTTTTTGCACATAGATGCACATTAGTACTGCCGAAAGGTGTGTCGAAAACCGTTTGCCGAAAAAAAATTTTTTCCGGTCTGTAAAACCGGAAATGTGCCGGAAATCGTCGTTTTTTCACATTTCCGTCACATTTTTTCAACTTATTTAATTGTTTCTTTACAGAAAAATGTCTTTATGATGATGCCCAAAAACTTAGCATCGTTTGATTTCCAAAAAAAATCACCCTTTGAATCCGGAACTCCTTAAAAATCGCCGGAACGCCGGAACAGACCGAAAACCGGCGGGTTAAAACGGTTTTCCTTCATTTTTTCAACTTATACTCGACAGATTTTCATGATTTTTTGCACAATGATGTAAAATGGCAATGCCCAAAATGTGACACTCCTCAATCTGTGATGAAATAATGAAAACTGAAAACTAAATGTTTTTTTTACTTCAGTTTTAATTTTCTCTGAATGATTGATTAAAGTGTCGATATTATTTTTCTTTCACCGTTAAACATCGATGCGTTTCTTAATTGCTTTCTCCGTTCCAATAGATATATAAATCGAAATTTAAAATTATACATTACTTCCATTAAATTCTAATTACGCACGGAGCGAGCGTTAGCGAGCGGAGTGCGACTCTTTGGCAAAAAGCGCGGGAAAAAAAGCTGATATGCGGGGTGATAAAATCAATTTTTACCCTTTTTTAGCCTCGTTTCCATTCAGACTTTCGTCGTCGTGTGCAACTGTCTTAAGTCCCAATATAGAGAATTGTCGCCTGCACCCGACTGTCTGTTGGAAGCATTACGTAATGGATTTTTTCCAAATCTCTTTGTAAATCGAGCTCCGGCGCGATAAACAGTAGGGTCTTTTTTTACGAGGACGAAGACGTCATTTCTTCGAGAAACGTCGCAGGAAAATATAAGTATCCTTCTCGATCGGGGAACGTCGCCTGGTTCGGAAGCTTATTGTTGATCGGACCATACTGCTTTCTAACAGTCAGAACAAAGATGGCGGCAAAAATAAACAACTGGTTACTAACTGCTCTTTCGCTATTTTTCTTTGCTTTTTATGCTTTAATGAGTTGAATTGGATCATGATTTTTGTGTGATTGTTACAAGAAATGGTTGATGATGAAGTTTTCATATTATTCCTTCCTGAATTTGATGTTTCGTTTGGTTTGGCATGAGAGA
The DNA here is from genome assembly GCF_902728285.1 of Clytia hemisphaerica. Taxonomy (NCBI): domain Eukaryota; kingdom Metazoa; phylum Cnidaria; class Hydrozoa; order Leptothecata; family Clytiidae; genus Clytia; species Clytia hemisphaerica. Next base: position 1,245,518 of record NW_027103507.1, on the reverse strand, counting down.
TTGATGCACAAAAAACAGGTGACAGGATATTTTATCCGGTCGATATTTTATCAACTTTCACACAACAAACTAACTTCAATTTTGCCCGTATATTTATACAAATTCTAACAAGGTTGACTGAATATTGGTGGATAAATCTGACCATGCTATATTTGAAAAATTAAATACTTGCAACATCAAAAAAGTTTGAACTCACTTTTTTATGATGGTCAGATGGTAGATGTGCGTGGCACCCAAGGAAATGGTTGTGGTTGGATATGAACTGGTTAGCTTTAATGTAAAAATTTAAACCCAGAGCAAAATTTACTGATTGATGATTGATGTTTTAAAAATGCAACGTGGAAAACTTTTGGTTGTGAATTTTGACATTTTCTTGCACGTGCGTTTAAAACGTGGAAATTTTTGCTGTGAATTTGGACATTTTCTTCTACGTGTGTTTTAAACGTGGAAAACTTTTGGTTATGAATTTGAACATTTTCTTCCACATGCGTTTAAAACGTGGAAAACTTTTGGTTGCGAGTTTGGACATTTTCTTGCATGCATGTGCGTTTTTAAAACGTGGAAACTTTTGCTGTGAATTTGGACATTTTCTTCCACGTGCATTTTAAACGTGGAAAACCTTTGGTTGTGAATTTGGACATTTTCCTCCATGTGCGCTTAAAACGTGGAAAACTTTTGGTTGTGAGTTGGGATATTTTCTTCCACGTGCGTTTAAAACGTGGAAATTTTTGCTGTGAATATTTGGACATTTTCTTTCACGTGCTTTTAAAATGTGGAAATTTTTGCTGTGAACTCGGACATTTTCTTCCACGTGCGTTTAAAACGTGGAAATTTTTGCTGTGAATATTTGGACATTTTCTTTCACGTGCTTTTAAAACGTGGAAATTTTTGTCTGTGAACTTGGACATTTTCTTCCCCGTGCGTTTAAAATGTGGAAAATGTTTGTCGTTAACTTGACATTTTCTTCCGCATGCATTTAAAAAATGTAGAAAAGTTTTGCTGTCAGGCAAAAATTAAAAAAATGTAGTGTTTCCGGAATGCAGGTGAAGGAAAAAAGCTTTGATGCGGCCGGCCAGAAAAAAAATTTTTATTTGATTTTTTTGATGACTTAAGTAATATAAAAGATCATTGAAATAGAACTTTAACAATAACTTTTATGTACAAACAGTATGAAGTAAGCCCTGAAAATACTAATGTATCCAACTACTGGCTGCGTTTAGACCAGCCTGGCATTTGTAATTGCTTGCAGTATTCTTTTGAATTCTATTGTTCCGTTCCATTTTTGATTTTTTAAAGTATTTGCACGTTTTTTATTCAGTTCTTTCTATAGATTGTAAAATTTGCAAGATTTGCCATAGCCTAGCCCTACGGCAAAAAGTTTCAGTCTTAATGACTGCAGTTTTTGAGAAATTCCATGCTTTTCATTGTTTGATCTGTCAAAGTTGAACTTGAGGGAATCACCTTTTCAGTAATGACTCTAAAAAGACGATTCCTTAAATGCCATGACAGAAAATACAATGGAAAAGCTATTAAAATCGAATCCCTCATGAGCAAATGCCAAATTACAAATGCCAGTTGGTCTAAACGCAGTCACTAACTAACAAACATTTCTTGATCTACAAGTGGGAATATCTAACCAAACTACTTTTATAGCTTAAATGCTCCTACTTGATTTTTTTCATAGTCTGCGGCCAGATCAGAAAAATATTATTTTTACCCGGTTGGTTTCCAGAAACACTACGTTTCCCAGTCTTTTTGAGATTTTTTTTTTCTTTTGCATTACACTTTTTTTTATATAAGAACCAGTAAAAATTTTTTTTTTTTGCACTTTGAGCTTCTATCGTGTTCTTATTAATAGGATTTGTCAGGTATTTTAGGAATTATACACAATTTTTATTAATTTGACCCCTAAATTGATTGAAATTGAGTAGTTTCAGGCTCAGCATTGTTCTTAAATTGTTCTTATTTTTTGGCGATTTTGAGCCTCGTTGTTCTTATAAAATTGTTCTTATATTAAAAAAAGTAGTATGTTTGAAATTATGAAATCGTTTCCCTGTTTTGAAAGTTTTTTAATTTTTGCATGCATCTCAAAAAATATAACTTTTGGATGCTATAATTTTTTACCTTTTTTTCAATATTTATATATTTTACCTTTTCTCCAATATTTTATATATTAGACCTTTTTTCCAATATTTTATATATGAAAGTATATGCAAAATATTTCATATATTTTGAAAATATGCATTTTCCTTTGGTTTCTTATTGTAAAATATTCTCAATTTTTGATGAACAAGATCAATTTTTGTAGATATACATTACCCCCTGATTTAAGAAAACGAGAAAAGAGAAAAAGTATTTTAGGTTGAAATTTTAAGATATTTGAGTTAAAAAACTTCAAAAAAGCAGTTTGTTTTGAAAATAGAATACTTTAATCGGATTAATTTTCGCGAGATTGAATTTCGCGAGCTAAAAAAAATCGCGAAATTTTCTGGATTTAATTTCGCGAGTCAGAGTTTTGAAATATTTCGCGTGGATTTAATTTCGCGAATAAGCCAGAAAACAGCTAAAAATAGCCATTTTTCGCCATAAATAGAGACTTGGAACTAGTTTCTCCGCCAAAAATACAATTTTAAAAGTTTTGTGGTGGATTTAATTTCGCGAATCAGGAATCTCACGCGTGTTCGCGAGTTTTAATTTCGCGAAAATGGCGAAAATTCGCGAAATCGCGAAATTTAATCTCGCGAAAATTAATCCGATTAAAGTATCAACTTTCTTTTGGTTCACCAGAGTTTGTACATGTTTAAAATGCATTGATAGAAATTTCCCTTGCTCTCGTGACGATCGTGAAAATTACCGAAAAAGGTTTGTTCACCATGCAAATATCGCGAAAATAGCCCAAATCATGCCTCGAATTATTTCCCGATCACGCATCACGCAAACGGCTGGGTACAATTTTTTATGGTATCATAAAATGGCTAACTTTCTCATTCCCGGGAAAACATACCTGCCCCGTCTCCGGGATCTTTTTGCTTCTAGGCGTCTCCGGCTATAATCGGTGTTAAATCTACTTTTGTGGCGTTTTGGTCCTTTTCCGTTGTACACTAGCAATCGGAAATTTTCGCTGGAAATAAGGAAGTTTAGCAATCCTACGGTATGTAGTGTAAAAAACCTTTCGCTTGCGAACACGAGATTTTCGTATCGTGCGTAACCCCTTTTACAATTGATTATTCGTTTTATAAATAGGTAGGTCCATTAAAGTATTACTTGTTATTTGCTCACTTCGCTTGCAATACAGTTCATTTGGTAATTTCTTTGCAGTCTAGCTAAATTTTACAAGTTTTCTTGTGTACAACATACCATTATTAAATGAAAATCTAACTGGGCCCCAAGACCAATTTGCTGCCAACAATATTGAAATCATAAATCTAAATTTTTCGCTCACTTTGCTCGCATTACACATTGTTTCTTTAATTTGTCAAATTTGTCTATTTTTATTTAGTGGTTAAGGGTATCTTGGCAGTCGATTTTCTAGTCGGCCCCAACCATGGTGGGGCCTGTTTTTCCCTTTAACATTCATCAAAGATATCTAAACTAAATATTTCCTTCCTCTTTTTGCCTAGGCAAAAGAATTAGTAAAAGCCTAGAAACTGGTGGGTGGGGGCACCACTTTGAAAAATTGTGGGGAGGGGGCGCCATTTAAAAAAAATTGAATTTGGCCCCTCCAGAAAAATTTTCCCACAACGCCACTGGTGGCAAAGCAGAATAGCATTTTGATCCCTACAGTTTTTCTCTAAGTACCCGGTAGTTCTTGGATGGATGCCTCAAAAGAATTTAAATACCATTTTTTGGGTATGCTTTATTACCCCCTGAGGATTGACCTCCTGAAATAGTAAATTTGTAAATATCCACTTTTTTAAAGATCCCTAGAAAAAAATTCAAACAGTTCATTTATTCGGTTTCCTTTTATTTTTCTTTAGTTACATATCAAAGATGGCCACCTTATTCCTGATATTGATATCGAATATATCATGGATGAGCCACTCAGACCCTTCATGTTGGAGAGTATCAAGAGGGAACTCTTCACGAATGTGGAATTTTTTAAAACTACTTTTAAACAGTAAGATTATATAAAATAATACTTAGGCTTGGTAGACCAGCGTCCAAGATTCAAAAAAGGCCTTAAAAATGGTTTTCGTAGGGCACCCCTTAGATCAGGGCAAATTTTTGATATTATGCTCCTAATAGGGTGTAGAATTGTCAAAAAAAATTTGCCCTTCGAATCTCCTGCAGTTTTCGAGTGAATCGATTTTTAGTTAATCGATAGAACTTATCAAGGGTCCCCCCTTTACTAACGGTTTTTTCGAAGTCTGAAAATCAAATATCTGAGACTACCAACGGATTCAGCGTGAAAAGTAGATAAAGAAAATGGGGTTATTTGTTAAGTTTCGACCACCTGGTGCCGAGAAATGGCATTTTTAAGGCAAAAAATCGACGTTTTTGGCGTTTTCCGATGACGTCAGCATTTTCCTAGGAGCATTTTCAGAAAAAATCATTCCCACAGCTGGAAAGCCCTGAATTAGTAGTATCCAAAAATGGTATAGTTTGTCAACTTTCAATGTATAGATCTCGAGATAATTCCTTTTTAAGGTGGATAAATATGCTGAAAAACTGCTGACTCAGCAAAAAATATCGATAATTTTCAATATTTAAAGCAAAATATCTCGAGATTTAGACATCAAAAGTTAACAAACCGTACCATTTTTGGATACTACTAATTCAGGGCTATCCAGTTGTGGGAATGATTTTTTCTGAAAATGCTCCTAGGAAAATGCTGACGTTATCGGAAAACGCCAAAAACTTCGATTTTTCGCCTTAAAAATGCCATTTCTCGGCACCAGGTGGTCGAAACTTAACAAATAAACCCATTTTCTTTATCTACTTTTCACGCTGAATCCGTTGGTAGTCTCAGATATTTGATTTTCAGACTTCGAAAAAACCGTTAGTAAAGGGGGGACCCTTGATAAGTTCTATCGATTAACTAAAAATCGATTCACTCGAAAACTGCAGGAGATTCGAAGGGCAAATTTTTTTTGTCAATTCGACACCCTATTAGGAGAATAATATCAAAAATTTGCCCTGATCTAAGGGGTGCCCTACGAAGTGACACAATCCACTGCCTCGGACGCTGGTCTATGGCTGTAGTCATGTTAAGATTCAAAAACGTCAAAAAATCAATAAAAAGTGAGAAATAAGGATGGAAATTGCAAAGAACTCAGATCTGCTTTAAAAGGGATGTTACATGCTTCTCTCACTAAAAACACTTTTTTTTCTGGGGTAACAAAAGAGTAGTTTCGTTTAAAGTATTATTTTTCATTTCAGGATTCTCGCATATTCAGATAAACTTGGCATTAACCAATTACCATTCCTTCATGCGGCTGGATTTGTTCTAAATCGTTTGGCCCGTCTTGAATTTCAACCAGACACTTCTGCAGGTTTGTTGATAATTTTGTTCCGATAATAAAAGCAATATAATTTTCAAGCACCCTCTAAAGTTAATTTACCCCTCCAATATCTTCAAAGTAAAATTAATTTTGGAAAATGTGTTCTTAAAGGCTGAATAGTGACTTTTCGGAACCGGAAATGTTAAGAGCTTAGATTTTGTAGATGTCAAACTTTCCTTTTAGCTGATTCAAAATTTGCTGTGCTCCAGAGTTTTGGGAAATCGATTGGGAAGACCACTATTCAGGAGCTGATTGGTCATGGCATTGGTGTTATATCCAAGGCCCATCCTATGTCGATGGCAGGTGGCGATGGCCAAAGTTCAGGGACATCAGTGTGAGTTTTTTATCTTTACAGTGCTGCATTCCATTTGACAAACTAGTAGACAAGATCTGAAAAACTTCTAAATAGAATGGACTAAATAGGCTACCTCGAGCTACTTACCCTTTCATATTTAAGGTTTCAGATTTTTTGTTTTTGGCTTATATTAACATATCCGGGTACAGTCACTGTAAGATTAAGTTGTAAAATGGACACTATATATGAGGGAAAAAAAGGTAAAACATTCTGAAAACATGGAAAACCCTCATACAGCAGAAAAAATTAAAAACATTTTTTTCATATGAATCCCATAATAGGCAGTAATAGGGCATTTAAGATTCTTTAAATTCCTTTTTTGACACACTTGCTTCGGAATCTCAATCATTTTTTATTATAGGAACAAACAAACAGAAGTCATGTCCTTCACTAACTTGTTTGTCTTTATTAATGAACTGAATATTAGTTCAAAATCAGTGGGGCAAAATCTCAACCAGGCCCATGATAGTTTTTCTGTCGGATCTGTTGGCAGAGGCCTATATGTACCTGAAGCATCCATCCTCGCATCAACCAACAAATCAATGATGGATGATGGGTAAGCCCTCACATTGTCTCAAAAGTATTGTCTCAAAAGTATCTTCCTTTTAAAACTCTTAAATTTTAATTTAATACAATATGCAGACACTTGCTTTCTAAAATATTCAGAAACTTAATATGCCTTACTTTTTTGTAAGACTGGGTAGAATAAGCAAGGGTACTCATGGGGAAAAACCCATAGTATGGGTCATTGATTAACTTGATCTTGATATTGGAGTGAGTTTTTTATGTAAAGTGACCTTCCTTGATTATGCACAAAAGCATCAAAGAGTACCAAGACGCTATGCCCCTGTCAAAATTTTACCTTTTTTAACATTTTCAATTTTAGATTAGAAGGAAGGATGATTTTCATTCCATGCCATCCACCCATCAAGCCTTACACTCAACAAGAAAAAGAATTTGTGGACAAGACTTTTAAGAGCTTCACTAAAGAATCTTCGGTAAATTATTTGATTGGTTTTAAACCTAATTTGATCATTCTAAGAGGAAATTTTTCTTTTACCCCTCGAACTCAAACCCCAATGTTTTCCGGAAAATCTCTAAATCATCTATGAATACTTTGTTCAAAAATTGGATCCCTGAAAAATGGGAAGGGGGTTTACACAGGACTTTTTCATGTGTGCTACCAAGTGACCCAGAAAAAAGTATAAGGGTTTAGGGGTAACTGTGTCCGAAACAATTTGAATTTTTACTTAATTCTATTTCCATTGTAAAGAGGAAAGGCACACTTTAAATTTGGTGCTTTTTAAGTTTGGTTAACTAGTTCTCAAGTTATAAGCTTTTGAAGTCAAAATTCACTTTTAAAAATGTCAAAAATCATCAAAAAACAGGGTATCAAATTTTATTATAACATTAAGCTATTTAAACACGAATAAAAAGGTAATTGACTAATTTATTTTATTCAAAAAAGCAGAACAAAATATATAGACACCTTGAACACTTTCCATAAACTTTTAGTAACAATCTATACATTTCTCTAAATTTCAGGGATTTCTCTTGGCATGGAACTTTCACTATCGTGAAATTATAGGACACATACTCTCTGAGCATATGGAGAAAATGACAAAGGAGGTTGTCCAACGGCGTAATGCAGCTGCGTCAGGGCAGCAAAGCAGAGAACTCAGTACTCTGGCAGCTACTGTGTTGACTATATTCGTGGTGAGGCAACATTTAATTTTTTTAATACTTACTTTCATGCAAGGGACATTTACCGGGTGGGCAAGAAAAAAGGGTTTGATGGCTAACTGTGTCCGGAATAGTGTGAAATTGTACTAAATTATTTTTTTATTGTAAAGAGAAAAGGCAAACTCAAAACTTTTTAAAATTGGGGTATCAAATTGAGCATATTAAACATTTTTCATTCAAAAAATTTGAAAAATCGCTCATATTCACTGTTTTCCATTTTTTCACCATAACTTTTGTGAGGATAAGTGATTTAAATCAGCTGCAATCGTTAATTGAGTCGTAAAAGTCATTAAATTCTGTATAGCATTGCATTGATTTGATACCCCTTTTTTGATGTGTTTTTGAACTTTTTCAAAAGTAAATTTGATTCCTAAAGCTATTGCCATTCCTCTTTACAATTAAAAAGAAAATTAGTAAAATTTCACATAATCTCGAACACAGTTAGCCATCAAACTGTTATCACCTGATATTTCTTTTTTTCTTTTCTAATTCTCAATTTAGCTTAATTTAGGACTGTTAAAATACTTTTTGCTAAGAGTTTTCTAAAATATTGTACTTTCGCACATCTGAGGTTTGCGCATAAATTTGGTACTAACTTTCGCACATTTTTGGGCTGAGGTAGACAATAGTTATCATGATTAGAAACTAAATCTTGGTTTTTATAGCTATGGCATTAGAATTTTAACTGCCCATAATGGTCTGACCATACTTTTTTCAAATTTAAATTTCAGATGGTGTCAGAAACTAATTTAAATGCTATGAATATCTTCAATCAAGTGGTTGGGACGTTCACAAAGGAACGATATATGGACAACTTTTGGTCATGCATAGCTACAAAGCTGGAAACTGAAAGTGATGTATGTATGAGCTTTCGTATTTTTCAAATTAGCTGTCAGTATAGTAGGGGGAAATTTGTAAAATCGCTCGATTTTTTTAGTCAAAGCACTTGTTATACATTTTTGGAAAGCTAAGGGGTAGGGGAATCAAAATAACTTGGGTGCCAATTTTTTTTCGTACACTTTGGTGTGATTTTCGGACAAATACGACGGTCTCAGGCAAAAATCATGTGGTGAAAAATTAATGAAAATTTTAGCTTGAGAAAACGGAGACCTATTGTATATTTTTGGAAAGCTCTCAAAAAATTGAGATTAGTGATATATTGTGAGTATTGGTGATTTCAGTACCTAACTCGAGATATTGAGCTTCCGAAAGCGCAAAAACTGGACAAAACAGCTGTTTCTGGCTGAAAAACACTGTTTTTAAGGATCAATATCTCGAGATTCTCAAAGTACTAGTTTGACAGTGGAAGTACAATTGATTTTGATTGACATAATATTTTTCAGGTGTCGTCATGGTTCAATAACTCAACGTCATACACGGACAAGCGACTTAACCAGGTTGTACAGTGTGTAGCCATTCGTACACTCAAACTCAAAGAAATACATGAACTGGATTACGATGTAAGTTTTAACAAGCTTTGACCCCTCTATGCATGATGCTAATTCAAAACTGTTGTAACTTCAAAACAGAGTTAAAATCTATATTTAAAGGGACCTTAGCCCTATTAATCAGGCTTTTTGATTTTGGTATGATCATCTAAAACGTGATGACGTGATTATGAAAATGACACCTGTTAGCTGACCTGTGAAAAACTGTAACTCAGAGAAATATCAATTGAAAGCGAAAGAGAAAAGATTTTTTCATTTTCTGAAAAGGTAATAGTGGCTTTTAATCAGCGATTTACGTTAGACCTGCATTTTGGGGTCACCAGCATCTGGGGAACCACTGTAAACAGTGCTTCACTTAGGATATTAAATGAGTTATTTGCTAAGTCTAAAACAATTATAGTTAAAACACGTATTGTGCTTATAAGATGGGGTTTCCAAAATGTTTTTTAGAAGAAACCAGGTTCCTCCCCCCACCTGTCAATACATTTCGAAAACTGATCTCTTGAATTTTTTTGCATCGCGATTCAATGTAATGGTTTTGCATCTCAACTGAAATTTTTCATACCTTCCTTAGAGCATAAAGAGTTACGCCGCGTCGTTTGGTAACCCGTCTGCCGGTGTAAATAGACGATTTTGTGAGGACAAGGGCTGTACAATAAAAGATTTGAAAGTTCCGTCAAAGACATCGACTAAAAAAAGTAAGTTATTTCTTTCGGAAACTACACATTAATTTCACTTATCTTTTTGCAGTCCCCGTTTGAATAAATCTGTGCAACAACTAGCTATATTCCGGGATATTATTACGGGACTACGGTACCAGGTAACTGTATAGATACCGCACTTAAACAGTATTATTGACACTGGCAAAGTTATAAAAACTTCCTGAAATTGAATTTGAGAGTACACACTTTTTTATAAGAATAGACTATGACCAAAGTACAGTATTCTTTTTATACAAAAAAGTGTGTATATCATACCAAGAGTTTTAAAATCGTTTTGAAAAATACCGTATCCGTCTCGAACTTTCAAAAATAATATGTCAATTATGATTTTTTTTACTTTTCAAAATTGTCCTTTTTGAATGTAATAGACTGTTTTAAGTAATTACAACTACCCTAGCTTTCTGTTTGCCTAATTGAGATCGAAAGATTCTACTCTACTGTATGACATATTTTTGTTATTTAGTTTAATTAATCTCAGTATTTGTTTCAAATTTTATAGGCTTTCTATTTCCATGGAAGATAATACCTCATGAATTTGCGCACCAAATTTCACAAGGTAAACACTATTTATTTTGTAATAAGGCTTATGCGGTAGTCAAATAGCGGAGTAATTAATTAATTCTTCAAATCATGCACCGGGTGATGACTTGTCAAGAAAGGTTATTTTAAATACAGCATTATTTTTCAAGAGTCTGCAAGAGTTACAGTGCGTCCGTAAAAAGGCATACAGGGCTGTACAGGGCAATAATTTCAATAATTCAATATTTTTTTAATATTTTGAAGGTCTGGTAATTATTTTTCTCTCCTTTAATGTCAATATTTTCGATGGTTTCCAAATTTTGCTATAAAAGCATCAAATTGGCTAGAAAGGACAAAGTAATTAGTACTTCTACTATGTTATTGTCATGCTGACAACATGAAACTTTCTTGTAAAACTATTGACAAAATCTTAAAAATAATCATTGTCAAACAGATTTCCCCAAAAACATTGTTCAGTACTAATAGCTAAGCCTTAGCCCCCAGATTTTGTTAGGTAACCGAGAGTAATTATCAAAGCCAATTATTTTCATTAATACTATTATTATTTTGTTCACAGCATGCGCTATGAACTCGTTTCCTGGAGAAAGTGATGGAGATGAAGACGAAGTGCTCAGCGGCGTAGTTGGAATATTCACAAAAGTAAAGAATTATGTCAACCAGACACTTTTAGGTAAGATGAACAAGCATCTGAGAATTTTTGTCTGTCTGGTAAGTCAGTTCCCTCACCCTAAATGTTTTTGAGAAACACTGGTGACTTCAAAAATTGTCCAATTTGATGGAAATTTTGCACTTGTTTTCCTTGGGAATCCACGGGTTTTTTTTTCTCAAAAGTTTTTATCTTAGGGGAGTTGCACACGAGGGTAGAAACTAAAGGGTGGGCTGAAGACTTCATAAATGGTCTGATAGGACAGAAACTTTGAACACTGGGTGAATCCCTAGGGCTCTCCTTCATATTTTTCATATTGAGTCAGAGCAGTTAGTACGTTCGACAGGTTTAGAATTAAATTGAAGATGCCACCTACCGTTTATCGCTTTACAAAAATCGTTAATAGTAGTTTTTCTCTATTTTACTTAGTCTTGAACAGCAGCATGGCTCAAAAGGTGATCGTAGAGGGTGTTGTAAGTATTGTACCGTTCTTTTTCTATCCGATACGATATAAAATCATAATTTTTCATTGAATATAAGGATAGTCGTGCACCGTGGTAAAGTCGCTTTCTGAAGAATATTCGCGTTTTTGAGAAAATTTCAGAAAAATGAGCAAAAAAAGTCTCAAAGGGGAGCGGGGATTCTTTCCATATGATATAATTTATGTCTTTTTATACCATTTCTAAGCCAAAATATTTTCTAGGTACATGATTGGAAATTGTCAACAAGCAAAAAAATACGTTACTGTCATTTTCACTCGAAGGATTATCAAATCTAAAATGCATAATTCTGAATCAGTTCTATTTGTTTTTTTTTTTGGTATAGAGCACTATTACCTTCATGTTTTTATAGATATAATTGTTTTTACTTTCAGGAACTAACCCCGATAAGTACTGCACAATACAAAGATTTAAGCATGCGTGAAAGAACCATTTACCGTTTGGTAAGTATTTCCATTTTGGACCTTATCTTTTTCGTCGGACACATTTTTAAAGCTTTACTGAAAAGTTGAACCCGACTGATTATAGCCGTGCGTCAAAGGGCGACTCATATCGCACATTATTAATTGGTTGAAGTAAAAGCCGGTCAATACAAGAAAATGTACGATTTTGATTGGTTTTCGAGCGGTCAATAGCGGTTAAGCAAGAAGCTATCTACGACGTACGGAATCTTTGACGTGAGTTTTTAGGCTAAGTCCGAGGTATTTTAGCCTTATTCCGAAAGCTTCTCGGCAGCTTCCACCCCACTATTTATGACGTACAGTTCAAATTCCACGGGACAGAGCTAGCCTTGAGATTTGGGCGCTAGCCCGCAAAAAACTCACGTCATAGATCCCGTACATCGTAGAGAGCTTCTTGCTTAATATAATACGGTAAAATCCGGTTTTAGTCACACTGAGGGTGATTTCAAGAATTGGCGTTGCAATGACTTCTTTTGAAGAGTGACGTCAGAATAGAACCAATGCCTATCTTTTGTCTGAAACACACAAACAATGTTAACCAGTTAATAAATAAAATTATATAACTGTTATGTAGGTCAATACGTAAAATATTGACCTTATCCCGCGCACAGACCTCCTAAGCTGGGTCTGTACTCTGGCTGCGGTCAATATTTTACCGTATTGACCTCCAAACCAGTTATTATTGTATTAGGAAAAAATAAAACCCAGGTCTGTTCAGGACTGGCCATTTTCGGCCCCGAAAAAAAACAGACCTGGGAATTGACCTGTGGTTGTTCCATTTTCCCATCCTGAACCCAGAACCCAGGCCTGGGTTTTAACATTTCTTCCTGATATCAGTTTCCAATGGTCAATTCGCCCGCTACTTTAGAGCTTTAGGGTGGGCGGCCGCCGATATGCCATCGGAACATCAGATAATTTTGAACCTTGATCTGTAAGTACTCTCGTCTGTTACAAGATTTCTTGGGATTCATTTATTAGTTTTATGATTTTAGCACATATAAATGTATTTCAAGATAATCACAAATTGTCATTTTGACAGGGCATCAAGACTGCGAAGAAGCGTCTCTATGAAGAAAGTTCGGAAGAAGACACTGACTCGCAGGAAGAAGAATACGAAGACGAAGACGAAAACGAGAACGAAAATCAACAATAATCGGTCTTTCATTGAGCTAATCGTGGTTCTCATTTTTATTTGTAAATATTAGAGTATTTATAAGTGCATTGTAAGAGAAAACCTGCCTTTAAGTCTTGGATCGAGCAAACGAAATGATTACTTTAACGGCATAAAACTTTCGCGTTTTTCACCCTTTTTCGCGAAATTAAACCTGAAAAACGTAAACTTTTTTGCCCTGTTTATTAAATTTTTGCGTGTTTTGCCGGTTTTAGTTACGAAAGAATGTAATTTTTTGTGAATTCGCGAAAGTTTATCCGTGAAATTTCTGCTAAAAACAATTCGCAAGTTTTTGCGAGTCTTTGACTTCGCGAAAGTTTCTGCCCTTAAAGTATTTTTGCATAAAACATGCTTGAATCTTTCCTTGCGAAACACATTATAACTTAACATATTCAATGCTAACCCAATGTTTATGAGAAGAAAATAACGTGAATACGAGATGAAAGATACATATCTAATGAAAGTCTAGCCTAGAATCTTCCTTTAGTTTATTTATTTTCATAGTAGGGCATTTTCTCATGATTTAAAAATGAGAAAACCTGTAAATATTTTACGTATTTTACGAGATGTAAGGATATATATTTTATCGTGGAAGTTTAGCTTAAAATCTTCCTTTAGTCTATTTATTTTCTTTTGAAGTAGGGCATTTTCACATGATTTAAAAATGAGAAAACCTGTAAATATTTTACGTATACGAGATGCAAGGATATATATTTTATCGTGGAAGTTTAGCTTAAAATCTTCCTTTAGTCTATTTATTTTCTTTTGAAGTAGGGCATTTTCACATGATTTAAAAATGAGAAAACCTGTAAATATTTTACGTATACGAGATGCAAGGATATATATTTTATCGTGGAAGTTTAGCTTAAAATCTTCTTTCAGTCTATTTATTTTCTTTTGAAGTAGGGCATTTTCACCTGATTTAAAAATGAGAAAACCTGTAAATATTTTACGTATACGAGATGCAAGGATATATATTTTATCGTGGAAGTTTAGCTTAAAATCTTCTTTTAGTCTATTTATTTTCTTTTGAAGTAGGGCATTTTCACATGATTTAAAAATGAGAAAACCTGTAAATATTTTACGTATACGAGATGCAAGGATATATATTTTATCGTGGAAGTTTAGCTTAAAATCTTCTTTCAGTCTATTTATTTTCTTTTGAAGTAGGGCATTTTCACCTGATTTAAAAATGAGAAAACCTGTAAATATTTTACGTAGGGAGTATACGTACGCAGTGAAGGGGGGAAGGGGGATTAGCAAAAGCGTACATCTATTGTTTAAATGACATCATTTCTATTGTTCTCTGCGTACAAGGGTAGGGGGTATAAAATTTTTGGAAAATCTTTGCGTTACGTACTATATGTATGGCCCCGTATACGAGATACAAGTCTTTATGTATATTCTTCCTTTAGTCTAAACCTGTAAGTTTTACGTATACGAGATGCAACGCTTTATGTATATTTTATCGTGGAAGTTTAGCTTTCAATAGTGTTTTTTTTATTCTTATTTTGAAGTAGGTAGTTTTTCTATTTGAAAAATTAAAAAAACTTAAAAGAATGGAAGTGTCTTTTGTGTCTGTCAGCCATTAAAATACTGACTTTGAAATTAGGTTTTCGCGACCAAGGAGACCAATATTTCTTTCACTATTGCTGGGTGTCTTTATAAATAGGCCTTAATATATTAATTGACGTTGCTTGGAGACTTGTGTTACCTTGTGCGACCCAGGAGACCGATATTTCACTATCCATGAGAGTGTCTATCTATACAGGCCTTAACTTATTAAGTGACTTTGCTTGGAGACTTGTGTTACCTTGCGCGACCCAGGAGACTGATATTCCACTATCTCTGAGAGTGTCTATCTCACAGATATCTAAGCCCGAAGGGCTAGATTTAGATTTGCAGCTTTAAGCTTTCTCCAGCAAAAAAAAGTGAAGCAAAAATTTGACTTTTTAAATTTCGTGCCGATGGATAGGATCTAGCATTTTAATTGTTTTCGGAGCGCGAGATCAAAAAACGTAGGCGACAAACGCTATTTCACATCTCTCAAACCGGTGAAATTGCATATTTTAGTCACGTGACTCTGGTAGGAAATCCTTCCAAAGATGAGCTTCACTTTTTGAACAAGGCTGCAAATCTAGCCCTTCGGGCTTTACAGATATCTGTGGTCTATCTATACAGGCCTTAACTTATTAAGTGACTTTGCTTGGAGACTTGTGTTACCTTGCGCGACCCAGGAGACCGATATTTCACTATCCATGAGAGTGTCTATTTTTATAGGCCTTAACATATTAAGTGACTTTGCTTGGAGACTTGTGTTACCTTGCGCGACCCAGGAGACTGATATTTCACTATTTCTGAGATTGTCTATCTATACAGGCCTTAACTTATTAAGTGACTTTGCTTGGAGACTTGTGTTACCTTGCGCGACCCAGGAGACCGATATTTCACTATCCATTAGAGTGTCTATTTTTATAGGCCTTAACATATTAAGTGACTTTGCTTGGAGACTTGTGTTACCTTGCGCGACCCAGGAGACCGATATTTCACTATCTCTGAGATTGTCTATCTATAAAGGTCTTAACTTATTAAGTGACTTTGCTTGGAGACTTGTGTTACCTTACCTTGCGCGACCCAGGAGACCGATATTTCACTATCTCTGAGATTGTCTATCTATACAGGCCTTAACTTATTAAGTGACTTTGCTTGGAGACTTGTGTTACCTTGCGCGACCCAGGAGACCGATATTTCACTATCTCTGAGATTGTCTATCTATACAGGCCTTAACTTATTAAGTGACTTTGCTTGGAGACTTGTGTTACCTTGCGCGACCCAGGAGACCGATATTTCACTATCTCTGAGATTGTCTATCTATACAGGCCTTAACTTATTAAGTGACTTTGCTTGGAGACTTGTGTTACCTTGCGCGACCCAGGAGACCGATATTTCACTATCCATGAGAGTGTCTATCTTTTACAGGCCTTAACTTATTAAGTGACTTTGTTTGGAGACTTGTGTTACCTTGCGCGACCCAGGAGACCGATATTTCACTATCCATGAGAGTGTCTATCTTTTACAGGCCATTTTTATTATTTTCATAGTTTTACATACGATTCTTTACAAACATGTTTTAATTGTTGCGTTTTTCTCATGATCGTAATTTCGTTGCATTTGTAAACAGGCAGAGTATGTTTTTATTGTTACGTAATGACAAAGAAAAAAGAGGGAGAGCTTAAAATACAATTTTGTGAATACACACTTAAAACTTTCTACTCAATCGCATGTTCAAACTCGATACTTTTATTAGGGACACCCTGTACTGTTTGGTTGGCACAGAAAGAAAAACGAGCTAGAATCCGTTAAATGCTAAGCGACCCCAGCCCTGACCCGAAAATTGGAGCTGCTAATAATGTGTATTGCATCAAGAGTGAACAAAAACTAGATCGTAAATAATGTTTTACTAGATTCTGTATTCAAGCAAATTAGATCCGTGCAAAAGAAAGAAGAGGCTCTAAGTTATCCATCGAGCTATGAACGAACTTCTAATTCCTTCTAGATTTGAAGATATGACGGTTTAAAGTTTAAAGTTTAAAGTCAATTAAGTCAATTTACTAAAAAGAACCTTTCAAAAAGATGCACTATAAAACGGCATACCGGATAAGTGGGATGGGGGAACCTGGGAACCTAAAGTGGGAACCTAAATGAACACCGGAAAAGTGGGATGGGGGAACCTAAGTGGGAACCTAAATGAACACCGGAAAAGTGGGATGGGGGAACCTAAGTAGGAACCTAAATGAACACCGGAAAAGTGGGATGGGGGAACCTAAGTGGGAACCTAAATGAACACCGGAAAAGTGGGATGGGGGAACCTAAGTGGGAACCTAAATGAACACCGGAAAAGTGGGATGGGGGAACCTAAGTGGGAACCTAAGTTGTTTAATTATTAATAGAATTGAAATATTTTTCTTTAAAAACAAATACATAAGCGAAAAATAAGACTTGCTCGATAGCAAGTCTTATTGTAGTTTAAGAAGAATTCCTTTATGTTTAAATAAATAGGGTCTATTGAAAATGGCGATTTGTGTTTACTTTTCAAATTTTTTGAAAATTTTGAAAAGATGTGCCCATATTTTTTACCTGAAAAGTGGGATGGGGGAACCCGGGAACCTAAAGTGGGAACCTAATTTGTTATTATTATTATTTTTTTCTTTTAAAACAAATACATAAAGATAAGAAAGATATTATATGCAAGGAAAAAAAAACCTTTTATCATAATAGAACACCAGTTATTTACTTTTTACATTACGGTTCGCAAAACAATAATGTTTGAAAATAAAACAAAGGGAAATTATTTATTCAATTAGCTCAAAAAAGCATGTTTATTTATCAGCAGTTTTATAGTGCAAATCTTTTTGAAAAGTTCTTTTTAGTAAATTGACTTAATTGACTTTAAACTTTAAACTTTAAACCGTCATATCTTCAAATCTAGAAGGAATTAGAAGTTCGTTCATAGCTCGATGGATAACTTAGAGCCTCTTCTTTCTTTTGCACGGATCTAATTTGCTTGAATACAGAATCTAGTAAAACATTATTTACGATCTAGTTTTTTGTTCACTCTTGATGCAATACACATTGTTTTTTATTAGCAGCTCCAATTTTCGGGTCAGGGCTGGGGTCGCTTAGCATTTAACGGATTCTAGCTCGTTTTTCTTTCTGTACCAACCAAACAGTACAGCGTGTGAATACACTTCATTAATTAAAAATGTTTGACAGTAAAATAGAACATATTGCACGGCTTGCCACGTTTCAATACACATAAGCATAGATCCACGGGGGGGAGGGGGCACTCAAGGTAAACGACCTACCGTACGTGCGGCCCTTTTTTCCAAGCTTCCCAAAGTACACTGTAAGGGTGGAAATTAGCAAAAATGAGAATAAGTGCACTCTAAGGGTTTAAAATTTGGTCAAAGCCAGTCCGGCTTTTAGAATTTCATCCGAACAAGTGTCATGTTTTAACACTGGGTAAATTTTGGAACATCAAATATGTCCATCCCTATCAGGATCTGTTCTAGAACATGTTGACCAAGAAAAAGATCTAGGAGTGATAATCGATAGTGACCTGACCTTTGAAGCCCATATATTCAGTAAAATCAAGAAAGCTAACTCTATCGTTGGCTTGATTAGCAGGAGCTTCGAATTTCTCTCACCAGATATGTTTCGAACGCTTTTCATTGCATTTGTCAGACCCCATTTGGAATATGCACATGTAGTATGGTCTCCAAGGCTAATCAAACATATCAATGCAATCGAGGGCGTCCAACGAAGAGCTACAAGGCTAGTTAGTTGCTATAGAAACTACTCATACGAAGATTGGCTACGACTCATCAATCTACCTAGCCTAAAGACCAGGCGGCAAGTTGGTGATATGGTGGAAGTTTTCAAGAACCTCCACATTTATGACGAGTCTATAAGATCAGAGAAATTTACTCCTCGAACACGACCACGACGTCAGCATGATTACGAGCTTCAAAGGAACTTTGCTAATGACGGTATGAGAGGCTACCAAACTCTCTTTTTTACAGAACTGTGAAACCTTGGAATGATCTAGAATTGAAGATATTGTTGAAGCACCATCCTTACAAGTCAAAAAATAGTCAAAAAAGTCAAAAAAAAGTCAAAAAGTCAAAAAAAAAAGTCAAAAATTCTTAGAAAAAAGTCAAAAAGTCTTGAAAAAGTCAAAAAGTTTCTTGAATGGGCGGATGGGCGGAGCTAAATTTATGGGCGGTTGGTGTTTTGGACAGATTTGGGTGGAAAATCTTAGGCGCCCGAAGGCGGTGGGCGTTTTTGTCGGGAAAAAGTCAAAATGGAAGTTTGAAAAAAGTCAAACAAAAGTCAAAAAGTAAAAAAAAAGTCAAAAAAAGTCGAAAAGTCAAATGAAAATTCAAAAAGTATCGTACACCTTTTTTCAAGTGATTTACCCCTCGAAAAAACTTTATAAAATAAAAATCAAAAGTTCTGTTTCATAGGAGGTCAATAGACGTGCGAAATATATTGCTATAAAAAAATAAAAATAAAAAAAAATAAATAACAAAAATAAAAAATTAGGTTCCCACTTAGGTTCCCCCATCCCACTTTTCCGGTGTTCATTTAGGTTCCCACTTAGGTTCCCCCATCCCACTTTTCAGGTGTTCATTTAGGTTCCCACTTAGGTTCCCCCATCCCACTTTTCAGGTGTTCATTTAGGTTCCCACTTAGGTTCCCCCATCCCACTTTTCCGGTGTTCATTTAGGTTCCCACTTAGGTTCCCCCATCCCACTTTTCAGGTGTTCATTTAGGTTCCCACTTTAGGTTCCCAGGTTCCCCCATCCCACTTATCCGGTATGCCCTATAAAACTGCTGATAAATAAACATGCTTTTTTGAGCTAATTGAATAAATAAATTCCCTTTGTTTTATTTTCAACATTATTGTTTGCGAACCGTAATGTAAAAAGTAAGTAACTGGTGTTCTTATTATGATAAAAGGTTTTTTCTTTCCTTGCATATAATATCTTTCTGATCTTTATGTATTTGTTTTTAAAGAAAAATAATAATAATAACAAATTAGGTTTCCACTTTAGGTTCCCGGGTTCCCCCATCCCACTTTTCAGGTAAAAAATATGGGCACATCTTTTCAAAATTTTCAAAATTTGAAAAGTAAACACAAATCGCCATTTTCAATAGACCTATTTATTTAAACATAAAGGAATTCTTCTTAAACTACGATAAGACTTGCTATCGATTAAGTCTTATTTTTCGCTTATTTATTTGTTTTTAAAGAAAAATATTTCAATTCTATTAATAATTAAACAACTTAGGTTCCCACTTAGGTTCCCCCATCCCACTTTTCCGGTGTTCATTTAGGTTCCCACTTAGGTTCCCCCATCCCACTTTTCCGGTGTTCATTTAGGTTCCCACTTAGGTTCCCCCATCCCACTTTTCCGGTGTTCATTTAGGTCCCACTTAGGTCCCCATCCCACTTTCCGGTGTTCATTTGGTTCCCACTTAGGTTCCCCCATCCCACTTTTCAGGTGTTCATTTAGGTTCCCACTTTAGGTTCCCAGGTTCCCCCATCCCACTTATCCGGTATGCCCTCGAAAACTTATCTTTTCTACCCAAAATTTAACTGAACAAAGGAAATGTTTATCAACAACACAACAGCTAGAAATTCAATCCAGTAAACAAAAAGCTATTGTCAAAATGTGTAATTTATGGTCTATTTTAGGTTTCTGGTCTGTAAATCCTTCTATGGCCCAAAGCCAAAACCTTTTTACAGTCCACCTAAGCGAAAACTCAAGATTGGAGAACTACCATTTACTACCGGACAACTTAATCGCACCATCTTGTCTATTAAAAAGTTTTAAGTGGACCCCGGGCATTCTCCCTGTCAGCAAGATATTAGTCAAAAAGGAAACATTTTGAAATAAAACCTAAAGCAATATTTTTTATTTTTTAAGTATAAAAGTGTTTCAAAAATTCGAAGCAAAAATCTAAAACTATCCAAAATACACTAGCTTAAGAAAGAAATTTTGGCGGAAAGAAAATTTGATGGATTTGGCCAGAATCCGCCAAATTAAGTTCCCACCAAAATTTCTTTTTTCCGCCATCCGCTAAATTAAATTCCCGCCAAATTAAACTTTTTGCAAATATGATCTCTTTTAAGGTGTTTTTGCATTTTTTTTGCTGTTTTTACGCCATTTTGACGATAAATTTTTCAGCAAACGCCAAATTAAATTCCCGCCAAATTTAGTTTTTTCGTCCATCCGCCAAATTAAATTCCATCCAAAAAACTTTTTCGGCCATCCGCCAAATTAAATTCCCGCCAAAATTTCTTCCTTTAAGGTATGTAAGTAAAATCATGGAAGCAATTCTTACGAAAGCAAAAATGGGGGCGGACGAACATTTCGAGGGGCCCTCAAAGAAGAACTTCCAGGGGATCTCGAGAATTCTTTTAATTTCCAAGGGCTTGAAGGACAAAGAATTGTCTCTACCACCTGATTTCCTCTTTCCAAGTAAAAAAGGTAATGGTAATGGAAATGGTACTCTCAGCCTCAGTCAGGTGCCTAATAAACGGGGGGGTTGGAAGGGAAGAAACTGTGAGGGAGGGGGCTAATGGCCTGGGGTTATGAATTGTATCTCTAAATGCCCCTCCGAAATAATGTAACCATAGACTAAAAACTGGCTATTCAGCAAATAAACATAAGGTCAGGGAGGTTGAAAAAAAATTAAAAAAGGGAGGGGCGTTTTTTATGCACCTGAGAGTTATGCTTGTTTATATTTTAGTGGTTCGAAAAACTTCAGGGGGTTAAAAGTTATCTCGAAATTTTCAGATCTAAAAGATTGATTTCAGTTAGTCCACACTTTACGGCATAAAGTATGATTTTTCCAAAGGCAAAATCAATCTTATTTCTAAGGTTTTTTTTCCTATTTTACCATTTTTTCCACGGGATATCTGCATGATTTCAAGAACTTCTTCAGCCTTACTCAGCTAATAAATCTAGTAAATATGTCCCCTGACTCATTACTACTGTTTCTAAAAAAATTAAAGATATCTTACAAAAATATATAGTATAACACAATCAAACTACTACTTTGATGTAGTATATTTTATCAATCGATCTGGTTTATTTGGTTAACACCCCCTTCTCACAGACCCACTGGAAAAATTGGCCAAAATATCTTCCCCGGTGGAAAATTATACCCCAATTTTTGTCCCCACTGAAAATAATCAAATAAACCAGTCCTCACTGCAAATTATTATGTTTACCATCCCCACTGAATTTTATGACTTGAAAACAAACGAATTCAAATCCCCGGTCATAAAAAATAAGGGAATATCGATCCCCATCGAGTTTTAGTCCGTTATTTTTACCCCCACTGGCTGAAAAAATTCTGCCGGGTCTGTGAGAAGGAGATGTTGGTTAGGATGTGCATCCATTTTTTATGCCTCAACCTCAGCGTTCAGGTCTTTTCCGACTGTGACAAATATTGAAATTCAACAGGAGCAGCTGAAGAAAAATCATATAGGTTAAGAAATAATACAGCCGTCTTTCTTATTGGCTTTAGGTTGAGTTTGCGCATTCGAGTAAGTTGGTGATGTCTGGCGATTGAAATTATTTGATGAAGCATGAATCAGAGTAGAAGCACGCTGAGTCGCTGTAGTTATCGGTGTTTGTCGAGTTGGTCCACTAGATGAATGATTCCGATTTGGTAAATGTTGCCAACTCGGCGTATTTGATGCATTCAAGTCGATCGGTGTTGTTGAGGATATCCCGTAGGTCGGTTGATGTGATGACGTCGTGTAACTCGGCCTGTTTGTCGACGTCGAATAACTTGAATCTTCAGTAAGAGTTGAAGCGTTTGAAGCAGCAGCATAACTTCTTCTGGGTCTTTCATTTAGAGGTTTCAATTTGTGTTTGTAACTGAGAGAATTGATTGCTTGTTTCTGTCTTCGGAGAGCACTTTGATCAAAATCTACAGAATAACGGTTACCACGCAACGCCAGGTTTTCGTTATCTTCTAAGAACGTGATCAGATATTGAGGATAGCATTGATCGCGCTCAAAAACAATATACATTGAAGGTGATGAGATGTTATCGACACAGCTATCGTGAAGTGTGTGAGGATCTAAAGGTGATATTGGTGGTGGTCGTTTGATATCAGAACTTCCCTACAAATGAAAAACATTGGAAATAAGTGGCTTCATTTCCCATCCAGGAGTCTCGAGTCTAGCCATTCGGGATTTGAGGTCAATGGTTACAACTGCGAAAAATGATACCAATGAAGAAAGCTTAAAATGAATGAAAGTTTACGCCACCTCAGAGTATCAGTAGGGACCTTAAGCATTTAGAACGGCAACTTTGAAAGAGTACGGCGGGATTGAACAAAAAGAAAACCCTTTGGGATTGATATCTGGATCGAAGCTTTTCATATCAATTGTTTCATGAGAATAGTTAATTTTAATAGGGTAATTAATGGACGTTTTCAAATCTCAAGACAACTTGAAATTTCTGTTTTGACGTCGTCTTCAGGACGAAGACGGTAAAGGAAGAGTACAATAGTCTTAAATGATATGAATCCCTCGAGAATTATAACTTTATTTTTTAAAGACTTTCCTACATTTAAAATTTGTCCATGTGATATTAAATCTAGATGAACTCGCATATAATTTGCCATTTGCTTTTATGATTTACTTCACGTCCTCGTTCAAGTCGCCGTCCTAGATGCTTAAAGTCGCTAGTGGCCCAGAGGGAAACCAACAACAACATGGCTAAGTGTAATAAAAAATGACTTCAAAACTTTAAACTTGAGCTGGGAACATCCTACCAGAGGAATGTAAAGAGATGGAAAAACAGCTTCTTGAAAACAATGGAAAAACGGCTCGTCATATACCAGGTCTCTTGCCCTTAAGGGAGTTTATGTCGAGTAAATAGGTTTCTTTTGTTGTCGCTATAAAAAATCTGCATAATTAGCGTGTTGTGACAAAATTCTTTTGTTTCAAGCCTGATTATGCGCAAACTTTTAGGGCTTATATTTTGAGTACACCTCTCCTATACGAAAAGGTACCTATATCTTCTTGCTCAGAATTTCCTAGCGATTCTACTGATATAACCGCATCATGACCGCACCATAATATGGAAAGCTAGAGCTCGAGAAAATTATAACTTCATCTTGATTTTACTCGACTTCTGACAGTTTTATAAGAACCAATTTAATATCATTGCGTTAAGAATTTCTTTTGTTATACATTGGTAAAAATATTGTTCCTTATTCTTAAAAATTGAACTAGTAATCGGCAAAAAAGGAAAAACAAATTTTCATTTTTATCGTCAAATCATGTAGAAACCGTCCGATTTGTATGGCGGGCCGTCTTTTCTGGACTTTCGTTTAATGACCTAATCAACGTTTTTACAATAGAATTTTCAATAGAAGTGATCGTAGAACTTTGAGTAATCAGAAAAGCTGTTTTTCCATCTCTTTACATTCCTCTGATCCTACGAATGGAATACCATCATTAACCGCTAGATGTCGTGCTTTGAGCTCTTTCAAGCAAAAAAAAGTGAATATCGCAAAGAAGTTTGCTGCTATAGTTTTCGAAAACACGAAGTTTTTTATTGGTCAAGCGCTGAAATTCTATTGTAATGTCACGTGACTTAGGTAGGATTCCCTTCCTAACCTCGGCACAGTTTTCAGCCGAAGCACGACATCTAGCCCTTCGGGCTTTAAAATCTATGGGTGTTCCTTTTTCCACGTCATAAGCCAAATTTTATTTTCTATTTTAATTTTAATTTTTTTCTCAAGTACATGGTTCTGGGAAATAATACCGGTAATGTAATCGTTTTTAAGATCATGGCCGAAAATGCTAGCTCCGAAGAATTTACAGAAGTAGATTTGGCAAGTTTATTTGTGAAAGTCTAGCCGTACAGGGCTCAAAACTCTTCAACAGTCTACCACCATCTGACTAGTCTACATAATAGACAGCTCCAGGCTTTTAGGCCTTACTCTTGGTCTATAGGCACTGCTATATGTAGCCACTAGTAGCCCCACCAGGAATTGCTTATTAATAGGCTTAAAAACTTTCACAAAAGATGTTTATCAATAGAGATTTCAAATAAAAGAATGTTTAAAACACAGCTGATTGGTTTAGGTTCCGAAACTCTATCGTTTTATTAAAACCTCAGTCCGCGTGCGATTTATCCGGAGAATTTCAATATTCAAAGCAAGAGCAGTCCTCATAGCCCGAAGAGTAGGAGATTTACGCTCGAAACGAAAGAAGATATGACGTAGCCTACCATGTGACATACGAAACAGCACTGGCTGCTCATAAGATGCATTCAAGAAACGTTACGACAAATATCTGTGCTCGATACCTGACTGGAGCTGGACACGAAATAAATATCATTGAAACAAACAGTCAGTAAAGAAAAAAAAATATATTTTTCTGTACCTTAGTATATCTTCCTGCCAGAACCTTTGCAACGAACATATATCTGATTTTATTGGAATCCGGTCGCGTGAAGTTGAGACTGTAAGAAGCTTGTGTGGCGAAATAACTTCCTTGGCCGAACATTGTTGCGTTTTTACCGTTCAATCTCCAATCGAAATTCTGTTTACATATCCCATCAACCACTGTGGCATCAGTCCCATGATACAGCTCGAGTTCATTGACATTGTTTTCACCCAGCTTCTTTGCTAGTATTTTCTTTTTGCTGAGAAAAACAATATATAAAAAAGATAGTCGTTTGTATGGACAAATTTCTCAACAGGCTGAAACTTCGTAAAGAAGATCCTATAAGGATACCATGCTGAGCCCCAGAAAGAAGCCCATCGATGCGAGGATCGGAAAAGACTCAAAGTGAGGTCTAAGAGACTACTTAATCCTAATACGAGATCGGCTAACCGATTAATTCTGGTGATTTGTGAAGCATTGAATATGCTCCCTCTTCCGACCCCAGAAAGCTTCTTTTTTTCAAAAAATTTTCAGGTGTTGGGAATTTTGTCCAAATTTCTGTGAAATTTTGACTAATTCTCCTGAACTTCAGCTGTACACACAAAAAGTATATACCTTTGGTACTTTTGATAAAACTCAGCATTACAGATTTCTTCCACATCCAAAACAGTCACATTTCTTGCTAGTGAAGTTTTGAATTGTTGTGAAATTTGTTGTTTTTTGGTTGGTTCGACATCAAGACGACCTCCTTCTAAGGAAACTTCTTTCGGCCAATGCCAAGGTGTGATGTCTTCCTCTTGTGGCGTTGATGACCTGTTGAAATCATATGAAAATATCATACGAATGAATATTATTTTGTAAACCTAAGAAATTGCTTTATTTTATGTCCAAAGATCTCGAAAAACCTTTTCATCAGGGTAGCAGAGAACATAAGTCTCACCAGAGCAGATCCCGTTCTATCTCCTGAGTTCGAAAATAATAACTTACTACTTTTTTATATGAAGTAAAATCCTAAAAACTAATTATCTTACTGATCTTATGAGATAAGCCTCTGAGTAGTTCAACCTTCTAAGGCCTCTCTAAGTGTTACAAAACAACAAGAATTGAAAATAGTAGGTATCTATCAGAATTAGAATCTTCGACAATAAAGTCAAATAAAATCTCACTAAGGGTAGGACAATTTCTAGAAAATCGTCCCTGTAAGGGTCACTTTTTAACCAACTTCTCTGAGGGGGACTCTTCCTTTAAAAGTGTTATCTAATCTTATCTCTTTTAGGGTAAGAGCTCGGAGGTTTGGTCCACACGTAGGCGACATTCTCCAACCCTAGTACACCCTTATAGTATAACTTACTTTGCATTTCTAGGATCTTACAAACCCTTCTCATCAGGGTGGCATCAGTAAAGTGGACTGTAAATAATTTAATACTCCTAATATAGTAGTGGCCTGTTGAATTAAATATACATACGTTGAAACGAACACAGGTCTCCTTATCACATTTCTTTTGGTGAAATAAACAGGACCCAAATTATGCTGTTGCATTGTGGTAAAGTCTAATTTGTAGTTGTATTCTCCAATCGTAAAAGTTTTGTGGGTTGATTGATTCTGGTAAACAAAGTCGTATTCCAGATCGCCAGAAGAAACCTGAAAGTTTTGTAACAGATATAGTCAGGTTAACGGACTGTAAGAAAATTACAGATTGAATATTTTTTTCGTTGTCTGCCACTGATCCCTGCCAAAGCTTACAAATGCCTTTAAAACAAAAATATACAGTTTTACAAAGAGTGACCGCTTTTCTTCAGTTAATTCTTTCTACCCCCTCTTGCTCTGAAAAGAAGAGCTTCTAAAGGGATAAGGAGCTATAACTTTTGAAGAAGAGAGGAAACAATAAGTTCATGAACATCATATAATATTTTTCTAAATTCAAAAAAGTTATTTAAAGCTGTAAAAACTTAGCTCGGGAACAAACAATAACCTTCCCTCCCACTGCAGCTCGCAGTCAGCCACTGCAATGCCTAGTTCCTTTTTTTCTCGTTTCAGATCATCAAATGCATGGAGCCCCCTCTCGCTTTTGCTTTAACCGACACATAAATTTCTTCCAGACACATGAGGCTCTTGACGTACGAAAAATCTTAACATCTTGAGTTTAAATTTCAAATTTTTATAAGTATTTCAGGGTTTATAGCGGAGTTCTGGAAACCTAGTCATAGCTCCTCCTTCTATCCTATCAGAATATCAGATAACTCCAAGTTTTGGCCTAACCCGTGAATGAATCGGACGATCTTCATTTATCATATATTTCACTCCTTATTATCTTTTCAACAAGCGCAAAACTACCATTTTGTTTCTCATACGACACTAGTGGTACTCGATATTTATCAAAAAGTAAATCAAAAAAGCCCTACCTTTCCAGTATATTCGGTCCACTTTCCAGAATTTTCTTTCCAATACCACTTTCAAGTAGTGTAAGAGCTTCCTTTCGGCATACACAATGAAGTTCTGGTGGATAAACGGCGAACTTCAACGTTTTGGTTTATGTAGATTGCAGTGATTTTACTGCTCTCGTCAAATGTGATGTAAGATGCTTTGTCAGCAAAACTGAAAAACGGATCGAAGTTAAGTTTTAGACCAGCAAATTAAGTTTTTACTTTGAAAAGATACCTTAAGTGTACCAATTTTGGCAGGGATTACATTTTGCGGATTCGGCTGTTTGGATCAAATCTGTCGAATTAAATACCCGCCAAAATTTACGCCAAATTCAACAAAATCTTTTTGGGATTGAAAATCTATCCAAAATCCGCATTTTTAAGTAAAAACTATTAAAATACCAAGTAACTTTTGATTTACTAAAATATCCCCACCTGCCAAAAATTGTATTTTTGTCAAGCGCCAATTTAAGTACACGCTAAAATTAATACACTTAAGAGCATTGTGTAGCTAAAATTTCCTTATGGGTCAAAGAACCACCGATTATTCGAACCAGTCGATCTGAAAACGTTTTGGACCCATTTAGGGGCATTTATGATGATGTTCAAACCTACAAACTTTCTTTATAAGACGATACCAATTTGATTTGTTGTTTTACGGGCCCGTCCGACCCTGAAAATTCCAAAAATTGATATAAAAATAAAATTGATTTTGGTAGTACATTTTCATTTTCATTGCTTTACAGACTGTCAGATTTTATAGGTGAAATTCTACTTTTATTTTTTCGCCGACCGACCGACCCCCTTTTTTGGGTAGCCGTAAAACAACAAATTAAATTGGCCTCGCCATACTGCTTTACTCAAAAGATCATAAAAAGTAGACAACTACTAAACTTTGAAACACTAAATGAAAGACCATTCATTTGGCAAGCAAATTCCGTACTTACTCATATCTGGACTGCATTGGATCACAAAAAGCTTTCTCAATTTCGACATTCAAATTGTTCGGGAACAACTTCCAAGAAGTTTCATCCGGTTTTTTGTATTGCCATAAGTATGGAGTGCGATTTTTAGGATGAAGTAAAGAGCAAGTTTCGTCTTTGTCGCAAA
This sequence comes from Clytia hemisphaerica, assembly GCF_902728285.1. Lineage (NCBI taxonomy): Eukaryota > Metazoa > Cnidaria > Hydrozoa > Leptothecata > Clytiidae > Clytia > Clytia hemisphaerica. The sequence goes on along the minus strand of NW_027103507.1, from coordinate 1,216,911 downwards.
CGTCATCTACATATTTCACACAGATCGCTTCGTCTTTCAAGAAGTTGAATGTGGCTGAAAAAGAAAGATTTTTAGTTTTTAAGTTGGTGTACTTTCTTAACTTTCTTTCTCTTTGGAGAGTCCGAACGATAAGAAATCCTTGATGATAAAGCACAGGCCCCTACAAAGGGAGCTATAAAGTGTCATCTTTTTTTGAATATTTGAATGATTTGGAGATAATACAAAACTAAAACTTACGTCGTTGTAGAAATTCTTGTTTTTTCTTTTCTTCAGATTTAGGTTTGAAATACACCAAACTTTTCTTCAACAACGAAGTGTCCGAAATATGAAACAATTTCATGATTTCGTCAGCGTGATTATCGGACAAAGCTTCTTCGTGACGAAATGAACAGAGTGCCGAATGTTTACGACATTCTCCATTCACAAAGTCGCCACAGATATGAATATTTTCACATTGTTGTAGATCAGTGCATCGGTTCTTTAAGTACTCTTCACAAACAGACGGTAAAGTATTCTTCAATAAACATTTCAACTGACGAGTATTTAAAGGTTCCAAGGAAAATTTCCCAATGATTCCTTTGTTGTGAGCTGATGAAAAATCATGATGTTTTCCACAGGATATTGCTGAGTGACTGATATCAAAAAGCGATTCTTTACAGATATGGAACAAGCCGCAATCACCAAGACAGCCAGCATTTGACCAGTAATTTACGCAAAGTTTGATGTCCTTGACGCAGAGGAAGACTTCTTTCTTGGTACGAGTCAGCCGGAAAGTATCAGGATGGTTTTTCAACCAATTTAAACAAAGCAACATCTTTGATTGGAAGAAATGAGCACAGATTGTATTCTTCTTTATTTTGACATGCGCGTTACGATATTGTATGATATATTTGAAGACGTCTAGTTCTGATGGTGGTTCCCATTCTTGTGTCAATTTTGTGGCTGTGTCAACAAATCCAGTGAAACCTGTCGTCGATGATAGTTTACGGCCTTCATGGGTCGGGATCGACTGTGGCTGCTTAAGATCCTTTTCTATAACTGTGGATGGCTTGATGTTTGATCGACTTTGTGCTAGACTTTCTATACCAACTGCTTCAGAAGTCTCCAAAGGGAGTACTGGGAGAGGTTTGGTTGCAGATATCTCTTGCGCAAAGGGTTGCACAGTTGGAGGTTTGGGAGCTTGACGTTTTACAGGTTTCTCTGTTGTTTCCCATTCCATAATCGATGTATCCTTGTTATCGAATAAGTCAAATTTGTTCTGATTAATAACAAATGAAGTTGCTGGCAATGGATTGAGTAATGATTGCTGTGGTGGCATCGGTTTCATTGAAAACGGTGGCAAAATATAACCAGGGCCCAGGAGACCAGATTCTCCAGAGGAAGGTGGTGGGATGGGTATTCCATTAGCAGGTATACAAACGCCGAAGGGCGTTGGTCCAAAAGGACCAGGAGACGTTGGAGCCATAGGCAGTATGGGATTTATGTTGGAAAGAGATGTGCCGAATGCTTGATTTGTCGGTGAAAATGCACCAGGAAGTGGTTGAGTTGATGGCGGTAAAGCTGTTATTGAACAATCCTTCTGTAGATAAATTAGTTTGGAAAAACATATTTAAAATAGAGTTCAATCTCTTTAACTCGAACGTCTTTAACCCGAATGATCCTTAACTCGAACAAGTTTTCCCGTCCCTTCAGTTAACAATGCTTTGTAAACCTCACTCTATAACTTGAATGTCTCTTTAACTCGAACAAGTTGTCTCGTCCCTTCAGTTAACAATGCTTTGTAAACCTCACTCTATAACTCGAATGTCTCATTAACTCGAACAAGTTGTCTCGTCCCTTCAGTTAACAATGCCTTATAAACCTCACTCTATAACTCGAATGTCTCATTAACTCGAACAAGTTGTCTCGTCCCTTCAGTTAACAATGCTTTGTAAACCTCACTCTATAACTTGAATGTCTCTTTAACTCGAACAAGTTTTCTCGTCCCTTCAGTTAACAATGCTTTGTAAACCTCACTCTATAACTCGAATGTCTCATTAACTCGAACAAGTTGTCTCGTCCCTTCAGTTAACAATGCTTTATAAACCTCACTCTATAACTTGAATGTCTCTTTAACTCGAACAAGTTTTCCCGTCCCTTCAGTTAACAATGCTTTATAAACCTCACTCTATAACTCGAATGTCTCATTAACTCGAACAAGTTGTCTCGTCCCTTCAGTTAACAATGCTTTATAAACCTCACTCTATAAATTAAATGTCTCTTTAACTCGAACAAGTTGTCTCGTCCCTTCAGTTAACAATGCTTTGTAAACCTCACTCTATAACTCGAATGTCTCATTAACTCGAACAAGTTGTCTCGTCCCTTCAGTTAACAATGCTTTATAAACCTCACTCTATAACTTGAATGTCTCTTTAACTCGAACAAGTTGTCTCGTCCCTTCAGTTAACAATGCTTTGTAAACCCTATTCCATAACTCAAAATTTCCTTAACTCGAACAAATTTGTGTTCCCCGTGCGGGTTCGAGTAATTTAGAACCCACTGTAGTGGAAAACTCTTTTGGAAGCTAAGCTCTAGTTTAGACGGCCCACTTTCTGCCCTGCCTATTCTAATTGTGAATTAAAGTTGGCATAGAGTGGGCTGTCTAAAGTCAATGCATAGTCCTCTTTTGACGTCAATGCAATGTTTTCTTTTAACCTTTTAAACAAATATTTTAACTGCCAACTTTGCGCCCTCTTTCTGCCTACTCTAACAATTAGAATAGGCAGGGCAGAAAGTCGGCCGTCTAAACTAGAGCTAAGAAAAACATAATTTCAGAGCTTGTGTTGAGGCAGTTGAATGATATTGGTAATATATATGGAAATTACAGTGAGAAGATCGGCAACTAATATAATTTGAAGAATAATGAATATTACAACTTTTCCCATTAGTTTATTGAGAAAACAAAGATATATACCGTTTCGTTAACATCGATTGTGTTGGTTTCCAGATTAACTCGTTCTTTAATGACCTTTGTCGTCTTCTCAAAAACTCCTAAACGAGAAAAGCCGAGATATATGTTTTTTGGATTCTGTTGCAGGGGGTACCGACTCAGTGACACCCATAGCTGGTGGAGTGGTGCGTGTTTCAAGCTAAATTTAATATTTGAGCTGGTATTCTAAAAGGGTAGTATCAAAGCTCTGGTCGTGGAAAAAAGTTAGTACAGTATACTAAAAAGGTGGTGGTAAAAAATCAAGATAGTACGATGAGTTGGTAATCCTGTATGTTTTTCTTTTATACGTAGCGGAATCAAGTCACAAAGATGTCTTTAGTTGTTGAGTTGAGTTGAATCAAGAAAGAATTAATTCCTCTTTGCGTCCTGGAGAAAACCTGTCAAACATTTTGGGGGTTCTAAAGCTGTTGCTTTTCATGTCTGATTGATTACAAACTTTCCTCATTAATATCTCGGGTAAATTAATGCGTGTCCAAATTTTCGTTAATTTTTCGGAGGCAATTCCACCCCTCTTAGCATAATAAATTATACCTTTTACAGAAGCGCATTACGATGTAGAACATGAAAATCGGTGTTACTTAAATTTAGGTTTTGCCAATTTTTCGAAAAATTGCAAAAACAAAAAAATGCTGACGTCGGCAAAACTTGTTTTTTAAATAATTCCAGTTGGGCTAATGGTATGAACATGAAATTTGGACCAAAGTTGCACATCATTAAAAGGATCATTTAGAAAAACTGCTGATGTCAGCACTTTATTGCAAATTTTCGTATTTTGCTGATTTCTGCTGACGTCAGCAAAATTTGAAAAAAAGGATTATGCAAAAGTGTTTTTATTAATGATATGCAACTTTGGTCCAAATTTCATTTTTATACCACAAAACTAAAGTTATTTAAAAAACAAATTTTGCTGACATCAGCATTTTTGGTTTTTGAGGTTTTTCGCAAAATTGGAAAAACTTAAATTTAAGTAACACCGATTTTCATGTTCTACATCGTAATGCGCTTCTTTAAAGGTATAATTTATTATGCTAGGAGGGGTGGAATTGCCTCCGAGAAATTGACGAAAATTTGGACACGCATTACCCGAGATAATATACTCAATGACGAGTATGTTAAATGACGCGCCTTACGCACCCACGCACCTTACGCACCTGAATTTCGATTGTTCAAATTTTACAATTTCATATTACATCCCCAAGGCTAAAAATAGCAAGGATAATAAATGGAAGACGCGTGGGCGCGTAAGGCGCGTCATTTAACAGACTCCTCACGGATAGTTGTTCTTTTACGGGAAAACATCAGACTAGAACGTAATAACGGCACATCTCTTTCAAACGGGGAACGTCCGGTAAACTGAAAAGATCAACATTGGCCGCTGGTGGCTGCTGTGGGGAAGTGCTTGTTCGTTAAAGTTAGCTGGTCCACGCCCAACGTTAAGATTCTTTCCGTTTCCTTGTTTTTCTTGTTGTGCTTCTTTGATGAGATTACCTTGCGTCGTCACGCATACTGTACACGTGCCAAGAGCGTTATCATCGGCGAAATTTTTATTACAATACCAACACATTTTATGTTTCTCTTCGGCTTCTTCTTGTTGCTTTTTGATGGTCTCAAAACATTTTTCACATAAACCGAAAGCATTTTCACGAAAATACTGTTTTCCGCACTGGTTACAGCTCCCTGCTTTGTGTGGACCGTTCGGTGGGACGTTCGGTGTGAGATTAGGTGAAACGTTCGGTGGGATATTTTGTTTCTGGTAATCTTCCAACGATTCATAAGCATTATCATTTGGTTTATTGGCAAACACGTCATCATCTCCTGCCTTCGTATTACGAATTTTATCTTCGAAACATTTTCGACACACATCATACGAGGCATTGGAGGGCCTTTGGTTACATTGGAAGCATAGCCCAATACGGTAATAATCGTCCATACCTGGTTGATTTTGTACATGTTTCTTTAAGTTTGCTATTGCTGCTTGAAATTGTACATAACAAAGCTCGCACATTCCTTTCGAATTTGCCGATGCTGGGTTATTACATTTGCCCGCTTTTTGACGAACGCATTGTTGTATGTATGGTTTTTGTTGGTGTTGTAGAGGTGGGTGTTGTAGGTGTGGTTGTTGTTGGTGTTGTAGGTGTGGTTGTTGTTGGTGTTGTAGGGGTGGTTGTTGTTGGTGTTGTAGGGGTGGTCGTTGTTCATCTTCGTTTGTGTAATTCTTGGCCGCATCAAGCATAGACCATATCAGTTCGATTGATTGCGCATTAGGCGCTTTGAATTTCAATATGGCTTATGAAATGTCTTGTTGAGGAATCTCAGTAGGGATCTTCACCATATCAAGGAAAGTTTGAAAAATATGAAAAATGTTCTCATTTTCTCTCGGTAATAAGAATCGTACCGGAATGTTTGTAAAATCTTTTCGAACTAATGGAGCACAGTATTGAGAATGTGGATAAGACTTGTGAGTGTAAATGTCCAAATCTTGATTCTCTGTGCTGAATAGCGGTATAAATCGATTTCCTTCGTATCCGACAAGAACTGGAGATTTTTCGAACGAACTGTTTATTCTCAATATGGGTAGGTATACACCTTCATATCGTATCGCATTGGCCAATTCCTTTTCGTTACTCGATTCACATCTTGTGTACACTATAATAGGTCTACCGATGACGTTGGATAAAATGAAAATGTGGATAGCTTCCAGTTGAAAATATTTGCCAGTAAAAGGGTCACGATTGCGATGTTGTGCATTTCCAAGATAATAATCCCATGAACGTCCATTTTCCTCTTTACCCGAGGTAGGATACCTCTGAAGAGCTGTGATTGTTTGGTACCGATCAGCCGTCCAACGATTGTAGATTTCACCTAAAAAGATATTCAAAGAGATAAATTTTACCTTCTTATTGATGAGCTATAAGACCGTGTTAGAAACGAGAAAAAAGGACACCATTGCTGATAACTCTTATACCTCTCTATAAGAATTTGTTCCTGTTTGAGTGCAATGTTCAATGATTCCCTATCTAATAGTTCTTAATGATACAGTGGAGTCTAAATAATTCGAGCCTTTTATAACTGGAACATCTCCTTAACTCGAACAAGTTTTCTAGTACCTCCAGTTAACGATGCCTTATAAACCTTACTCCATATCTCGGAAATTTCCTTAATTTGAACGAATTGAGCGAAAATATCAACATCTTCGAAAAATTATTGCAAAGCAAGTTTATATTGATGGAAACCATCCTTCACTTTCCTCGAGATACAAAGTTATCACAGTTATAAAAACAAGAGTCAAAAACAACTTGAATTCTATAATTTGAACTGGTTGTGGATTCTCCATCAAGGAGAAACCCCCTGGAATACTTTCTATAATTCGAACCTCTCTGTAGTTCGAACTTATGATCACACGTTCGAGATCAATTTAGCGAGAGTCAACTGAAGTTTAAATACAAAGAAATTAGGCTGAAGAGATAAATCAGTTTCTTAATTTGTTTGTAGTAGTACAATACCTTGACCTTGTTTTTCCATGAACATCATTTGATAGATCAATTGTCTCAAGTGTTGCGCTTTGTCTTGTATCCCGAAAATGTACACTGATACAGAGTGAGCCAGTGAGTTGCCATCATCTTCTACATGCATTGGCAGAAGTGCTCTGATGTTTTGATTCCAATTAATTGCTCCTTTCCTCTCCATTGGTATCAGTATGGAAAATTCACAGATGCGCTTGACAATTTGGTTGTTATACTGCACTGGAAGTACCATGGTCGATTTGGTGAAATCCCGTTCTAAAAACGGTTTACGATTCTTCAAAGCATTGAACGCTTGTACGATAAAGTTCAGGATATGTTGAGAGGCTTTTTCGTCGCATTCAGAAAATGTGCGTTTTCGCTTACCGTGATTTCCAGCCATCTTACGTTTTGTGTGTTTGGTGCTATTTTAAAAATCTTCTTTTTGGTTTTTTCTTCGAAACTTTTTAATTTGTCAAGCGTTTGCCAACATCTAATAAAAAGTAGAAAGAATTTAGATGAGAATGAGCAAGCATGTCTCATGAATGATAAAAGTCATGATTCAGCATTCCCTTATAATAGCACGTGATAAATATTCCCCTCGTGGTTGAAACATCTTTCCCGAATGAACTACAGAGGAAAAGAATGTTGGGAGGGGGATAGTAAAGGTATTCAAATGCATGCAACTTTGCATTTTTGGCACAAGAATGAGTCGATTTAGAATATCTCTCTTGCTACACATGTTTATTAGACCGTGGGTACAATTTCGTTTGAGAGGATGAAAAATTTCTCTAGAAGCAAGAATCATAGCTAGAACATATTATATCAATGTGTTATTATTATTATTATTATTATTATTATTATTATTATAATGTAACAAAGTTCTAGGCGCACGAGGGCCTCTGGAACTGATCGTGATTATACGTATTTTACAATTGTTTTGTGCTGAATCTTTTCGGGTGTTTACTCCATGCAGTGTTGAGTCTTTCTTTGAAGACTTTGACTGTCTTTGCCTCAGCGACATCTTTTGGCAATTTATTCCAGGTTGGTATAGTTCGATAAAAGAAGGAATTCGTTTGTACACCACGGAGTCCATCGCTTCCAAAGTTTGGAATCATCTCAAAGTTGTGCCTTCTGTTTGGTCGCGTTCGACGGGCTATCTTGTTTGGGATGATATCTTTTTCGTAATAGTTGATGTGCTTGTAAAGTTGGACCATGTCACAAAAGTGTCTTCTAAACTCGAGCGTAGGAAGATCTAATTCACGCAATCGTTCTTCATAAGACATATCACGACATTTTTGAACCAGTTTTGTTGCCCGTCTTTGTACTCCTTCAATCAGATTTACGTGTTTACGTAGAAACGGAGACCATACTGACTGAGCGTACTCCAGATGCGGGCGAACAAACGCACAATACAATGTTTTAAATGTACTTGTACTCATATTTACAAATCCTCGATTGATTCAAAGACTTATAACCAAAACAAGACGTCTAACCATTGTTTCACCTTAGTTAGATCTCATCAGATAGCGTGTTATTGTTCTTCTAATACAATAAACTATATCTACAGGGTTTCCGCATAATTAGTGAACGAAAACAATCAATTTTGCCGCGTCAGCAATAAAAACAATTGTTTTGCCGAGTCAGCAAAAATAATCAATATTACTAATTTCTCAGAATTTTCGTCGAAATTTTCAAAATGGCTGAAGCAGAAAAACTTTGATTAGAAAATTAGAAACTCTGACTTCGTTCTAATCTAAATGAATGTGAAAATGTTTTACTGGCAATCAAATCATCTTCGTAACAGAAAGATACAAATTGAAGTTTTATGATATGGGCTCCTCTCCTCAAGTGCTAAAGGAAACCCGACAGCCTGATATATCAACATCAAAACTGCCTTCTATATTCATATCTAACAGTTGATCGTCAACAACTATTGGAAACCAGAAAGCCCGAAAGATGTACTCAAAGATGATCAAATGATGTGCTTCAAAGACTTTAGGACACTTTTAAACTTTTGAGGACGACCTGGCCTGTCTCTTTAACTCGAACAAGTTGTCTCGTCCCTTCAGTTAACAATGCTTTGTAAACCTCACTCTATAACTCGAATGTCTCATTAACTCGAACAAGTTGTCTCGTCCCTTCAGTTAACAATGCTTTATAAACCTCACTCTATAACTTGAATGTCTCTTTAACTCGAACAAGTTGTCTCGTCCCTTCAGTTAACAATGCTTTGTAAACCCTATTCCATAACTCAAAATTTCCTTAACTCGAACAAATTTGTGTTCCCCGTGCGGGTTCGAGTAATTTAGAACCCACTGTAGTGGAAAACTCTTTTGGAAGCTAAGCTCTAGTTTAGACGGCCCACTTTCTGCCCTGCCTATTCTAATTGTGAATTAAAGTTGGCATAGAGTGGGCTGTCTAAAGTCAATGCATAGTCCTCTTTTGACGTCAATGCAATGTTTTCTTTTAACCTTTTAAACAAATATTTTAACTGCCAACTTTGCGCCCTCTTTCTGCCTACTCTAACAATTAGAATAGGCAGGGCAGAAAGTCGGCCGTCTAAACTAGAGCTAAGAAAAACATAATTTCAGAGCTTGTGTTGAGGCAGTTGAATGATATTGGTAATATATATGGAAATTACAGTGAGAAGATCGGCAACTAATATAATTTGAAGAATAATGAATATTACAACTTTTCCCATTAGTTTATTGAGAAAACAAAGATATATACCGTTTCGTTAACATCGATTGTGTTGGTTTCCAGATTAACTCGTTCTTTAATGACCTTTGTCGTCTTCTCAAAAACTCCTAAACGAGAAAAGCCGAGATATATGTTTTTTGGATTCTGTTGCAGGGGGTACCGACTCAGTGACACCCATAGCTGGTGGAGTGGTGCGTGTTTCAAGCTAAATTTAATATTTGAGCTGGTATTCTAAAAGGGTAGTATCAAAGCTCTGGTCGTGGAAAAAAGTTAGTACAGTATACTAAAAAGGTGGTGGTAAAAAATCAAGATAGTACGATGAGTTGGTAATCCTGTATGTTTTTCTTTTATACGTAGCGGAATCAAGTCACAAAGATGTCTTTAGTTGTTGAGTTGAGTTGAATCAAGAAAGAATTAATTCCTCTTTGCGTCCTGGAGAAAACCTGTCAAACATTTTGGGGGTTCTAAAGCTGTTGCTTTTCATGTCTGATTGATTACAAACTTTCCTCATTAATATCTCGGGTAAATTAATGCGTGTCCAAATTTTCGTTAATTTTTCGGAGGCAATTCCACCCCTCTTAGCATAATAAATTATACCTTTTACAGAAGCGCATTACGATGTAGAACATGAAAATCGGTGTTACTTAAATTTAGGTTTTGCCAATTTTTCGAAAAATTGCAAAAACAAAAAAATGCTGACGTCGGCAAAACTTGTTTTTTAAATAATTCCAGTTGGGCTAATGGTATGAACATGAAATTTGGACCAAAGTTGCACATCATTAAAAGGATCATTTAGAAAAACTGCTGATGTCAGCACTTTATTGCAAATTTTCGTATTTTGCTGATTTCTGCTGACGTCAGCAAAATTTGAAAAAAAGGATTATGCAAAAGTGTTTTTATTAATGATATGCAACTTTGGTCCAAATTTCATTTTTATACCACAAAACTAAAGTTATTTAAAAAACAAATTTTGCTGACATCAGCATTTTTGGTTTTTGAGGTTTTTCGCAAAATTGGAAAAACTTAAATTTAAGTAACACCGATTTTCATGTTCTACATCGTAATGCGCTTCTTTAAAGGTATAATTTATTATGCTAGGAGGGGTGGAATTGCCTCCGAGAAATTGACGAAAATTTGGACACGCATTACCCGAGATAATATACTCAATGACGAGTATGTTAAATGACGCGCCTTACGCACCCACGCACCTTACGCGCCTGAATTTCGATTGTTCAAATTTTACAATTTCATATTACATCCCCAAGGCTAAAAATAGCAAGGATAATAAATGGAAGACGCGTGGGCGCGTAAGGCGCGTCATTTAACAGACTCCTCACGGATAGTTGTTCTTTTACGGGAAAACATCAGACTAGAACGTAATAACGGCACATCTCTTTCAAACGGGGAACGTCCGGTAAACTGAAAAGATCAACATTGGCCGCTGGTGGCTGCTGTGGGGAAGTGCTTGTTCGTTAAAGTTAGCTGGTCCACGCCCAACGTTAAGATTCTTTCCGTTTCCTTGTTTTTCTTGTTGTGCTTCTTTGATGAGATTACCTTGCGTCGTCACGCATACTGTACACGTGCCAAGAGCGTTATCATCGGCGAAATTTTTATTACAATACCAACACATTTTATGTTTCTCTTCGGCTTCTTCTTGTTGCTTTTTGATGGTCTCAAAACATTTTTCACATAAACCGAAAGCATTTTCACGAAAATACTGTTTTCCGCACTGGTTACAGCTCCCTGCTTTGTGTGGACCGTTCGGTGGGACGTTCGGTGTGAGATTAGGTGAAACGTTCGGTGGGATATTTTGTTTCTGGTAATCTTCCAACGATTCATAAGCATTATCATTTGGTTTATTGGCAAACACGTCATCATCTCCTGCCTTCGTATTACGAATTTTATCTTCGAAACATTTTCGACACACATCATACGAGGCATTGGAGGGCCTTTGGTTACATTGGAAGCATAGCCCAATACGGTAATAATCGTCCATACCTGGTTGATTTTGTACATGTTTCTTTAAGTTTGCTATTGCTGCTTGAAATTGTACATAACAAAGCTCGCACATTCCTTTCGAATTTGCCGATGCTGGGTTATTACATTTGCCCGCTTTTTGACGAACGCATTGTTGTATGTATGGTTTTTGTTGGTGTTGTAGAGGTGGGTGTTGTAGGTGTGGTTGTTGTTGGTGTTGTAGGTGTGGTTGTTGTTGGTGTTGTAGGGGTGGTTGTTGTTGGTGTTGTAGGGGTGGTCGTTGTTCATCTTCGTTTGTGTAATTCTTGGCCGCATCAAGCATAGACCATATCAGTTCGATTGATTGCGCATTAGGCGCTTTGAATTTCAATATGGCTGCTGAAATGTCTTGTTGAGGAATCTCAGTAGGGATCTTCACCATATCAAGGAAAGTTTGAAAAATATGAAAAATGTTCTCATTTTCTCTCGGTAATAAGAATCGTACCGGAATGTTTGTAAAATCTTTTCGAACTAATGGAGCACAGTATTGAGAATGTGGATAAGACTTGTGAGTGTAAATGTCCAAATCTTGATTCTCTGTGCTGAATAGCGGTATAAATCGATTTCCTTCGTATCCGACAAGAACTGGAGATTTTTCGAACGAACTGTTTATTCTCAATATGGGTAGGTATACACCTTCATATCGTATCGCATTGGCCAATTCCTTTTCGTTACTCGATTCACATCTTGTGTACACTATAATAGGTCTACCGATGACGTTGGATAAAATGAAAATGTGGATAGCTTCCAGTTGAAAATATTTGCCAGTAAAAGGGTCACGATTGCGATGTTGTGCATTTCCAAGATAATAATCCCATGAACGTCCATTTTCCTCTTTACCCGAGGTAGGATACCTCTGAAGAGCTGTGATTGTTTGGTACCGATCAGCCGTCCAACGATTGTAGATTTCACCTAAAAAGATATTCAAAGAGATAAATTTTACCTTCTTATTGATGAGCTATAAGACCGTGTTAGAAACGAGAAAAAAGGACACCATTGCTGATAACTCTTATACCTCTCTATAAGAATTTGTTCCTGTTTGAGTGCAATGTTCAATGATTCCCTATCTAATAGTTCTTAATGATACAGTGGAGTCTAAATAATTCGAGCCTTTTATAACTGGAACATCTCCTTAACTCGAACAAGTTTTCTAGTACCTCCAGTTAACGATGCCTTATAAACCTTACTCCATATCTCGGAAATTTCCTTAATTTGAACGAATTGAGCGAAAATATCAACATCTTCGAAAAATTATTGCAAAGCAAGTTTATATTGATGGAAACCATCCTTCACTTTCCTCGAGATACAAAGTTATCACAGTTATAAAAACAAGAGTCAAAAACAACTTGAATTCTATAATTTGAACTGGTTGTGGATTCTCCATCAAGGAGAAACCCCCTGGAATACTTTCTATAATTCGAACCTCTCTGTAGTTCGAACTTATGATCACACGTTCGAGATCAATTTAGCGAGAGTCAACTGAAGTTTAAATACAAAGAAATTAGGCTGAAGAGATAAATCAGTTTCTTAATTTGTTTGTAGTAGTACAATACCTTGACCTTGTTTTTCCATGAACATCATTTGATAGATCAATTGTCTCAAGTGTTGCGCTTTGTCTTGTATCCCGAAAATGTACACTGATACAGAGTGAGCCAGTGAGTTGCCATCATCTTCTACATGCATTGGCAGAAGTGCTCTGATGTTTTGATTCCAATTAATTGCTCCTTTCCTCTCCATTGGTATCAGTATGGAAAATTCACAGATGCGCTTGACAATTTGGTTGTTATACTGCACTGGAAGTACCATGGTCGATTTGGTGAAATCCCGTTCTAAAAACGGTTTACGATTCTTCAAAGCATTGAACGCTTGTACGATAAAGTTCAGGATATGTTGAGAGGCTTTTTCGTCGCATTCAGAAAATGTGCGTTTTCGCTTACCGTGATTTCCAGCCATCTTACGTTTTGTGTGTTTGGTGCTATTTTAAAAATCTTCTTTTTGGTTTTTTCTTCGAAACTTTTTAATTTGTCAAGCGTTTGCCAACATCTAATAAAAAGTAGAAAGAATTTAGATGAGAATGAGCAAGCATGTCTCATGAATGATAAAAGTCATGATTCAGCATTCCCTTATAATAGCACGTGATAAATATTCCCCTCGTGGTTGAAACATCTTTCCCGAATGAACTACAGAGGAAAAGAATGTTGGGAGGGGGATAGTAAAGGTATTCAAATGCATGCAACTTTGCATTTTTGGCACAAGAATGAGTCGATTTAGAATATCTCTCTTGCTACACATGTTTATTAGACCGTGGGTACAATTTCGTTTGAGAGGATGAAAAATTTCTCTAGAAGCAAGAATCATAGCTAGAACATATTATATCAATGTGTTATTATTATTATTATTATTATTATTATTATTATTATAATGTAACAAAGTTCTAGGCGCACGAGGGCCTCTGGAACTGATCGTGATTATACGTATTTTACAATTGTTTTGTGCTGAATCTTTTCGGGTGTTTACTCCATGCAGTGTTGAGTCTTTCTTTGAAGACTTTGACTGTCTTTGCCTCAGCGACATCTTTTGGCAATTTATTCCAGGTTGGTATAGTTCGATAAAAGAAGGAATTCGTTTGTACACCACGGAGTCCATCGCTTCCAAAGTTTGGAATCATCTCAAAGTTGTGCCTTCTGTTTGGTCGCGTTCGACGGGCTATCTTGTTTGGGATGATATCTTTTTCGTAATAGTTGATGTGCTTGTAAAGTTGGACCATGTCACAAAAGTGTCTTCTAAACTCGAGCGTAGGAAGATCTAATTCACGCAATCGTTCTTCATAAGACATATCACGACATTTTTGAACCAGTTTTGTTGCCCGTCTTTGTACTCCTTCAATCAGATTTACGTGTTTACGTAGAAACGGAGACCATACTGACTGAGCGTACTCCAGATGCGGGCGAACAAACGCACAATACAATGTTTTAAATGTACTTGTACTCATATTTACAAATCCTCGATTGATTCAAAGACTTATAACCAAAACAAGACGTCTAACCATTGTTTCACCTTAGTTAGATCTCATCAGATAGCGTGTTATTGTTCTTCTAATACAATAAACTATATCTACAGGGTTTCCGCATAATTAGTGAACGAAAACAATCAATTTTGCCGCGTCAGCAATAAAAACAATTGTTTTGCCGAGTCAGCAAAAATAATCAATATTACTAATTTCTCAGAATTTTCGTCGAAATTTTCAAAATGGCTGAAGCAGAAAAACTTTGATTAGAAAATTAGAAACTCTGACTTCGTTCTAATCTAAATGAATGTGAAAATGTTTTACTGGCAATCAAATCATCTTCGTAACAGAAAGATACAAATTGAAGTTTTATGATATGGGCTCCTCTCCTCAAGTGCTAAAGGAAACCCGACAGCCTGATATATCAACATCAAAACTGCCTTCTATATTCATATCTAACAGTTGATCGTCAACAACTATTGGAAACCAGAAAGCCCGGGGGGGGTACTAGGGCAAAATGGGTTACGGGGATGCTCCGCTGGTCAGGGTACCTTTTTTAACCTCTACGAGTCCCTGGTAGGGTCGCAAAAACACCAAAATAGAAAAATCAGTCCCTCGTAGGGTGCCTATTTTTGGAAAATTTAGGGAAAAAGTAGAAAATTTGAGAAAATTTTGGAATTTCAGTCCCATTCAGGGTCACTTTTTTCGCAAATTTCGAGTCCCACGTAGGGTCCATTTTTCGAACCTCGGCGGAGCACCCCCGTCGGTCGACAAGGGTAGTACCCCCCCCGGGCCAGAAAGATGTACTCAAAGATGATCAAATGATGTGCTTCAAAGACTTTAGGACACTTTTAAACTTTTGAGGACGACCTGGCCTGTCTCTTTAACTCGAACAAGTTGTCTCGTCCCTTCAGTTAACAATGCTTTGTAAACCTCACTCTATAACTCGAATGTCTCATTAACTCGAACAAGTTGTCTCGTCCCTTCAGTTAACAATGCTTTATAAACCTCACTCTATAACTTGAATGTCTCTTTAACTCGAACAAGTTGTCTCGTCCCTTCAGTTAACAATGCTTTGTAAACCCTATTCCATAACTCAAAATTTCCTTAACTCGAACAAATTTGTGTTCCCCGTGCGGGTTCGAGTAATTTAGAACCCACTGTAGTGGAAAACTCTTTTGGAAGCTAAGCTCTAGTTTAGACGGCCCACTTTCTGCCCTGCCTATTCTAATTGTGAATTAAAGTTGGCATAGAGTGGGCTGTCTAAAGTCAATGCATAGTCCTCTTTTGACGTCAATGCAATGTTTTCTTTTAACCTTTTAAACAAATATTTTAACTGCCAACTTTGCGCCCTCTTTCTGCCTACTCTAACAATTAGAATAGGCAGGGCAGAAAGTCGGCCGTCTAAACTAGAGCTAAGAAAAACATAATTTCAGAGCTTGTGTTGAGGCAGTTGAATGATATTGGTAATATATATGGAAATTACAGTGAGAAGATCGGCAACTAATATAATTTGAAGAATAATGAATATTACAACTTTTCCCATTAGTTTATTGAGAAAACAAAGATATATACCGTTTCGTTAACATCGATTGTGTTGGTTTCCAGATTAACTCGTTCTTTAATGACCTTTGTCGTCTTCTCAAAAACTCCTAAACGAGAAAAGCCGAGATATATGTTTTTTGGATTCTGTTGCAGGGGGTACCGACTCAGTGACACCCATAGCTGGTGGAGTGGTGCGTGTTTCAAGCTAAATTTAATATTTGAGCTGGTATTCTAAAAGGGTAGTATCAAAGCTCTGGTCGTGGAAAAAAGTTAGTACAGTATACTAAAAAGGTGGTGGTAAAAAATCAAGATAGTACGATGAGTTGGTAATCCTGTATGTTTTTCTTTTATACGTAGCGGAATCAAGTCACAAAGATGTCTTTAGTTGTTGAGTTGAGTTGAATCAAGAAAGAATTAATTCCTCTTTGCGTCCTGGAGAAAACCTGTCAAACATTTTGGGGGTTCTAAAGCTGTTGCTTTTCATGTCTGATTGATTACAAACTTTCCTCATTAATATCTCGGGTAAATTAATGCGTGTCCAAATTTTCGTTAATTTTTCGGAGGCAATTCCACCCCTCTTAGCATAATAAATTATACCTTTTACAGAAGCGCATTACGATGTAGAACATGAAAATCGGTGTTACTTAAATTTAGGTTTTGCCAATTTTTCGAAAAATTGCAAAAACAAAAAAATGCTGACGTCGGCAAAACTTGTTTTTTAAATAATTCCAGTTGGGCTAATGGTATGAACATGAAATTTGGACCAAAGTTGCACATCATTAAAAGGATCATTTAGAAAAACTGCTGATGTCAGCACTTTATTGCAAATTTTCGTATTTTGCTGATTTCTGCTGACGTCAGCAAAATTTGAAAAAAAGGATTATGCAAAAGTGTTTTTATTAATGATATGCAACTTTGGTCCAAATTTCATTTTTATACCACAAAACTAAAGTTATTTAAAAAACAAATTTTGCTGACATCAGCATTTTTGGTTTTTGAGGTTTTTCGCAAAATTGGAAAAACTTAAATTTAAGTAACACCGATTTTCATGTTCTACATCGTAATGCGCTTCTTTAAAGGTATAATTTATTATGCTAGGAGGGGTGGAATTGCCTCCGAGAAATTGACGAAAATTTGGACACGCATTACCCGAGATAATATACTCAATGACGAGTATGTTAAATGACGCGCCTTACGCACCCACGCACCTTACGCGCCTGAATTTCGATTGTTCAAATTTTACAATTTCATATTACATCCCCAAGGCTAAAAATAGCAAGGATAATAAATGGAAGACGCGTGGGCGCGTAAGGCGCGTCATTTAACAGACTCCTCACGGATAGTTGTTCTTTTACGGGAAAACATCAGACTAGAACGTAATAACGGCACATCTCTTTCAAACGGGGAACGTCCGGTAAACTGAAAAGATCAACATTGGCCGCTGGTGGCTGCTGTGGGGAAGTGCTTGTTCGTTAAAGTTAGCTGGTCCACGCCCAACGTTAAGATTCTTTCCGTTTCCTTGTTTTTCTTGTTGTGCTTCTTTGATGAGATTACCTTGCGTCGTCACGCATACTGTACACGTGCCAAGAGCGTTATCATCGGCGAAATTTTTATTACAATACCAACACATTTTATGTTTCTCTTCGGCTTCTTCTTGTTGCTTTTTGATGGTCTCAAAACATTTTTCACATAAACCGAAAGCATTTTCACGAAAATACTGTTTTCCGCACTGGTTACAGCTCCCTGCTTTGTGTGGACCGTTCGGTGGGACGTTCGGTGTGAGATTAGGTGAAACGTTCGGTGGGATATTTTGTTTCTGGTAATCTTCCAACGATTCATAAGCATTATCATTTGGTTTATTGGCAAACACGTCATCATCTCCTGCCTTCGTATTACGAATTTTATCTTCGAAACATTTTCGACACACATCATACGAGGCATTGGAGGGCCTTTGGTTACATTGGAAGCATAGCCCAATACGGTAATAATCGTCCATACCTGGTTGATTTTGTACATGTTTCTTTAAGTTTGCTATTGCTGCTTGAAATTGTACATAACAAAGCTCGCACATTCCTTTCGAATTTGCCGATGCTGGGTTATTACATTTGCCCGCTTTTGACGAACGCATTGTTGTATGTATGGTTTTTGTTGGTGTTGTAGAGGTGGGTGTTGTAGGTGTGGTTGTTGTTGGTGTTGTAGGTGTGGTTGTTGTTGGTGTTGTAGGGGTGGTTGTTGTTGGTGTTGTAGGGGTGGTCGTTGTTCATCTTCGTTTGTGTAATTCTTGGCCGCATCAAGCATAGACCATATCAGTTCGATTGATTGCGCATTAGGCGCTTTGAATTTCAATATGGCTGCTGAAATGTCTTGTTGAGGAATCTCAGTAGGGATCTTCACCATATCAAGGAAAGTTTGAAAAATATGAAAAATGTTCTCATTTTCTCTCGGTAATAAGAATCGTACCGGAATGTTTGTAAAATCTTTTCGAACTAATGGAGCACAGTATTGAGAATGTGGATAAGACTTGTGAGTGTAAATGTCCAAATCTTGATTCTCTGTGCTGAATAGCGGTATAAATCGATTTCCTTCGTATCCGACAAGAACTGGAGATTTTTCGAACGAACTGTTTATTCTCAATATGGGTAGGTATACACCTTCATATCGTATCGCATTGGCCAATTCCTTTTCGTTACTCGATTCACATCTTGTGTACACTATAATAGGTCTACCGATGACGTTGGATAAAATGAAAATGTGGATAGCTTCCAGTTGAAAATATTTGCCAGTAAAAGGGTCACGATTGCGATGTTGTGCATTTCCAAGATAATAATCCCATGAACGTCCATTTTCCTCTTTACCCGAGGTAGGATACCTCTGAAGAGCTGTGATTGTTTGGTACCGATCAGCCGTCCAACGATTGTAGATTTCACCTAAAAAGATATTCAAAGAGATAAATTTTACCTTCTTATTGATGAGCTATAAGACCGTGTTAGAAACGAGAAAAAAGGACACCATTGCTGATAACTCTTATACCTCTCTATAAGAATTTGTTCCTGTTTGAGTGCAATGTTCAATGATTCCCTATCTAATAGTTCTTAATGATACAGTGGAGTCTAAATAATTCGAGCCTTTTATAACTGGAACATCTCCTTAACTCGAACAAGTTTTCTAGTACCTCCAGTTAACGATGCCTTATAAACCTTACTCCATATCTCGGAAATTTCCTTAATTTGAACGAATTGAGCGAAAATATCAACATCTTCGAAAAATTATTGCAAAGCAAGTTTATATTGATGGAAACCATCCTTCACTTTCCTCGAGATACAAAGTTATCACAGTTTATAAAAAGAGTCAAAAACAACTTGAATTCTATAATTTGAACTGGTTGTGGATTCTCCATCAAGGAGAAACCCCCTGGAATACTTTCTATAATTCGAACCTCTCTGTAGTTCGAACTTATGATCACACGTTCGAGATCAATTTAGCGAGAGTCAACTGAAGTTTAAATACAAAGAAATTAGGCTGAAGAGATAAATCAGTTTCTTAATTTGTTTGTAGTAGTACAATACCTTGACCTTGTTTTTCCATGAACATCATTTGATAGATCAATTGTCTCAAGTGTTGCGCTTTGTCTTGTATCCCGAAAATGTACACTGATACAGAGTGAGCCAGTGAGTTGCCATCATCTTCTACATGCATTGGCAGAAGTGCTCTGATGTTTTGATTCCAATTAATTGCTCCTTTCCTCTCCATTGGTATCAGTATGGAAAATTCACAGATGCGCTTGACAATTTGGTTGTTATACTGCACTGGAAGTACCATGGTCGATTTGGTGAAATCCCGTTCTAAAAACGGTTTACGATTCTTCAAAGCATTGAACGCTTGTACGATAAAGTTCAGGATATGTTGAGAGGCTTTTTCGTCGCATTCAGAAAATGTGCGTTTTCGCTTACCGTGATTTCCAGCCATCTTACGTTTTGTGTGTTTGGTGCTATTTTAAAAATCTTCTTTTTGGTTTTTTCTTCGAAACTTTTTAATTTGTCAAGCGTTTGCCAACATCTAATAAAAGTAGAAAGAATTTAGATGAGAATGAGCAAGCATGTCTCATGAATGATAAAAGTCATGATTCAGCATTCCCTTATAATAGCACGTGATAAATATTCCCCTCGTGGTTGAAACATCTTTCCCGAATGAACTACAGAGGAAAAGAATGTTGGGAGGGGGATAGTAAAGGTATTCAAATGCATGCAACTTTGCATTTTTGGCACAAGAATGAGTCGATTTAGAATATCTCTCTTGCTACACATGTTTATTAGACCGTGGGTACAATTTCGTTTGAGAGGATGAAAAATTTCTCTAGAAGCAAGAATCATAGCTAGAACATATTATATCAATGTGTTATTATTATTATTATTATTATTATTATTATTATAATGTAACAAAGTTCTAGGCGCACGAGGGCCTCTGGAACTGATCGTGATTATACGTATTTTACAATTGTTTTGTGCTGAATCTTTTCGGGTGTTTACTCCATGCAGTGTTGAGTCTTTCTTTGAAGACTTTGACTGTCTTTGCCTCAGCGACATCTTTTGGCAATTTATTCCAGGTTGGTATAGTTCGATAAAAGAAGGAATTCGTTTGTACACCACGGAGTCCATCGCTTCCAAAGTTTGGAATCATCTCAAAGTTGTGCCTTCTGTTTGGTCGCGTTCGACGGGCTATCTTGTTTGGGATGATATCTTTTTCGTAATAGTTGATGTGCTTGTAAAGTTGGACCATGTCACAAAAGTGTCTTCTAAACTCGAGCGTAGGAAGATCTAATTCACGCAATCGTTCTTCATAAGACATATCACGACATTTTTGAACCAGTTTTGTTGCCCGTCTTTGTACTCCTTCAATCAGATTTACGTGTTTACGTAGAAACGGAGACCATACTGACTGAGCGTACTCCAGATGCGGGCGAACAAACGCACAATACAATGTTTTAAATGTACTTGTACTCATATTTACAAATCCTCGATTGATTCAAAGACTTATAACCAAAACAAGACGTCTAACCATTGTTTCACCTTAGTTAGATCTCATCAGATAGCGTGTTATTGTTCTTCTAATACAATAAACTATATCTACAGGGTTTCCGCATAATTAGTGAACGAAAACAATCAATTTTGCCGCGTCAGCAATAAAAACAATTGTTTTGCCGAGTCAGCAAAAATAATCAATATTACTAATTTCTCAGAATTTTCGTCGAAATTTTCAAAATGGCTGAAGCAGAAAAACTTTGATTAGAAAATTAGAAACTCTGACTTCGTTCTAATCTAAATGAATGTGAAAATGTTTTACTGGCAATCAAATCATCTTCGTAACAGAAAGATACAAATTGAAGTTTTATGATATGGGCTCCTCTCCTCAAGTGCTAAAGGAAACCCGACAGCCTGATATATCAACATCAAAACTGCCTTCTATATTCATATCTAACAGTTGATCGTCAACAACTATTGGAAACCAGAAAGCCCGGGGGGGGTACTAGGGCAAAATGGGTTACGGGGATGCTCCGCTGGTCAGGGTACCTTTTTTAACCTCTACGAGTCCCTGGTAGGGTCGCAAAAACACCAAAATAGAAAAATCAGTCCCTCGTAGGGTGCCTATTTTTGGAAAATTTAGGGAAAAAGTAGAAAATTTGAGAAAATTTTGGAATTTCAGTCCCATTCAGGGTCACTTTTTTCGCAAATTTCGAGTCCCACGTAGGGTCCATTTTTCGAACCTCGGCGGAGCACCCCCGTCGGTCGACAAGGGTAGTACCCCCCCCGGGCCAGAAAGATGTACTCAAAGATGATCAAATGATGTGCTTCAAAGACTTTAGGACACTTTTAAACTTTTGAGGACGACCTGGCCTACAGTACCAAAAGACAGACGAGTTAAAGCGAGTTAAAGAACTAATATGTTGTGAATGTTTATCATTTATTATGGCTGATCACTTTTCTACTTAACTTTGGTGTTTGCAAAACTTGCAGATATATGAAACTCTAAAAAGGCTGATTTCATAAATGGTGGAATGATTAACCCAATCTTATTGAATTCATACTCTTGACATTCAATTAAATTGATTGGAAACTTGAGAATATTTTTGGTATTTTGAATGACATAGTACATATATACAAGATGTTGATTGACTATTTTAATATACCTATATGTGTTAATATCGATATTGGAATGAAGAAATAATAATCATGGTAGTAGACACTCAACTAGAGGGAATCGTGATATTTTACGATGGACTTGAATGACATACAAACATTTTTTAAACTCTATTTTACTAAAACTATATCTACGATATAAAACTGTACTTTTGGGTACCTAATAAGCTTCCCCTCCCCCGCTAATAATTAAATTCTCCTATCTGGCTTATTCCAAACCCCCATTTATTTAGGTACCCAAGAGTAGTTAGAGCCTTTTATGGACCTTATTTTATTAAAAGTTTTAAATTTCTTTTAAACAAAGATACTGCCCAGTGTATAAGTTTTTTTTATTCTAAAAATTTTTGTTAATCATATTGTTTTGAAAAGATAGAATCAATGTTTGGGTCAAAGACTGATAATTGAATTGAAAAATTAAAGAATTTTTTTTCACTCAATTTTCAATATTTTGATCCAAACTTTTGAGGAGATTCTGGCATAAAATTTTAACAAGTCTCCTGTTATTTTTAATGCCTGTTTGATCATTTCACTTTTTTATGACACCTTTTGATAAAAATCACAGTATATACCATAAAAATGTGAAAAATTTAATGAAAAATGATGGGATTGTTTTGACTCATCACTTCCTATTTAGAAAATAAGTACCTTTAAGGGAACTAATTTTGGGAATTTAGGCGAAATTCGCCAAAGTTCGTTCCTGCCAAAATTAAATATATTGCTCACTCGCCAAAATAAGTTCCCGCCAAAATTAAATTTTTTGTTTCCTTGCCTAAATAACCCTGAAATTCATCAAAATTGCTCAAAATAAGGCAAAATAGAAGAGATTTACGCTGTCATTTGCCAAAATTAAAAAAATTCACTATTCGCCAAAATAAGTTCCGACCAAAATTAAAAAAATTTAGGATATTTGCTGCCTGCCAAAATTAGTTCCTGCCAAAATTAGTTCCCACCAGAAAAGGTTCCCTCAAGGTATTTGAAAATTTTCAGAATTTGTCAACCATTTCCAATCATGACCAAAATCACAAAAATACTTGTAATTTTTGTTAACAACTATCAGTCTGGAGATTTTTAAAAAAAATGTCTGGACACAAATGAACAAAGTAACTCATGCATGTAACATATCTTTAACCAGGACCCTAGTTAACTGGCATAACACAATCTAATCAAAAAATACAAAATCATTAATTTATTGTTTGGTAATACTGAGAAACAAACAAAAAACAATTTTCAAATACACAATACAATAGTAGACAAAAATAGGCAATTCTTTTGAAAATAGATGACCTGATTTAATTTTTTCTGAGGATTAATTGACGATTGAAAATGATACTTAGATGACAAAGTATAGACAATAAGTCCCTTACGCTCAACGCTACATTAAAATAGTTACACAAACAAATAATTTTGGTATTAACAGTCAGAGCATTTCACAATATTAAGAACTACCTCCAAAATTACGTGTCAAAATTAATTTCATTATGATGACTGACTGATTAATTTATATAGTTTGCTTCTGTTTCCTTTCTATAATTTGTTAAAATTACCTAGCCAAAGAATTCATCTATATAAATTTGTTCAAGATTATCTACAAGCAATACTTTTTTCATTTGCCAGAAACCAGTCTTGCCAAATTAAAAATCTGGCACACTGTTTTAAAAGTAATATCCAAGCTTTCAATACTCTTTCCATTTTTAGCCAATTGAATGTACGTTATTTTTGTAAATCTCAGATTCTGTCCATGAGATGGCAGATGGCGCTTATTTAGTCAATGACCCAGGCATAATCAATTGTATATTTTAGTCCACTTTCTACAAATGACATACATCACAATTTCACCGTTGGGGTATCAAATATTTTCATATATATACTGATGCAATAACCCTCACAATTTCAGTTTGTAGCCTGCTGTGAGCTAGTCTCTAGTGACAGTGTGAACAATACATTATCCAAATTTTAAGATATTCCAAATATTGTTAGTGTTAGTAGAGCAATCTTTTCATCATCGCTGTTGATAATTCTAATCTACCAAGTCTACCAGCCATAAACTATACCAGCCAAGCCACATATATCAAGATATCCAAAGAATCCATCCAGTGACAAATTGATTCGGTGTTATAATAAAATAGCCAAAATTAAAGTTATGACTCAAAAACCATCATTGCGACAAAATATTTTTCAGCATTGGGTGTTAGATGTATATATTTCAATTCTAATCACAATACATCTTGTTTGTTGAAGATATCCTTGATTTGAAGTCGCCCATCTGTTTTTGAAATGCCTTTTCAAGGAGCAGGATATATACAGAGAATTTATGGTTGATTATTTTGATGTTTTTTTATATTATATTTTACACCTAAATAAATTGAAAAAAGTTATATCGAAATCAAATGAGCGATATTAAACCGAATACTTTTCATCTGAACAAACATAAAGCCAGGTAAACTAACTGAAAACCTTAATTTCCAACAAAACACAGTCTGACAGTTCACAAAAAATAGCACAAAAACATTGAGCCAGGCCAGTCTGAAAAGAGCCAGGCCACAAAAAAGAATGGTATGGACTTAAAGTTTGGTCATATTACAATGCTAGAAAATTATTTTTAATCATCAAAAAATTCTCTAACATAGTATTTCAAAGCCATTCTTTGGGTCATTATAGCAAATACTCAGAAACCAGTCAGCCATCTTGTTTTTGCGAAATTCCTTCCTTCTGGCCAAAGTTCAAGGTTCAAAGAGCAGAAATGGAAAGAATAATTATTCTAAAATCAAACCAATCCAATTTGTTGACATATTTCATGATAATTAGACCATAATTAGCAAAATTACATGGACAAGTACAGCACCTGACCCCGAGAATGTAGGTGAAATTTGAATCAGACCTGAGAGATCGTTGTTACTAAAAGAGGTAACGAGTGGTAACGAGTGGTAACGAGTGGTAACGATGTGGTAACGAGTGGTAACGAGGTGGTAACGAGGTGGTAACGAGTGGTAACGATGTGGTAACGAGGTAACGAGTGGTAACCAGTTGAAAACGGTGGCCCTAAGTCTCCAAATTTGAATTTCTCGATTCTGGTGGTTTTGCAACAGATGCTGATGGCTCTTGAGGTTCTGCAGCAGGACCTGGCAGATCTGGTGAATGTGCAGTAAGAATTGGAGATTTAGGCGTATGTTATAGTGGAGTTGATGGATCTGGTGAATGTGATGGTAAAGTTGGTTGTTTGGGTGAATGAAATGGTGGAATTGATGGTTCTGGTGAATGTGAATCAAAGATTGATGGTTCTGGAGGTTCTGCATCAGGAGTTGGCGATTCTGGGGACTGTGCATCAGGAGTTGGTGATTCTGGTGAATGTGCAGCAGGAGTTGGTGGTTCTGGTGAATGCAATGGTAGAGTTGGTGGTTCTGGTGAATGTGCAGCAGGAGTTGGTGGTTCTGGTGAAGGCAATGGTGGAGTTGGTGGTTCTGGTGAATGTACAGCAGGAGTTGGTGGTTCTGGTGAATGTACAGCAGGAGTTGGTGGTTCTGGTGAATGTACAGCAGGAGTTGGTGGTTCTGGTGAATGTAAAGCAGGAGTTGGCGATTCTGGTGAATGTACAGCAGGAGTTGGTGGTTCTGGTGAATGTAAAGCAGGAGTTGGTGATTCTGGTGAATGTGCAGCAGGAGTTGGTGGTTCTGGTGAATGCAATGGTGGAGTTGGTGGTTCTGGTGAATGTGCAGCAGGATTTGGTGGTTCTGATGAATCCAATGGTGGAGTTGGTGATTTTGGTGAATGTACAGCAGGAGTTGGTGGTTCTGGTGATTGTACAGCAGGAGTTGGTGGTTCTGGTGAATGCGCAGCAGGAATTGGTGGTTCTGGTGAAGGCAATGGTGGAGTTGGTGGTTCTGGTGAATGTACAGCAGGAGTTGGTGGTTCTGGTGAATGTACAGCAGGAGTTGGTGGTTCTGGCGAAGGCAATGGTGGAGTTGGTGGTTCTGGTGAAAATGCAGCAGAAGTTGGTGGTTTTGGTGAAGGCAATGGTGGAGTTGGTGGTTCTGGTGAATGTACAGCAGGAGTTGGTGGTTCTGGTGAATGTACAGCAGGAGTTGGTGGTTCTGGTGAATGGGATAGTGGAGTTGATGATTCTGGTGAATATAATGCTGATGTTGATGGATCTGGTGAATGCAATGGCGGGGATGGTCATTCTCGTGAATGCAATGGTGGGGATGGTGGGGACGGTGAATGTGATGGTGGAGTTGATTATTCTGGTGAATGTGCATTAGGAGTTGATGAATCTGGTGAATGCAATGGTGGAGTTAATGGTTCTGGAGAATGTGATGGTGAAGTTAATGGTTCTGGTAAATGTACATTATTAATTGAAGACTTTGAGCTTACTCTTAGGTTCCAAATAAACGCCCCCTTGTTAATTTTCCGAAAACTATCTGACGCTGCATGACCTCTTTGTTATCTTATACGCTTTTGTCCATTTGACCAAGAATCTTTCACATCGCCCACTCTAGTGGAAATATTCCTAAAACAAAGTCCCATTTGATTGACGTCATTTGGCAAAATGGTCAAACCATTGAAAAATTGGATGTTGTTTCAATCCCAATCCCAGTGGTAAAGCAAATAAATTCTCAAATAATGACGAAAAAGCAAAAAAAGTTTCTGACCTATCTAGAAAAAAAACAATTTAACCCAACACAGTGGCTTCTAAAGTTTTGAATTTGAATGCACTGTGTTTATTTCTTCCACTGGAGCATAAATTAAGGGGTGTTCTGAGGTGTATAATTGTAAATGTAATGTGCAAATCATCGAAGCATCCTTTTTTTTTAACTTGAAGAAAAAATCATTAATTATTTAAAAGAATAGAACGACTTCTTTGAATAACTATATTTGTTTTCTTCGTATTGGCGTATTTTATGTATAAAATGAATGAATGAATGAAGGAAGGAAAACACAATACGGAGGAGAGCGCGCCTAAAATTTTCGAGTAAATCAAAGAAAAAGAAAGTATAACAAAAAACACACGACACACTTCATACACTTTTTAACAACTGAAGAAGAAAGATGGATGTCGAAACTATTTTGATTGTAAGTATCGTTATCGTTATTATGAATGTTTGGAAATGATTTTTCGAGTCTTACATTACTATCTATCATAGTATACACTGACTCAATAACCGAAGAATACACGTCTTTCTTCATTCTAAGAACCTACGTTTTGCTCAGCAGGCTGTTTCTTAGAGATGAGCTGGAGTTTTTATAAGTTACTTCACTAATTGGTCACATGAAATAATGGAAATGACGCGTTCTTTAGTAAAAGTAATAAAATTGTTTTTATTACATGTTAACGACCAACCAAATCAAATAAGAGCTTGTAAAAACTCCAGCTTGTCCCGTTTCTTAAGAAGTAACCATCGTGGGTAATTGATTTTCAAATATTAAAGAGTGAATTAATCTTGTGTTTCTTCAAATTAGATCTAGATGCGTGAATTTTTATGTTTACACGATGAAAGGGGATGAAACAACTATAGGGTAGTTGACGTTTCCTAAGAGCAGCCAGCGGCTAGAAAACACAAAATAACTGTTCAGAAGCGTTCCCAGGGCTGGAATGAACCATCTGTTATTTTGACTTTTGTTTCCTGGAAAAGTACATCTGTTCGATGAGAAAATTTTAGCTCCTTGAAAAAATATCTATTCCATGAGGAAATTCAGGCTCCTGGAAAAATGCATGTGTTTTATACAAATTGATCCTGGAAAAAAAGTGATTTTGTTCTGTTTTTTGTTTCCCAAAATTTTCTTACTGGAAAAATACATGTTTTTTTATAAGCATTGCACTTATAAGCATATCTAGGCTCTGATATGGGGAAAAATTAAGCATATGGCAAGTATTGCTTGAACCTACAAAAAATATCTTTTTCCTGATTTTAGCTTTTTTTGGCTGGAATTTCACGGATTTTCAGTATTTCCCTAAATTTATGCTTTAGATTTAAGCATTCCCTTAAGCATTTCTCAGCCTTATTAAGCTTTCGACCTAAGCATCTCTGAGCCTGTTTTCAGATTTTTGTATGCTTATGAAAAAACATGTATATGTGTTGAATAAGCAGGGGGTAGGAAAATTTTCTAAATTCTAATAAGCGGGGGGAAATGGAATAAGAGGACGGGGGGTAATTTGAAGACCGAATTCTTTTTAACTGATACCAATTTCAACAACAAAAAAGAAACTTTAACAAATGAACACGTAAAATGAGAAAGTTTAAGGTCTATATACACTGTAATAAATAAACAAATCATTCGAATTTAATTAGTGGGGGGGGGGGGATTTTGGGGAAGCAAGAGTACTAATTGAGAGTGTACTAATTTTAGCCGTGTCCAGTGAAACAATTTTTAGTTTCACTATGATCACTTACAACTTATTATTCAAGTTATTGAATGACTGGCTTGTTCAAAACTTAAAATAGTCATTAACTCAAGAAATTATAACGAACAGTTAAGATAAATTGCTCGGGTAACTTAATGCAAGTCCCAAAAATGCATTAATTTTTCCGCCCCAGTTCCAATCCCTAAACCATAACAAAGTATACATTTTTGGAAGCGTATTTGGATGTAGAATACCGTATTCGGTGTAACTTAAATTCTTTCTCAGCAGAATTTGAGTTTAATGACGTCATAATTTTAAAAAGTTAAATATCTCAAGAACTAATACTCAAAACTTTATAAAAGGATTTTGGGTATGATTCGAAGATAAAAAATTATCCATTGTTTTACTCCATATCTAAAACTTCGCAAAAATCCGTGATTTTCAATGGAATTTCCAACAGTTTACTACTGAAAAATGATAAATGTAAATTGAAACATACATAGCCATTCTAGCAAATTTTCGCCTTATTTACGGCCCTAATTGGCGTAAGCCCAAAATCAGGTTGTGGCGTAATAAGGGCCAGCGTAAAAGAGGCCAGTGTTAAATTAGGGCCGGCGTAAAAAGGGCCGATAAGGTACATATTTGCCCAAAAATTACATCTACGCACAACATATGTTTAATCGTTCCTGCTGTTGGACAAAGAGTTAAACAAAAATAAGAACGTGGATTTTTCTCCTTTTTCAGGACAGCAGTGATGATGAAACTGAATACCTCCAAACAATCACAACACCTGTAAATACAAATCCACCACCTGTAAATACAAACCTGCCACCTGTAAATACAAACCCGCCACCTGTAAATACAAACCCGCCACCTGTAAATACAAACCCACCACCTGTAAATGATATGATAAACACCAACCCCGACTATTCTTATTTGTTGAAGACTGAAGTTACGAGCGACATTGAAGATGAAAATGACGAGGCAACAGTAGAATGGAGTGCTACCAAGATATTAAAAACATTATATAATAATCCCCAGAAATTGGAAAGATTAGAAAAACCTGTAAAGATTCGAGACAATGCAGTATTTACACTTGATAGCCAAAAAATTTCAATCGCCTCAGCTAAAGCAGATGACAATGGAGCTTATGTGAGCAAGGGAAACCCGAAAAAGTTTTATCTCTGGGAAAATGGAATCACATCAAAAACCAGCAAAGCAAAGCAAGTGCACCATAACAAAACTCAAAATTATTTTTTTCTGAAAGAAAAGTCAGATGAAGGTACAACTGAAGAAAAACGTGTGGCTAGAATGGACGTGTATGAAATTAAAAGGAGTTACCGTAAAAATAAAAGTAATCCAACTCTCTCACACGTCATAACTCAGGTGAAACATAACCTCAAAACAATCTACCATCCTTACTATCTAGTTACTTACAGAAATTCTGAGTGTGAGAACATACATGATGACGAAGAAGAAAGATTTCTCATGCCGAGGCACGGTAATGCAAAACATTCAGAGGCGCCACTCTATTATCGGCACGATCCATCTATTAGTAACAGGATCGATGTTGAAATAGATGAAGGTCGCTCAACCAACCAAATATATCGTAAGATGGCCGCTGAAGAACCCAACAGTCTTTCGGAGACTATAAAGAACCCTAAAGTCATTGACAATAGACGGGCAGTAGGTGTGGCCAAGAACAAGGAAGCAGAAGGAGGTAATTTGACTGAAGCGGAAACAATGGTTACCTACATTAAAAAATCTGACAGCTTTTCAAAATCATTCTTTTTAACTAAAAAGGAGTATGGTGTCATCAACTATTTAGACTACCAACTGTCAGACATGAAACGTTTTTGTGTTGACAATCAAGCTATTTTGTCGATCGATACTACATTCGATGTTTGTGAAAACCTTTTTTTAACTGACACAAGCTACCCAAATCTGGCTTTGGTCAATGCAAGAGACAGCAAGAAACACCCACAATTTCCTGGACCATCGTTTTGGCACTTCCGAAAAGACCAAGAAACGTACCGACGATTTGCAGCAGAGCTTGCCTTCGCTAAGCCTGAGCTTCTGGAAATCAATAAAATTGGACATGATTTAGATAAAGCCATTGCAAAAGGTTAGTTCTGTTTTACTTAGTGTACACGAGAAAGAGGGGGGAAGAAACAGAAGAATGAAAATACGAAGAAGTAGGATTAAGAAAAAAGAGGTATGGGAGAGAGGAGAAATGGATGTACATTCAAGGATCGTACCCGTAATGTTTCGATTGATGTGCAATTTCTTCTCCGAAATAGAAGAATACTTAAATGGGATTAATTTTCGCGGATTTCGAAGATTGTAAAATAGGGGCGTTTTTTTGACACACCCGGTATCTTTCTATTTGCATCAGACGGGCAGGGGCAACAGGATACATATTTTACTAGGAAAAGTAATTTTTGTTAATGCTACCCTTACTTCAGGTGTCAAAGATATCTTTCGGGCATCTGAAAGCTTATGGTGCACAAAACATTTCCAAGACAATGATGCTGAACAGCTTCGATTAAAATGCAAGAGGTTGGAAGATCGAGACAGGATAATGGCAGACATATATGGGAGTCAACAAGATGTTGTTCTCCGAGAGGGCCTTGCTGATGCTAGTGACGAAGACGATCTTTCTGCAAAACTGGAAAGCTTGAAACCGATCTGGGAAAGGCTCGCACCTGGTTTTTTTGACTGGTTCAAGAAAAACCGTGTACCAAAATTCAACGAATGTCTGGTAATGGACGCAAGACGAAAGCATGGTATTGAAAAAAGATTTACGACCAACGCCTTGGAAAATCAACATCGCATCGAAAAAAAGGTATCAAAAATAATTTTTCCAAAGCTTGGTGATTTTCCTATGTCATTCATTTACCAAATTATATCGCACATTCTTTTATAAGTTTTAAGCAACCGATGAGCTGCCAAGGGAAGTTTATATAGTTGCTATACGAGCTGAGTATTTTTGGTTCAAAATCCATAACGACTTTTAGGCTGCAATCTTGATAAAATTAGCAACTCCATTCATGAGCGCAAAATTGGAGTTGCTTATGATATAAAAAAAATGTGTACACGACATTCCTTATTAAACCCTTCTAGGAAACTCGAGGCTTCAATCAATTATTTTTTAAAGAAACATTGAGTCAAATATGGTTTCGGTATTTCGATTTTTGATCCACTAAACCTTTTACCCTCGAGTTTAATTTTTGTCGCTAGGCACTAGCCGCATAATCAAATTTTCTTTGAAAAAATTGTATTTTGATTCAGGTGTTGAAAGAAGAACAAATACCAAAGCAAATGATAAAAGTGACAGAAACTCTCAATGAATGGACCAAATGCTACTTCCAAGAGGCAAGACGAGCTATCAGGGGAATTGGAACCTATCGACTAGCACTTGAGTACGAGCATTTGTATGTGCCTCCAGCAAGATGGGTCAGTTGGAATCAGGAAAAACGAGATGCTTATTTTGAAAAGTTCATGCGGTGTTCAGCGGAGCCCTTTGCGTTTGAAAAGCCAACAAATGCTGGTAAAAAGCCAAAATCAAAAAAAAAGAAACGCAGATCAGATAAAGAGCCTGAAGTTTTTGTCACGCAAAATGTAGCACCTTTGAAGCGATTGAAAATCCAGAAGACTGCAAATAATGACGAACCAGCATGGCAGGTAATTCTTTACAGTTATATTTCTAGGTTCAAGGCGAAGACGTCAAGCGTGTTGCCTTAAGTGATTTAATTGAGTTATTCTAACTAATCTTTTTGGATAGAAATGCATGTTTAAGCCTTAGAATCACTCAGGCAAAATTTAGAAGCTCGATCGTAATAAGATGTAATAAATTATCTCTTTCCCTAGTGCACCGAAAATCAAGAGCCAAGAGACATGTCATTCCTTGATCCTGGAAGAACCCTTCAAACCCAATTCACCTTGGTGCTGAGAAGCGATCACAAGCTTTGCCCGAAACAAGTCACAAGATGTCAAAATTGTAAGGGTTCATTTGCGGACAAAGATGTGTTCGTCATAAAAACCTTCGGAGAGCGGGATCAATACAGAAATTCCAATGGCGAACCCGTTTCCACAGAGGGAAACATCTATCTACATTACTTGACAAAATGTCTTAAACAGTTTGACTCAAACTTTGAATTTGAGAAGGTTATTGTTCCTGAGCGTACGCGCAATAACATACCGGAAACTTGGAAGCCCTCGTTGCAACAGTCAGGAATCGACATTTGAAACATTAAACTTTTTTAGATTTTTTTAAAGCTTTCGTTGGTATTGTTTTTACTTTGATGTTTCTTCTTGTTTCAACATTTTTCTTCTGAGTCATTAGGTGTGTTCATTAAGAGTTCTTTTAGAGGATATGAGAATTTCAAATCGCAGTGACCCAATATTCTTTTGGATAAACTTTTTATTCAGTTTATTTGAAATAATTATTCCATCTCTACCGTACTCTTCATATTCCCTTTTCCTAGTTACTGAAAGATGGCTTTTGAATAAAATTTTATATTTAGTTTACATGGAAACATGAAAAATATGATTAACTGATAATTGAAATTCTCCGAAATTCAAGTACGATATGGTTAAGTCATTGTTGTTCCTTCCCTTCAAAAAATGTTCACGAGGCTGTGGCCTTTTTTTATACATATTTATTTTGTTAGGTATTTTATACGATAAAATATGGTTGATCTTCTGAAGTTTTCTTAACTATGTTATTTTTGGGAGATAAAAGTTTCCTCGAATTCTAGCTTTGCAAATTTCGATTTTTATTGATAGAAAATTTCATTTCAAAATTGAATATTGCGGTAATTCTCTCAAAGATATGCTATATTTTTATATTTTGTTCCAAACGATGAAGAATATTTTGTTTAAAAAGAAACCTGAAAGATATTTTACTTGTGTTAAAATTTTTTGTCATTGTATTCAAACATCTAATCAAAACGCTGTAGTTGGTTTAAAGAATGTTTTAAATAAAGTCGAATGATGTTAAAAAACGCAACTTCACGCAAAGCGTTGAACAGTACTTATAATCGTTATGTAATCTCAATTAGAGCTCATTTAATCTAGATAGTTTCAAATTGAGCGTTCATTAACTAGCAAAAAATATCAGATTCACCATAAATGTATTTTCATTACATGAATAACATCTCAATAACAATTTATCAGAATATGAACTCCACCATCACATTCACCAGAACCATCAACTCCACCATCACATTCACCAGAACCATCAATTCCACCATCCCATTCACCAGAACCATCAACTCCTGCTGCACATTCACCAGAACCACCAACTCCTAATGCACATTCACCAGAACCACCAACTCCACCATTGCATTCACCAGAACCACCAACTCCTGCTGTACATTCACCAGAACCACCAACTCCTGCTGTACATTCACCAAAACCACCAACTCCTGCTGTACATTCACCAGAATCACCAACTCCTGCTGTACATTCACCAGAACCACCAACTCCTGCTGTACATTCACCAGAACAACCAACTCCACCATTGCATTCATCAGAACCACCAACTCCTAATGCACATTCACCAGAACCACCAACTCCACCATTGCATTCACCAGAACCACCAACTCCTGCTGCGCATTCACCAGAATCACCAACTCCACCATTGCATTCACCAGAACCACCAACTCCTGCTGAACATTCACCAGAACCACCAACTCCACCATTGCATTCACCAGAACCACCAACTCCTGCTGGGCATTCACCAGAATCACCCACTCCTGCTGTACATTCACCAGAACCACCAACTCCTGCTGTACATTCACCAAAACTACCAACTCCTGCTGTACATTCACCAGAAGCATCGACTCCTGATGCACATTCACCAAAATCACCAACTCCACCATTGGATTTATCAGAACCACCAACTCCTGCTGCACATTCACCAGAACCACCAACTCCACCATTGCATTCACCAGAACCACCAACTCCTGCTGCACATTCACCAGAACTACCAACTCCTGCTGCACATTCACCAGAACCACCAACTCCACCATTGCATTCACCAGAACCACCAACTCCTGCTGCACATTCACCAGAACTACCAACTCCTGCTGCACATTCACCAAAACCACCAACTCCACCATTGCATTCACCAGAACCACCAACTCCTGCTGAACATTCACTAGAACCACCAACTCCTGCTGTACATTCACCAGAAGCACCAACTCCTGCTGTACATTCACCAGAACCACCAACTCCTGCTGTACATTCACCAGAACCACCAACTCCGCCATTGCCTTCACCAGAACCACAATCTCCTGCTGTACATTCACCAGAACCACCAACTCCTGCTGTACATTCACCAGAAGCATCGACTCCTGATGCACATTCACCAAAATCACCAACTCCACCATTGGATTCATCAGAACCACCAACTCCTGCTGCACATTCACCAGAAGCACCAACTCCTGCTGTACATTCACCAGAACCACGAACTCCTGCTGTACATTCACCAGAACCACCAACTCCTGCTGTACATTTACCAGAACCACCAACTCCACCAATGCATTCACCAGAACCACCAACTCCTGCTGCACATTCACCAGAACCACCAACTCCTGCTGCACATTCACCAGAACCACCAACTCCACCATTGCATTCACCAGAATTGCCAACTCCTGATACAGAACCTCCAGAACCATCAATATTTGATTCACATTCACCAGAACCATCAATTCCACCATTTCATTCACCCAAACAACCAACTTTACCATCACATTCACCAGATCCATCAACTCCACTATAACATACGCCTAAATCTCCAATTCCTACTGCACATTCACCAGATCTGCCAGGTCCTGCTGCAGAACCTCAAGAGCCATCAGCATCTGTTGCAAAACCACCAGAATCGAGAAATTCAAATTTGGAGACTTAGGGCCACCGTTTTCAACTGGTTACCACTCGTTACCTCGTTACCACATCGTTACCACATCGTTACCACTCGTTACCACTCGTTACCACCTCGTTACCACCTCGTTACCACTCGTTACCACATCGTTACCACTCGTTACCACTCGTTACCTCTTTTAGTAACAACGCTGAGAGATGTAGATTTGCATTTAAAAAAATATTGAATGTTTAAAACGAAATTTTGAACTCCCAAAATCCTTTCCCAGGGGTTACTTTCATTACTTTTGATAGATAGGCTAATTTTTTTGGTCCTTGAAGTTGACTCCCATTTTCATTATAACCCCCAGAATGTAGGTTTGGTTTTATGGCTTTAAATCTAGTAATAGTAAAATGTTGATATTTTTTCGATTGAATTAATTATAACAGAAAATTTTAGAAATATTTGATGCCAAAACAATATTCTAAAGAGCTTTTGTTATTCTGAAAATTGGATTTTTTCGCTTTTTAACCCCCAGAATGTAGGTGAAAAGATTCGGTTGCTGAGAGCGAAATTTCAGTATTCATCGGAAATTTTTGTTCTCTAAGTGAAATTCATACTTTAGAAATATACTCAGACAAAAAATTAACAAAGATATTACTTTTATCGTGCTACAAATGATGAAAAGTAAAAGAAAGGACGAAAAGAAGAGACAAGAAAGTTGTTTTTATTTTGTAGGTTGAAGATTCTGGGTTAAAATATGTGAATAATTTATCAACACCCCTGCCTCACAGCCCCGGTGGAACTTTTCCCACATCGGGTCAAAAAATTTATACTAAATTCCCAATGGGGATAGAAATTCTATTGTTCCAAACTTAGGCAAATTTTCTGATTGGGCTGGGGTCCCAGCGGGTCTGGGACACGTCGTAAAAGCTTAAAATGCCAACATTAATTATCTCTCAGGTAATACTTTCATGTTATGAAAATACAACAAAAGAAGTTTATTTAATTTGACAGACTTTTTATGTCGGGTTATGAAGGCTCCCAAATTGTAGGTCAACTAACCCCAAAAGGTAGGTCAAACATTTTCGTTAAAATATCTAACTTAGAACAAGAAATATTCAAATGGACTATTTTCCACATTTCCTTAGTTCATTAGGAATAAGAAAATACCCTATCATCATAACTTAATTCCAATAGATTTCGATTTAGAGAGGATTTATTCAAAAAATGTCTCAATTCGAGTAGTATCCAATCAACTTCGATTCAGATTTTCGCCTGAAAAAATCAATTCAAGTTAGAATTTTTTGTCTAGAAATAATCAGTAATATGTAATAGTATGCTCTGAAACAACTTTTTATGAAGTTGAACTATCGTTAGGGCTACCATGCTAAAAAATGAGAAACCTACATTCTCGGGGTTTACTACATTCTCGGGGTCAGGTGCTGTAGTTCCAAATTTGGTGGCCTTCGAGTTTTGGCGGCCATTTTTTTGAATCTTGTCGGCAACTAACGTGCGGATCAAAGGAAATTTATTTTTATTGTTCGAACAATAAGATAATTTTGCATAATTATGCGCTTAGACGTCTTGTTTTGGTTATAAGTCTTTGATTGATTATGCCAAGTATCGCGTTTGCTTTTTTGACTTGCTTTGCAATGTGTTCTTCAAATGTAAGTTCTGAGTCAATGAGGATTCCAAGATCTTTTTCTTCAAAGACGTGTTGGCCAATTACTTTGAATAAAAATATTGATGACATTTGAAAAAAAAGTTTTCGTTTCATTATAAGAGCACCCAACTCAAATTTTAATTACAAGAAAATTTCCTTTTAATGAGAAGCAAAACTTTCTTTCTCGGGAAGTTCTGGGTGGCGTAAGTTTCGTCCATAATAGTCAAAGTCTCAGAAGAGAATTTTGAGGGGAAGCCCCTTTGGTTTTAACTTTTCTAAATCAGTTCAGCAAATTGAATAGATCCACAACGTTGCAATATTCCGCAACGTTGCGGTTTTTCGCAGCGTTTCCCCAGGGTTGCCCTGCTATTTTACGCAACGCTTCAGATTGAAGCTTGTGATTTTAAAAATTATGAGCGCCTACCAATTTTCTTCTAAACGCATGCAAAATCAGGCAAAAACTTGTTTTCTTGAACAAAGTAACGCTTTTTTGAACGAAGTAGCATTTCTTCCAAGAGTGATTGTGAATAATCGCTAGGTAGGAAATTAAAATACTAGGGTGAAAAGTTTCCTTTTGGGTTGTTCTTCAAAATGCACATTATTTTGGAACCCCGGTCCGATTTTGGTCCAAAGGCCAGAGCTGCGAAATTATGCAACAGTAAAGCTGCGGAATTTCGCAACGTCGCGGAATATCACAACGCTAAAGATGCAGAATTTCGCAGCGTTGCGGATCTGTGCAATTTGCCGAACTGAAATCAATATGTTATTTCCAAGCATTCTTATAAAATATGTATATAACTGATTCATTTCTCTTAAGCAACATGAGACTTGAATAAACAATAAAATTGCTTTTCTCATCAATTTTTAAACGAGGTAGGTAAAGTACAGACAGTACTTTCCCTATGATCATTTATTAAGGACGGATTTAGTGAGATAAAGAAAATAGTTTTCCATATTATATAATCTAATAACAGAAATTGGTTATTGAGAGAATACACGTTTTTTATAAGAACAGACAATATAAGCACATAAGCCTTCGATGGCCAAAATGTTAAGATCAAGTTAAGAACATTTGAAGGCTTTGAACACTCTAAAACACCCGATTTCTTAGAAAGACGGACAAAAATACTCACAAAATGGTGAAAATAAGAATATGTTAAGAACATTTTTAGACTTAAATCTCAAAAAGTTAAGAACATCCAAAGGCTTCGAAAATTTTAGATGTTCTTATAAAAAAACGTGTACATATAAAAAATTCACAGAATGACTGCTTCATGGATATTTATGTCGATGTCGGAGTCAATTATCATAAATAGAATGTCGAAAGATAAGATAATTTTCTGAAAACAGGAAATATAAATTTATCAGCTATACCAAATTAAGATACTATCATTAGTTCGAAAGCTGGAAGTAAAATAACCCCGGGGGGGCAGTCAGGCAAATTGACCGACGGGTATGTGCGGCGGTTAAGGCTATGTTTTTCAAAATATCAGAAATGCACTGTAAGGGTGGACTTTTGATAAATGCACTGTAAGGGTGGAAATTTCAGCAAATCTGGGGAAAATTGCAAATTTTTGCTCGAAAATGTTGATTTTTTTTGTTCTGAAAGAGTTTGAAATTTGAAAAAATGCACTGTAAGGTAATGAATTTCACCGATTTTTCACCGATTTTTTTCTGCACTGTAAGGGTGTGATTATAAAAGCCAATTTTTTCGCCGCACATACCGTCAGTTGGTAAACCCACTGCCACCCCGGGAAAATAACATATTTCTAAGAATAACAACGGAAGAAGGACGTTTAAAAGCAAGTTCTACTCTCCTTAAACCCTTATTGAAATAGAAAGTTGCCGTATAAGCATGTTGTTTCTTCTAAATTATGAAAGGAGTTGTTTCCCCTGCAATTAACAATGGTAAAAAGAGGTTTAACTTCATGTCACGTAATTTCTTGCAATTCTTCTCGAGGTAAAAAATTACCCATGATTGGAAAGAATATAGATTCATTCAGTAATTGAATGAATAAAATTCTCTGTACTATACAAATTTATGTGTTATCTTTGAGCTTAGTCCAGTTGCAGGGAGATAACCAAATAACGCTATAGAGTAGGAAATATATTGCAAGGGTAAAACAAATGGTGTAACCTTTGATCTAAAAAAGGGAACAATTCTCAAAATCAAACCATCACCTGATTTTATCTGATAATTAATGCCATAGTTCATAATGCAAAGGAATAAAATAGAAAATTTTTTTTTGAAATACCGTCAGATTCAGATCTGACGTGTATTGAAAAGGCCGACGATTTCGCCTGCACATACATTGCGAGCTTGTCGGGAATTTCCAAAAAGGCTGTACAAGTACCCTACCAATTTTTGTTTTTAGTTGTATAAAATGATTTGCTGCATAGATTTATCGAATATTTTTATTGGTTGTCTCTTGTGTATGATTTGAAAAGCTAACTTCTTCGTTGATAATTCTTAGTAAAGCTGAACACAAATCAGGGGTAGACTAAAATGAAACGTCTTTTTTGTGTGAACCTCCGTGTGTCCGCCATTTTGACCATTATATTGTCATTCCAGTAAGTCCCTGATTGGTCATCTCTTTACAACGCTTTTTTATAGTTTATTGTTTCATTTTGGTATCTAAAAAATAATAAAATATTTCGTTATTAGAAAACGAACAAAAACCCATAAGTGAAACATGTGCTTTCATTTTTGTTACTTTCTCTCAAACAAGGCATACGCTACGAATTACATAAAAATGCAAACAGTACACAAAGAATTGTCTTCTAAATGCTTTCCACACACACACACATACAAAACTCTCAAGCTACCGCCTTATGTATTATAGGCCAAAACTTTCGCTTTCTTGTTGAATAGAAAAGCATTTTAAAAACGTTCAATATAAACCACAATAGAAACCATTTAAGATGTTAAAGGGAATTTCCCAATATCATAAAAGAATATTATTTATATAAGAATTGTATAGAGAAATGATAAATTGGAAGTTGTTAGTGCTTCGATCTACATATGAGAATAGTGTAATATAATAAGTTCATGATTAGTTCATGACTCTCAGTTGATAGGTGGTCCAAAGTTACTGTCAATAGGGGGGGGTTGTACTTTTACGGTGTGACGGGATTGGCCCTTTTTTAGTACGGTATTACGGGATTTGTCGAAAAAAAAAGAAGGGGAAAACGGTATTTTAAAATCAGACGGTGACGGTTTTTGGCCTTATTTTTGTCATTATGCCGGTATCTGAACCTGTACAAACCGGTGTGACGGTGTTATTATTTTTTTCAATTTTCGGGATTCCGGGATCCAGCAAAAATTTTGACGGAAAACGGTATTTCGAACCCCTACCAACCCCCCCCCCTTAATAGCAACTTAAAATTACTAAGTATTTGTTGAATGGTGGCATTTGACAGCTTTACCTACCCTAATGGCAATGATGAAATTCAACGATGCACCAAAATCCATAAAACGAATACTACCTGTGAATAAAAGCGTCTGACAGGGTTTAGCTAGAAATTGAATAGCTTTCCAAATTGCAGATGTACAGTTAATGATGAAAGAGTTGAATGCGTAGAATAATTTGAATATTTTATTTTCTAACAAAAATGCGTTACACAAGTACCACCAAAATGATAATTCCACTACAAATATTGTGTCCATTTGTTTCAGCACCATTTATGCCACTTATGCCACCTTTTTCCATTTGTTTCATGAAAATGTGTTCAAAAGTGTTAAAAAATACTTACATTTTTACGAGTCTGCTAAATCGCGTGCCACGCGTGCCAGCGTGCTATGCGTGCCAGCGTTCCTACGTGCCATGCGTGCTAACGTGTCATGGCGTGCCAACGTGCCAGCGTGCCAACGTGCCATGGCGTGCCAACGTGCCAACGTGCCATCCAAATTTGGCGTGCCATTAAAACTTCGGCGTGCCATCCGAATTTTGGCGTGCCATCCGAATTTCGGCGTGCCATACGAATTTTGGCGTGCCATCCGAATTTTGGCGTGCCATCCAAATTTTGGCGTACCATCCAAATTTCGGCGTGCTCGTCCGAATTTTTACCGAAATTTCGGTAAAGCTTGGGGGAGAAGATGACACAACTTGGACCCCCCCCCCAATATGGACCCCATTGTGGACCCCAATATGGACTACCTCAAAATTAGTGGGAAAGCATTTTCAAGGTTATTTTATGTAATGACACTTAAATTATGTAAATAATGGCATTATCACAAAATATGAGGTGTATACACCAACAATGCTGGCGGTGCAAACGGATATAGATTGTCATGCAATGAAAACATTAAATGCTCCAAGAGAGCTGTTTTAGAGATATGAAAATAGTAGTACTTTTATTATTATTACCCCCGCAACGAGCGCAGCGAGTGAGGAGGCACTCATAGCTTCAAGCTTAGATATTGGACTGGAATCTCGAAATTTTGTTGCGCGTTTGTTTGTTTGTTTTGTCGCACAAGCCTACCCGTAGTTAGTCTCTTCCGTAAATGTTCGGCTTTTTTCCGGGACGGCAGTTGCTAGCCTAAAAACTTTTTCTTTTTAATAGCAGGCGCCGCGGGCATTTTACTCAGCTTTCGACAGTAGATTCTAATCCGCTTGTAGAATTTTGCCCGATTGGTCAACATGCACGAAATGGAATACAGAAGTTTCTGGAAGTTTTTTAAATTCAATCTCTCTCCTCCTGCAGTCAAAATACTTATACGCATTTACTTTTGACTTTGGGAATGGGATTAAACAAGATATATTCATATATATACCAATCAGTGAATTTGCTGACAGTCAAATTAAAATCTGTCTCCTGTCTTAGACATTCAGATTGATTCATTTTTCGACCCAGACAGTTTGTCCCCAATAATGTGAACAATGATTAAAATGATATTAGACCTTTTCGCCTTTCCATCCGCCATATTGAATTGTATGCAAAAATTATGGTGGCCGAATTGCCGTGGTGAAATTCCCTTAGAAAGTATGCAAAACA
Organism: Clytia hemisphaerica; assembly: GCF_902728285.1. Lineage (NCBI taxonomy): Eukaryota > Metazoa > Cnidaria > Hydrozoa > Leptothecata > Clytiidae > Clytia > Clytia hemisphaerica. The sequence goes on along the minus strand of NW_027103507.1, from coordinate 1,175,091 downwards.
TATGCAAAAAGAAAGTATTAAATAAAAACTTACATGCATAATTGGCATTATATTAAAGTGTAATCTTGTAGAAGAAAGATTAAATTTGCTTCTCTTGAAAACTAAAAACAATTATATTCACTCATCTCTTAGAACAAGCACTTCAAAAGACCATAACATTAGACAGAAACTCAAACTGAAAAATCACCCGCGAAGGTAAAAAACAATCCTTATTCGGCTGACGGCAAATTATTCTCCTGGGAATAGAGCCGCCAAATGATCAAATCAAAACATTGATAAAGTGTGACGTCATAATTACTGCTTTCAGTTTGCGTGTTTTGAAAGTTTGATGTGTGTACTCCGTCTTCGTGGAATTTTTTAATGACATGAAAACAGAATATGCAATGTCTTTAAGAACAAATTCCTAAAAGGCTTTTATTGTTCTGTAAATATTTCCTTTTGGATTAAGAAATTCCATCTTTTATTGTTTTAATGATTATAATATTTATTTATAAGATGCTTTGTTGTCTTTTTAATCTTTGTGTAAACTTGCATATGTTTTGCATACATTCCAACTAAATCCAACCACGGCATTTTCGTTCCTGTATTTTTGCATTCAATTCAAGATGGCGGACGGAAAAGCGAAAAGGTCTATTGAATATGGACAAAAGTGATTGTTGTTTGTGGTTGAATTGGCAACGAAATTCCACTGTAACTAAATTTATTCGACAATCGTCATTCAACATACTCTTCTCCCAACAAGAATGCTTAAAAATCCTGTGTTATGGTACTTCGACAGTAAGTACGTAAATATTTTTTCTTTGTGTACTTTTATAAGACTAGGTTTTATTAGTCTTTTATGTTTAACCTGTGTTCTTGTTGATACTTACCAGGCACTATTTGGGAAATTATTATCAAAGATTGAAAGAAACTTTTGTGAACTATAATTTTTGAGGAAATTTCAGTACACTCACCATATATCATCTAATTTCATGTTTCTTATTTTTCCTTTAAGCTTTTTATGAATGAGGATTCGTTTACCTTGACAACGCAATATTACCTCGTTACTGCTATTATTACCACGTTACGTCATGAGTTTCCATCCTTCTACACGATATTGCTGTTACAACTGCAAGATAACTGGCATATCTTTCTAATGTAAACAATTTTGTCCGTGAGATCCCTTATCATGCCGTAGGAAAAAGTCCTGAATGTACGCTATTTCCTGTTAATACCTGCTTCCTGCTCATCAATATTGCCTCGTTACTGATACCATATTACGATATTACCACGTTACGTCCTATCATCTTCCATCCTTTACACGACGCTGTTACAGCTTCTAGATTACTGGTAAATCCATTTAATGTAAACAATTTTGGATCATGATATCCTTTGTTAAACCGTTGGAAAAACTCCTAAGTACGTTGTTACCTGTCAATTTTTGGTTCCTGCTCGTTATGTTTCTGGCTCATAGCATTTCTTATGCTGTTTGGTTCTACTATGTTTCTTTTATATTTCAAATTGGTTGAAATAAATATAGTTGCATGTCTTTTGACTGGTTAAGTATCTGCAATTGATTCTACCTGGACACTTTTCCTAATGAATGTTTTAAGATTCGTATTTTATTCTTTGTAAAAAGTAATTCACATTTTTAGAAAAAAAATATGTTTCATTTATGTTAGCTTATTATTCATTGATATCTCAAAGAAAATGCTGTTGAGAAGAATCATTCTAACTATTCCAAATCATTTCCAAACTTTTGCTTTAAAGCATTAAAAAGCCTTAATTAGCATTAATTAGTTTTTACAAGCATTTGTACTAGCGGGAGGCAGTTAGTGAAAGCTATGGCTAGTTTTATTATTTTCATTTTTATATGAACAGAGCATTACATAACTTTAAAAGTTTTGAAGGAGATACACGTGTTTCTTCCACGCGAAAGGCAGTAGGGGGGGGGTTTCACTTTTACGGTATGACGGTATTGGGCCTTTTTACACCCGGTAAATCGGTATTACGAGAAAAAAACGACGGGATTACGGTATTTCATTTTCTACCGGTATCGGTATATTGCCTGTTTTTTTGTCGGTATTTCGATATTTTTATCAATAAAAAACGGTATTTCGGTATAAAACTATTTACCTTTTAGTTTCTTCATGAGTTTTATGAGTCTAGATAAAATTTTCTCCGTCAGCACTAAATGATATGTTCGTCTCTCTGTATTCACTTATATTGCTACTACAATACAATACACTGATACTGCAGTAACTTAGAGACAGTAAAAGTGGTATTTACTCCTTCAATAATTAGTAAAAGTAGGTAGTTCTAAAAACATCTTATGCAGCATCGAACGATCAAAAAAATTCACATCATGATGCACATGATGCGTTTTCAGGCAATCTAGGCATTCTAAATTTTAAATTTTTTCTTGGGCGAAACTCTTGGAACGCCGCACCGGGTAAGGCAGGTACGTCGCTCGCCGTACCATATTTTCGCCAACAAAGGTCAGTGTTAAATAAAATCAAAAATTGTGTGACCAAACAAGGCATACTTGGCTAACAATAGCGTATTAAGGCCGTTTTTCAATAACAAAGGAGAGTGAAAATTGTCGAATTATTTTTCGCGCTCGCTTCGCTCGCGTTCTTATTTTCCATTTATTTTCTTTCCTCCGATAGGGGGGGGGGTTAAACTTTAGAATTCGCGTCCTCTAATTGCACCACAGCACCACCTCTATGAAGCCTGTGTTGAAGTCTACGGCTTCTCATACCATGATTGGCCCAAACCTCGATTTTAAATTTATTCTCAATATAAAAGACATCTTACGGGTCTGCGAGGAAGAAATTATTGGGGGAAAGGCTTAATTTTGCATTTGCCTCCCGTAACAAAGCAAGTAATTTTGGCGTGGTAGACCTAAAATATTGCTTCATGAAAGCTCAAATAGCTGTAAAAGAGGTCTTAAAAAGTCGACGATATCGAGAATAAGGTCAAAAAAGCAAAAGCTTTATATAGTGGCGAAAATGTTTGGTATAATAATAGGTCAATCTGTTTAAAAGAGACCATAAAAAGGTTAAATTTAGCCCAATAAGGTCACAATCGTTTAACCAAAGATGTAAAAGCAAAATTGGAGCGTGAATGTGAATGGTTTTTTTTCGCGCGTGAATACGTGAATTGGCAAAAATTTGTGCGTGAATACCTGAATTGAGGGTTGACTGGGGGGCCTCATAAAGTACAAGACTTGTTTGTACAGTTTCTAATTTGTTACTACACAATAGATTTGATAACTGAAAAATTCATTATTTTCGAAAAAAACATAAATATAATATCGGTATCGGTATTAGGCTTCCTTCACCGACGGTATTACGGTATTTGACCCAAAATTTTGTCGGTATGACGGTATTTAAGACCCCTGAAAACCCCCCCCGCAGTAGTCTACCTGTCATTTTCTTGACAAAGAAAAATCTCATTTTCAGCTTTATATATAATATATGTTTAGATACTTAGCGTTATGCTTTTTTTTTACCGAATTTGAACCTAAGTAGGCTTATAAACGTTATGCTTATAAAAAGAGTGTATTCTTAAATTCTTCACGCCTCAGAGCCACCATTCTTCACCTGTCACCTCGTTAGGGGGGGTTTTCACTTTTACGGTATGACGGTATTGGGCCTTTTTACCCCCGGTAAATCGGTATTACGAGAAAAAAACGACGGGATTACGGTATTTCATTTTCTACCGGTATCGGTAAATTGCCTGTTTTTTTGTCGGTATTTCGATATTTTTATCAATAAAAAACGGTATTTCGGTATAAAACTATTTACCTTTTAGTTTCTTCATGAGTTTCATGCAAAAAAAAATTCAAAATAGATAAGTCTATTCCGCTATTTTAACCAGTAAAATTTTCTTGCTCGCTTCGCTCGCACAATCTTGGATGTCCTATTGACTTATTGTCATGGTGAGGTTATTCAAAATAAGCAAAACTTTGCAAAATCTAAACAAATATTTTTCGCTATTTTTCTGCGGCCGCATTTTTTTAATGACAACTTTTGTGATGCAAATACTGCATCTAACGAATGAGTCTAGATAAAATTTTCTCCGTCAGCACTAAATGATATGGTCGTCTCTCCGTATTCACTTATATTGCTACTACAATACAATACACTGATACTGCAGTAACTTAGAGACAGTAAAGGCGGTATTTACTCCTTCAATAATTTATTTACTAAAAGTAGGTAGTTCTAAAACATCTTGTGCAGCATCGACCGATTAAAAAATAATTCACATCATGATGCACATGATGTGTTTTCAGGCAATCTAGGCATTCTAAATTTTAATTTTTTTTTTGGGCGAAACTCTTGGAACGCCGTACCGGGTACAGCAGGTACGTCGCTCGCCGTACCATATTTTTCTTTTTGCCAACAAATGGTCAGTGTTAAATAAAATCAAAAATTGTGTGACCAAACAAGGCATACTTGGCTAACAATAGCGTATTAAGGCCGTTTTTCAATAACAAAGGAGAGCGAAAATGGTCGAAAAATTTTCGCGCTCCTTTCGCTCGCGTTATTATTTTCCGTTTATTTTCTTTCCTCCCATAGGGAGGGGTTAAACTTTAGAATTCGCGTCCTCTAGTTGCACCACAGCACCATCTCTATGAAGCCTGTGTTGAAGTCTACGGCTTCTCAGACCATGATTGGCCCAAACCTCGATTTTAAATTAATTCTCAATATGAAAGACATCTTACGGGTCTGCGAGGAAGAAATTATTGGGGGAAAGGCTTAATTTTGCATTTGCCTCCCGTAACTAGCAAGTAACTTTGGCGCGGCAGACCTAAAATATTGCTTTATGAAAGCTGATATAGCTGTAAAAGAGGCCTTAAAAAGTCGACGATATCGAGAATAAGGTCACAAACCTAGCAAAAAATTTTATATATATAGGTTAAATTTAGCCGAATAAGGTCACAATCGTTTAACCAAAGATGTAAAATTGGTGCGTGAACGTGAAAATGTTTTTTTTGTGCGCGTGAATACGTGAATTGGAAAAAATTTGTGCGTGAATACCTGAATTGAGGGTTGACTGGGGGGGCTCATAAAGTACAAGACTTGCTTGTACAGTTTCTAATTTGTTACTAACAATAGATTTGATAACTAAAAATTCATTATTTTCGAAAAAAAAAACATAAATATAATATCGGTATCGGTATTAGGCTTCCTTCACCGACGGTATTACGGTATTTGACCCCAAATTTTGTCGGTATGACGGTATTTAAGACCCCTGAAAACCCCCCCTCGTTACTCCCTGTTACCATGTGTTACCTTTTTTAGTAACAATGAATATCACAGTTAATTAAACATGTGGTATTTTTGAGGGGGTCCATATTGGGGGGGGGGTTGATGTTTTTATGTCACGAATAGGTAAGTGCTTTGTCGTTAAAATCTACTCTCATACGGAGATCTTTCTTCACCCCTGTCTACGCTACTGTTCTAAAAAATTGAAAAAGCTTTTCATTCTGAAACTTTTGAATAAGTTTTTTTCTGGAATTTTTTTTTTTTGAAAACCTAAAACTTCAAAATAGCCAAAAAGCTCTTTTTTTTTTTTTTTCTTTCTTTTTCTTACTCCCCTCACTTGCCGTACTTTAACCCGTGTAAGAGACCGTAGTAAGCGTATATTCCGAAATATCGCCTAGTTTCATGGAAAATAACGACTCTGGAAATTTAAAAAAGTACGCAAATTTGGTTGTCACGCCAAAACTTGGATGGCACGCCGGAATTTGGTTGGCACGCCAAAACTTGGATGGCACGCCGGAATAAGGATGGCACGCCAAAATTTGGATGGCACGCCAAAACTTGGATGGCACGCCATAACTTGGATGGCACGCCAAAATTTGGATGGCACGCCGAAATTTGGATGGCACGTAGCCACGCTGGCACGTTGGCACGCCAAGACACGTTGGCACGCTAGCACGTTGGCACGCCAAGACAGTTGGCACGAAGGCACGCATGGCACGCTGGCACGCTTAAAAACCGATGGCACGCTGGCACGCGTGGCACGCGATTTAGCAGACTCCATTTTTGCCCCCGCAGAAGCGTAGCGACGAGGAGGCACTCATAGTTTCACGCATAGATATTGGATTGGAATCTCGAAATTTTGTTGCGCGTGTTTGTTTGTTTTGTCGCCCAAGCATCCCCGTAGTTAGTCTCTTCCGTAAATGTTTGGTTTTTTTCCGGGACGGTAGTATACATATTTTCATATTACATTATATGCTATTACCATTATTACATATTACAATTTTAGTTTTGATTTAGCTTTGAAAAGCTGAAGCGAGTGTTATAACAAGTTCCTTGGTTATAAATGCAAATCATAACAGTGTATGATATACACGAATTACAATATTACTTGTGCAAATCAAAACAAACAAAATGGCAGACTGGTTATGATGATGATGATGAGCTGATTCATTGACTGGAAAAAGTGTTTTGTATGTCAAATTTTGTTTCTTGTCTTTGAAACTGAATACTAACTACTGTAATTTAGTAAGAAGTTCACTTCAGCAATGATTTCAATTCTTTTTCCGGAATCTTTAAGATAAAAAAATTCACTCCATTAAGAATTAGTGAATAAGAATTAGTGAATAAGATCAATAAAAAAAAGAAAGGTGTGGTGGTGGAAAGAAAATCTTCCTCAATTAAATGGGGGTGAGCCACCACACCTAAACATCAACAACAACAGTCACTGATGATGATATGATGATTTTTATTTGTCTCGGAGTGATGAACTAACCACGCACACCCTTAAATGTGGTTGAAAAACTATCAAACTATCAAAACTTACGAAATGATCTTTCACAACTGGAAAATTGGAACAATAAACATTAGAACAGGGAAAGATGATGAAAAGCTCGAACGTGTAGTTGACGAAATTGATAAAGCCGATCTCTCGGTATGTGGGTTACAGGAAGTTCGACGTCCAAACAAAGGATCAGCTCTGATTAAATCGAACTCTGGCAAACAATACGAGGAACATTGGTCGGGACATAGTAACAAACGAACCCATGGTGTTGGTATTGTTATTAAAGTAGACTCGTCGATAGAAATTGTTGAAGTAATACCAGTAGATGCTCGAATTATTGTTGTTGATGCAATCGTCCGTAGCTGCTCATTGAAAATAATAAACTGTTACGCTCCTACAGAGGAAAGCACCGAGTCGTCAAAGAATTTGTTTTATAGAACATTGAATAAACAAATTAAATCATTGAAAAAGAACCAAAAACTGATTTGCATTGGAGATTTCAACGCTTCTACATCTGCCGCTTGGTCGAACACTTCGTTACGAGAAGGAAGTATAATTAACGATTTGATTGTTAATGACAATGGAGAACGATTCCACGAATTCTTTGAACTGAATAAATTGTCTGTATTGAATACTTGGTTTACGCATAAAAATTGCAGACGAATTACGTGACACTCCCCAGATGGAAAGACGAAAAAGGTATACGATTTTATCCTCTGTGCAAGTTGGTTACGTAGATATGTTACAAACTGTCGCGTGTTTAACTCTTTCAACTTTGATAGCAACCACCGTCTTGTTGTTGCACACCTTTGTACACCAACATCAAAGAAAGCAAGATACATCAACCGAACCCATACCAAACGTCAAAAGAGAATCGATTTCGAAGCAGTCACCCCAGCAATGACTGGACTTTTCAAAGATGATGTCTCACGAAAGCTTAACTCTAATGACGTTCTTAACTCAGAGTCGAACGATTTTCTAAACGAAAAACTTGTAAACACGATCAAAGAATCTGCCAATATCTACGTTCCTACAATGACATTTGAATCTCAACCACCTCCATGGAAAACAGATGCCAAACTCCAAGAACTTTTCCAAACAAAATCTGAGCTTTCATCTAAAAATGTTAATCCTGAGGATATCAAGCGAATCCGTAAAAAGATTCGACTACGAGCTCGTCATCTCAAAAACGAACACTTCAGGCTTGAAGCTGAGAAAATGAACACTTTTGTTATTAACAAGCAGTTCGAAAAGCTATTCCATCGTGCCAAAAGACAGGAAACTACCCTCAACCAACAAACAATGCTTGCCCAACCGATAAACTCTTTGAACACTTTAAGAAACATTTCAACCCTACTGACCCATCAATTGATACGTCACCTGAGGAAATAAATCAGACACTTCCGAAATTTATTAAGGAACTGTCATCAACGACCTCCCACCTACAGCCGATGAAATAGAAAAACACCTCCGTCTCCTCAAAAATAATAAAGCAAGCAATGACGTTGAAGCAGAGCTACTGAAGAAATGTTCACATCCGATAATGATTAAAGTAATCCAAAGAATCACCAACAACTTGTGGGAAAATCTAGATTTACCGAACACTTGGGGTAACTCCCATCTGAGAACACTCTGGAAAGGAAAAGGCTCAAAAAAAGAACGCATCAAAGTATCGGGGTCTTAGTATCGGATCTACTATCTGTAAGCTCGTTGTCAATATCATCTTATTCCGACTCCGCGACTGGTACGAATGTCAACTAACTGACGAACAGAACGGGTTCCGTCCAAACCGTGGCACTACTGATGGGATTTACACAGTAAAGAGAATACACCAAATCAGTCATCGGAAACAACAGCCGTTGTATCTATTATTTGTCGATCTCTCAGCTGCCTTCGATCATATACCCCGTAAATGGCTGTTTGATACAATTTGTCTTCGTTTCACCGACAAAAAGTCACCGATTATGATCTAGATATTGGAAAAACTTTATCAACACACCTCTCTAACCTATGAAGGAGAATTATTCCAAACATCTTCTGGAGTCCGCCAGGGTTGGCCAGAAAGCTCGTTTTTGTTCAACTTATATCTCGATTTCGTCATGCGTCTGATACTCGAGAAATCACACTTAAATGATGATATCAAGTTCTTTGATCACAAATACCAAATCAGCACTAGCTCTCTTTCGCGAGCAGAGAGATTATCGACTCGTAAAAAGAACATTAATCTCTCAAACTTATCAATATTACCCTGGAGCGGTTACGCGGACGATTTAGTCTTATTCTTGAAAGATCAAGAGAGTTTACAAATTGCAACAATTCTTCTTGATAATGTTTTCGTCAAGTTCGGTCGATCTGTCAATGCTCAAAAGACAGAGACGATGATTCTCAATTATCCAGTAGATTCTCCATATCCAAACTCAATTGTCAAATTAAACGAATGCCATCTAGCCAATGTTTCTGAATTCAAATACCTGGGAGCCTATCTCGATTGTAACCAGCCGAACACTGGTGAAAAGGAGATAAACCACCGCACCCAGCTTGCTAACACTAAATTTCAACAAATGTCAAATTTAATTCAGAATTTTAGAATTAATCTGAAAACTCGCATACTTTTCCTGAACAGCTTTGTGCGAAGTAGGCTAGTATACGCCTGTCAGAACTGGAATCTGACCCAAAAACAATTTGACCGTTTGGATGTTGTGTATCGAAAACTCCTCCGTCGAATGATTCGTGGTGGATTCAGATTTGTGAATCCGGATGCTAATGACTATCGATATGCAATTAACAACAATCAACTTCATAATATATGTGGAACATCTGATGTTAGCTTCTTTATAAAATCTCAGCAACATCATTACGTTAGTCATATCATTCGTATGCCAGTAACACGAACTGTCAAATTACTAACTTTCAATAACGATCACTACACTAAAAGAGGTCGGCCAACGAAATCGTTACTTGACCAAGCTATGGAGTTTAAAAATGTTTCATTAAACCAATATTTTACTCTTGCCTTAAGCAAGAAAAAATAATTTTGAAGTTTTTTTTTTCTTTTTTGATAGCTCGACATACAGGGTGTCCCTAATAAAAGTATCGAGTTTGAACATGCGATTGAGTAGAAAGTTTTAAGTGTGTATTCACAAAATTGTATTTTAAGCTCTCCCTCTTTTTTCTTTGTCATTACGTAACAATAAAAACATACTCTGCCTGTTTACAAATGCAACGAAATTACGATCATGAGAAAAACGCACAAATTAAAACATGTTTGTAAAGAATCGTATATAAAACTATGAAAATAATAAAAATGGAATGTATGGAACAATAAAAAAGTAAAACATGGGAATTTGAATTTTTATTAATTTTGATTTTTAAAGACGTACATTTATGCAACAGGGGAATAGTAAAAGGGCTATTGATTAATTTATACGTTGTAACTACCTTTTGTAATGAGCCTATGTGATGGAGAACGTTCTTATATTTTAGCGATAACACACACAAACTTTTTTACTCAATCGCATGTTCAAACTCGATACTTTTATTAGGGACACCCTGTAGAGTCGTAACTCTCTGAAGTGAATAGGCCTCATGGGCGAGAGTCATGACTCTATGTCCAACCTTACCCAGTAATGGGTGGTTGTAAATAAATTATTATTTAAAGAAATTTGCTCAAGTTTTCAAATGTATATACATTTGATATTTTTGTTCAAACTCTAATTTATCTTTGTCAAAAAAGTTGAATGTATGCATGTGTAAAGTTGAATCCAAAAGTGGTTGAATGAATGTTGAATGTCAATTAATGTAAACAAACTTTTTCTTTTGGTCTTCAAAATAGATTTACCTCACTTAGTGCTTTTTCACTGTTTTTTCAGAGTGGTAAAAATCTTTTTCAAAAACCTGCAAAAAGTTTGTTTACATTCCTTTAACTTTACATGCGCACATTCAACTTTTTCATGCAGTTGTGATAGCCTAAATAACTTACGCTCCAGTGGTTTGGTGAAATAGCTCCAATTCTGGCTTTCCTAGTTAGGATGGATCTTCCCGAAGGCATTTAACGCTGGTTAGACTAGGTACACAGACAGTCATACAGAAACCGGGGAGAAACCGGCAGGTTCAAAATGCATAAAACATAATGCATATTGCATAATGCATAATGCATAATATTTGAAAAATGTCAATTTTAGAGGCTATACTAATACTCTAGGAGCTGAGTTAGGTCCCGTATGCACATCGGCGTATAGTCATTATTTCTTTTGATCATGAAAGTATAGTCCCTGAAGAGTCAGAAAACGTGTGTGGCGTTATTTGGATCAGGCTCAAATTTCCATAATGGCGGATTTTAGATTTTCAACCCTTTTTAGCCCTCTTGCTTGAAAAAAAAATTCTTTTGAATTCAAACATAGACATTTTATATACCAATCGATCACAAATTTTATGCTGATTAAGAAAAAGGTCAAAACCATGGTCTTAAAATTTCGCTATCTAAAGATATGAAGCACTTTCGATTTCGATTTTTTAAAATGATTACTTTTGGTTCCAAATTTGCGTGGCTGTAACATTTGATTGGCTTACTTGATTTACTTGAAATTTTCCGAGGGTCTTGTCTACCTTCCAAATAATAAAATTCAGGAAAAAATTTTTTTCTACATGAATTTAGAAATCCATAATGGCGGATTCAAAATTTTCTTTCGTCACATGGGGTCCTAGGCTCTGCTAGCCTAAGAAAAATATTTTTTTAATCTTAAAACCATGTATATTATATACCAATCGATCAGAAATTCTATGCTGATTAAGAAAAAGGTCAATATTATGGTCTAAAAATTTTTCTATCTTGAGCTATGAAGTACTTTCGTTTTCAAAACTTAGAAAACGAAAGTACTTCGTATCTCTTGATAGCGATATTTTCAGACCATGGTTCTGACCTTTTTCTCAACCAGCATAAAATTTCTGATCGATTGGTGTATAATATGCATGGTTTAAAGATCAAAAAATATTTTTCTTAGGCTAGCAGAGCCTAGGACCCAATGTGACGAAAGAAAATTTTGAATCCGCCATTATGGATTTCTAAATTCATGTAGAAAAAAATTTTTTCCTGAATTTTATTATTTGGAAGGTAGACAAGACCCTCGGAAAATTTCAAGTAAATCAAGTAAGCGAATCAAATGTTACAGCCACGCAAATTTGGAACCAAAAGTAATCATTTCAAAAAATCGAAATCGAAAGTCCATCATATCTTTAGATAGCGAAATTTTCAGATCATGGTTCTGACCTTTTTCTTAATCAGCATAAAATTTGTGATCGATTGGTATATAAAATGTCTATGTTTGAATTCAAAAGAATTTTTTTTTCAAGCAAGAGGGCTAAAAAGGGTTGAAAATCTAAAATCCGCCATTATGGAAATTTGAGCCTGATCCAAATAACGCCACACACGTTTTCTGACTCTTCAGGGACTATACTTTCATGATCAAAAGAAATAATGACTATACGCCGATGTGCATACGGGACCTAACTCAGCTCCTAGAGTATAAGGAGAATTTGAAAGATAATACTTTCAACAAAACAAATATACCATTTTCTACCAGAAAATCCATGATCCACTGAAAATGCTTGTCGCCATTTTGATTTTCATAGTTGTATTTTACAGAACGTAGTATAGTGTAGAAAAAAACACGAAAGTATCTCCTCCGTTACTTTTCTAACTCGAAAACGTAAATTTTATAGCAAGATCTATATTCTGGGTTTTCTCAGAGATCTTTTCGAACAATTGCTAATAAATTTCAACGGGGTTGAAATACAAAGCATTAACCATGTGAATGCTTTTTGTTAGATAAGCCATAATATCCAGCCAATATAAATTAAAGAGCTTCATGTGAAAGCTAGATCAAAGGATATGTAGATGCATGGATATGCAGATGCATAGATATATAGACGCATAGATAAGTAGACGCGTAGATAAGTAGATGCATAGATATGTAGACGCATAGATATGTAGACGCATAGATATGTAGATGCATAGATATGTAGATGCATAGATATGTAGATGCATAGATATGTAGATGCATAGATATGTAGACGCATAGATATATAGACGCATAGATAAGTAGACGCGTAGATAAGTAGATGCATAGATATGTAGACGCATAGATATGTAGACGCATAGATATGTAGATGCATAGATATGTAGATGCATAGATATGTAGACGCATAGATATGTAGATGCATAGATATGTAGATGCATAGATATGTAGATGCATAGATATGTAGATGCATAGATATGTAGACGCATAGATATATAGACGCATAGATAAGTAGACGCGTAGATAAGTAGATGCATAGATATGTAGACGCATAGATATGTAGACGCATAGATATGTAGATGCATAGATATGTAGATGCATAGATATGTAGACGCATAGATATGTAGATGCATAGATATGTAGATGCATAGATATGTAGATGCATAGATATGTAGATGCATAGATATGTAGATGCATAGATATGTAGACGCATAGATATATAGACGCATAGATAAGTAGACGCGTAGATAAGTAGATGCATAGATATGTAGACGCATAGATAGTAGACGCATAGATATGTAGATGCATAGATATGTAGATGCATAGATATGTAGACGCATAGATATGTAGATGCATAGATATGTAGATGCATAGATATGTAGATGCATAGATATGTAGATGCATAGATATGTAGATGCATAGATAAGTAGACGCGTAGATAAGTAGATGCATAGATATGTAGACGCATAGATATGTAGACGCATAGATATGTAGATGCATAGATATGTAGATGCATAGATATGTAGATGCATAGATATGTAGATGCATAGATATGTAGATGCATAGATATGTAGACGCATAGATATATAGACGCATAGATAAGTAGACGCGTAGATAAGTAGATGCATAGATATGTAGACGCATAGATATGTAGACGCATAGATATGTAGATGCATAGATATGTAGATGCATAGATATGTAGACGCATAGATATGTAGATGCATAGATATGTAGATGCATAGATATGTAGATGCATAGATATGTAGATGCATAGATATCAGTCAATAATAGAGACTAAAGTCTATTCACGATAAGTGTGCACTCTTTTTTCTTTTACCTATAACTTTTGAAGGAATTCTTCAATCTTTATAAATTTGGTATCATTGGAAAGATATTAGTGAGTGGAACAATTTGAAATAAAAAAATCTTTAAAAAAATTCTAATAATGAAGATGAAAATGAAGAAGAAAAAAATGAAGATCTTGTAAAAAAATACTATAACTTTCATTTTCACTGGAGAGATTCTTTGATCTTAGGAGATCATTACTATGAAAAAATTTCATTAAAATATTTATTCAATATAAAGTTATGATACAAAGTTAATAAGTGATTGACCCCAAAAAACAGCAAAAAACTGCAGAAAACAGTGTTTTTAGACGTCAATCAGCTTATAACTTTGTTTGATATCTTTTGATTGAAGGATTATTTTTGAGAATTTTTTTCACAGTGATGACGTTCGATGATTAAGGATTCACTTCAGTGATAATGATAGTTATAGCACTTTTATACAAGATCTTCATTTTTTTCTTCTTCATTTTCATCTTCATTTTTAGAATTTTTTTAAAGTTTTTTTTATTTCAAATTGTTCCACTCACTAATATCTTTCCAATCATACCAAATTTATAAAGATTGAAGAATTCCTTCAAAAGTTATAGGTAAATGAAAAAAGAGTGCACACTTATCGTGAATAGACTTTAGTTTATTTTCCGATACTCGGAGTTTCGTGCCGTTTCAGGCAGTCTTCAGTCAGATTTTAAAAAATTACAAAAACGACATTCGCAATGTCAATCTTCAATTATACAGTTTAGTGTCTTCATTTGTCATAATTGACGTCATTTCAGTCTTTGCTGTCAAACAAGGCAAGGGTGTGCTTGTTGACATGTCTACATTTTGATATCAGTTCAGATTTTGAGTTCATGATGTCACCGAATTTTGTGGCGATTTCAAGCTTCTCATTTAAACAAGGATTGCATTTCATCGAGGCTCGTTGGAATCCGCCAGTTCGATAAAATCGCTTATCGATAGCCACAACAAACGTATCCTCAAGCCGACCAACAACCAAGACGTTCCTACCTGCAACTGTATCGTGAAAAACCAATGCCCGCTGAATGGAGAATGTCTCGCCGAAAACACAATTTATGAAGCCACAATATCGATCGACGACGATACTAATGACGATACCGTTCCAATGAAGTACATCGGTCTCGCTGAAACTACATTCAAAAAACGGTTCAGCAACCACAAGAAGTCGTTTAATCACGAGCGGTATGAAAACGAAACAGAACTTTCCAAACAATATTGGAAATTCAAACGCCAAAACAAGAACCCAACCGTATCGTGGAAAATCGTTAGACGAACTGGCGGATTCCAACGAGCCTCGATGAAATGCAATCTTTGTTTAAATGAGAAGCTTGAAATCGCCACAAAATTCGGTGACATCATGAACTCAAAATCTGAACTGATATCAAAATGTAGACATGTCAACAAGCACACCCTTGCCTTGTTTGACAGCAAAGACTGAAATGACGTCAATTATGACAAATGAAGACACTAAACTGTATAATTGAAGATTGACATTGCGAATGTCGTTTTTGTAATTTTTTAAAATCTGACTGAAGACTGCCTGAAACGGCGCGAAACTCCGAGTATCGGAAAATAAACTAGTCTCTATTATTGACTGATATATCGCTCTACCGATGGTATAGAGCACTATCTTGAATCGCAAGTCAGATTTGCAAATAGATGCATAGATATGTAGATGCATAGATATGTAGATGTATAGATAAGTAGACGTGTAGATAGATGAATATTAGCAGTTATTCTATATTTAGTATTATTATAATTCATAGTACAGTATAATAAGGATATAGTATTACTAGGATATAATGTTATGTTATGAAAACATAGTAATGTTTATCTCCTTAATATGATGGTAAAGGATAGATAGCGAATCAACCGTAAATATCATGTCTGGAGAAATCGGTAAGAAACTCTTCTAAAAAGGTTTTCGCGGTTTTAGCCTCTACAAAGGAGAGTTTTAGAAAATATAAAATCGTTCCGTAAATTACACAATACTATTATGCAATATGCAATATGCATTATGCATTTTGTACCTGCCGATACAGAAACACCATAAAGTGAAAGTATATATAGGGGGGGATACGGGATATCGGTACATCGGTATTGGCCTTTTTTTAGATCGGTAAATCGGTATTACAGGAAAAAAATAATCGGTACTCGGTATTTCAAAATCATATCGGTAAAAGACCCATTTTTATGTCGGTATTTCGGTATTTTCGGTCAACCATCGGTATCAAAGATCATGAGCCACTGCGCCCCAAGACCAACTTTGGTGAGATAAATTTTAAAATCTTGCAATTTTTTTCGCTCGCAATAATGTTCTTTCACAATCTACCAATACGCTCTTCTCGACATGCATAAATAAGCATTGTAGAAGAGTGTATTTGGCGAACACAAAATTTAAAACAAAAAATTTTTTTGCTCGCTTCGCTCGCACTAGCTTCTTCGATATCTTCTTGATAAGTATCAAATTCATGGCTTTTTTAGAGTTTATGTTATTTGGTTGACTTTCAAAAATTTTCTATTTGGCCAAAGCCTCCTTTACTATTCGAATATATGAACGATATGTTCTGAGCGCTGATCTACTAAATAATCCCTCCCTCATACGTAAATTAGTACAAATTAAGGAACACTCAGGGGCGCCGATTTGAAAAATCATTGCTGCAATTTTGATAAGGCAAGAGGCTCAGCCAGGGGTCTGCTTGACACGTGAATGACCATTTTTCTGCCGTGAATACAGTTGACGCTCTCTTAATTGACGTTCTACTCTTTAAGTTCCCATTTTCGATCCATTGGCGTTTTGACAGGGGGCCACGCCTCCCCAAGTTGAGCTTTTTTGAACGCCAAAATCTTGAAATTACCCTAAACTGTAATTGATCGCCCCCCACCAAAAAAAAAAACAATTTTCCAAAAAGGTCAAAGTTTTCCCAACAGAATGTGAAGGGGTTTGTAGTTTTTATGACCTTTTTCTGGCTACCTTTGACCTTTTTGAGGCCTCCTTTAAGCTGTTTTTGATATTTCTTAGACCAAAATTTTCGCCTGCGGCGTCAAGATTACAAAGCAAACTCTCTGCGACATGAAATGTTATGCTTTCTACACTTTTTGTGACCTTATTCTCGCTAATTTTGATCCTGCTTAGAGCAAAAATTTACTCTGAAAAAACTTTCTCTGAAAATTTCCCCTAAAAAAAGTCAACATTTCTCTAATCTCGCCCCCCCCCCCGAAACGAAAACTCGTGGCTACGCCTCTGCTAGGCTATACTCAATCCATCTCGATGAACAATGTCGCAAATTTTTCTTGCTCGCTTCGTTTGGATTTCCTAAATGTTTCTAAAATGACCATTTAAGTTCAAATTTCAAATTTCGGTATACCAATGCGACCAAAAGGGGTAACAGAATAAGCCTACAAGGGGGCACCTTAACCCTATTAGCCCCAGGGGGGGTAGAATCTACCACGCTGGAGTTCTTTTGTTTATATTTCGGAGAAAAATTTTTTAAACGACTTGAAACGTTCTTACTTTAAATAAAATCTTATTAAGAGTCTTTGTGCAAAGTTTTAGGGTCTTAGGTTGTCCAGATCAGGTGTTATGACTTTATTGTGAAACATGACATAAAACCCAACTAAAATCGCTTAAAACTCAAAATTTTAAAGTGCTGATAACTTCTAAACTATTTATTCAATCATTTTCAAATTTTGGCACGTGATAGGCATTGATGATACAAATCAAAAGAAAATTTTTGAAAATGATTGCGTCATCATTTATGACGTCATCAAATTTTGAAAATTTTACTAATCTTCAGCATAGATTTTAAGAAAAAATTTTTTTACCTTTCAAAATCTTTAAACAGAATCGAAATATCTTTATTGGTTCGACTGTAATAGATATTTTTGTAAACCATATATTTGGGCTATTTTCCGACCGTTGGAAATTTTGTGATGACGTCATCAGTTTTTGAATGACGTCATCAAATTATTTTTTTTTCTTCCTGGAGAATTGCACCATGATGGAGAACATCTGTACCAAATTTCATGGCCATAGCTCTTCTAGATCGAAAATAATCGAGGGTGGTAGATTCTAACCCCCCCCCCATCCTGGGGATACAAAAGTCAAAAAAGCTTGGGGCTAAGTTAAGCCAAAATTCTACTTTTGCTTACCAGCCTGTACCTACCCAACACGCTACAGTTTGGTAATTGTTATAGAGAATTTTGGATGATGAAAAACCCGACTTTTATCGTCCACACATACCAAGCACCCATTTTTGCCTAACTACCCCCTCCGGGGGCGGATACCTAAAAAAATGGGGAAAAATTGATCGGTATCGGTATTTGAACGAAAAAATTATCGGTATATCGGTAATTGAGAGAAAAAGTGATCGGTATATCGGTATTACGAAGTCCCGTACGCCCCCCACATATAGCTATAAACGTCTAGCTTCCTGAAGGCACGTCTCTTCATTGTCTGTGCTGCTTGGAGAAAAGATTGCACCATGAAAAAGTACTGTGCACTTGAAAAAAAAATTAGGCACATTTCAACTTTTCTCGACTGTACGTCTGAATGGACCACAATGACATTCCTTTATTTTTCTTTTGACCAATAAAATAGAAGATTTTGTTTGAGAAGTGCAATCACAGCGTACGCAAGTGGAGGCCGCGCCTTAACTAGGACTGGTTTCTATTTCACCCTATTTAAGATGGCGCAGAACTTTTTGATAAATTTCATACGCAGTATCCTCTTGACTATTGTTTATTAGGCAAAGTTGCAATAGAGAATTGTTGAAATATAGCAGCCAATGAAAGAAACAAGCTATTTCTGATTGGTTACCTTGTTGATTTATTCACCACTATATATTGTCGGCGGCATTATCAGAAAAGGTCTATTTAGTGAATAATAATCATGATATATATTGTTGTAAGAAAGAAACTAGGAGAAAAAAACAAACAGGAGATGTGAAAACCCGTAAGCTAATGATACCATAACTTTTGAAATATATTCTTGAGAAGCTTTTCCAGCTTTTCCTTAAATTTTATTAAATTATCAAGCTGCGAATTCTTCAAGTATATTTTGTTAATGGAATATAATTTTTTTTCAAGCAAATGCCTCAATCAATCAATCAATCAATCAATCAATCAATCAATCAATCAATCAATCAATCAATCAATCAATCAATCAATCAATCAATCAATCAATCAATCAATCAATCAATCAATCAATCAATCAATCAATCATCAATCAATCAATCAATCAATCAATCAATCAATCAATCAATCAATCAATCAATCAATCAATCAATCAATCAATCAATCAATCAATCAATCAATCAATCAATCAATCAATCAATCAATCAATCAATCAATCAATCAATCAATCAATCAATCAATCAATCAATCAATCAATCAATCAATCAATCAATCAATCAATCAATCAATCAATCAATCAATCAATCAATCAATCAATCAATCAATCAATCAATCAATCAATCAATCAATCAATCAATCAATCAATCAATCAATCAATCAATCAATCAATCAATCAATCAATCAATCAATCAATCAATCAATCAATCAATCAATCAATCAATCAATCAATCAATCAATCAATCAATCAATCAATCAATCAATCAATCAATTATTCCTGATTATTTTTTAATGTTTTATTCTTTAGAGCATTAAAGCTTATAAGTGCATGACATGATCTTTATGTGGGGGCATTGAGTGAAAGCTATGACTAGTTACCACCTTAATTTACATTGATCATTTGTGTTCTTTGTGTCAAAAATGGAAGTTTTCAGGTAAGAAACAAATGGACCCTTTCTCTGACTATTTTTTATTCTTAATGCTAAGAGATTTGGATAGAATAGGGAGAAGAACAACTAAATTTTCAAGAGACTCTTCACAAAGAATCTTTTTTGAAAATCCGTTTCAGACGCCTAGAATTCAGACTTTCTTTGTCCAAATTTGACAAATTAATTATTGAGAAGTAACTTAAAAGAAGCATTCTCTCACAATTGAAGGTCTCAGAAGATTTCAAAGGTGATAATACCAAAAAAATTGAGCAATCTCTTATGATGCCAGTGGCACTTGTGACATGTATTATCAGAACATGATTCACTGTCAAAGAAACCCTTACAAAGGTGAATAGGTGCTGTTGGTCGTATTTCGTAAGTTTCTTCAGTGTTTTCTGAAATCCAAAACATGTTCTTGTTGTCTTGAAGTTTTTCTAACAAATTGTCAATGTCTTTGAATTGTTTTGATAATTTCTTTATACCACAAGACAATGATTTAGCCTGAGTTGCCATCCACTTATGAACACTGGCTATCTCTGAAGCTGTAATAGGGCTAATTTTCAAAAGTCTTCGACAATAAAACCTTTTTCAAACAAACGAGAAGTAAAAACCTTTCTTTTTATCAATTATTTTGAATTTGTTTTAAAATTCGACCCTTGCAGTACAATCTCACAGAAACACACCCTGATTAAGCGCGGTACATGACGTAGGCCAGATCATACGAGTGCCCCCCCCCCGGTGTAAGTGAGAAAGCCCATTCACGCAAACCACTGGGGGGGGGGGCTCTTTGTACATAGGGTGTCCGTGAAAAGTAAGCATGACATTTCTTAAGTAAGACGAAATGAAACATTATCTTATTAAACTTCAATCGAAGCATCTTTGATCTATCAAGTTCTAGTACTTCGTGTCATATCTAAATTATCCATTCTAACTGACTGCGACTGTCGAGCTTTCCTGATTTTCAACAAACGTTTACATGTTTTACAGGCTTTTCTGAACTCTGCATCACTCCAAACATAAATCAGGGGGTTAACACAGCTGTTTGACAAACCAAAATACGCAGCAACTAGAAAGAAATTCATGATAAAATCAGTCGATAGAAATCCAAGTGAAGTATGGTTGATTTGCACCAATATGATGTGCAAGTTTAACATCACGTTGCTGGGCGGTGTCGGTTATTTATGTTGTTGTCAGTAGCAACCAATCTCCGACTCTGTTTGACAGCTTTCCAAATAAAGAAATAGCAACAAAATAAACACACTATAACCACCAGTATAAAATCAAAATTAGTCCATGCGTAAAAATGAACGTTCTCTATAGATACCCAAGCAAGGGGCAAGATACAGATCCAATATGCTAATAAAATGCTCATAAGTCTCCGATTGGTTAAAATGGTATGGTAATGAGAGTATCTAGTGATGATCAAATATCGATCATACGCAATAAAAGCGATCGAACATGACGAAACACCTGCCATCCATATACCAACCAAAGAATAAAAATCTTCGACGAAACAAGTCTTTTCGGTCATTTGAGATCCATTTTGTATCAACCAACTTGCCAAAGGAAATGCTAAATAGCCAACAAAGCAATCACTAGAAAACGTAAAATGTAAATGATTATTTATAAAGACAAATTTTTGATGGTGATTGTATTTCAATTTTGTGATGGATAAGCAAGGTTCCATTACTGCGAACCTCTATAGTTCGAATCTCATTTCAACCTCCAGTCTCCGTAACTCCAACAGCTTTATTTGACTTTTCTGGTAAAAAATCGTATAAAAAAAGTCGAACTTTCCATAAATTGAGCAAATTTCACCTTCAGTGGATTAATTTTGGCATGCATTTAATTTGACGATAGATCAATTTCAAATTTGGGGCGGGGGAGTTTAATTTGGTGAATTGCAAATCTTGAGACCACTGAAATGGGTAAAAATTACTATAAAATATACTGAAAAGTTGCTATTTTTCACATAATATTCTTTTTTTTTCAATTTGGTGAAGGGTTGGCGGTTTTTGAAATTTTTGGCGGGGATTTAATTTGGAGAGTTTTGTTAAAAAATTCGCCAAAATCTAATCCCCACCAAAATTAATCTAAACCTCATCCCTGTATATTCCAGGCTTTATTTACGTTACTGATGAACGCCAGAGAATATCTAGCGCTATCCGTAAGCGTAAAAAAGCTGGTAAATACACAGTGAAGGAGGTCGCGTAGTTCCCATGCGTTTTTTGAGTTATCTTAACTCCATTGTATCCAGCCACATAATAAGACATTTTTATTGAGAATTTAGTGTTTTTATTTTTTTGCACTTCAAAGCCTCGAATCGTTCTCACATTTTTAAGACGTGACGGGAGGTGTTTCAGGCATGAGCCTGACTTTGCTACTTTGACCCAAAAGTAACTTGAAATACATCTATTCTGGGCTCAGTATTATTCTTAATTTTTCCTTATATTAAATTTTTTTAAGCAGTGGATACAACAATTCGACAGTTCCCACATCCATTTTGGAACAGGAAACTCAGGAATTCTTATAAAATTCTTATAATAGGAATAAAATATTACCTCAAAGCAAGTGACGCCAATATTCGATACGATTTTGATCGAAGAGACGGTTGCCAAAGAACGATCAGACAAAAAGTATTCTCCAAAGCTGTCAAGATAGCTGAGATACCATAAAATGAAGAAACGACATGTCTTGCAGTTGACGATGTAACATTAAATAAATTTCGACACATTGTGCTGCCCAGAGGAAAACAATAGACGATATCGGCCTAGAGGAAAACAATTTTGCCAGGAAGAAATTTTGGCGATAATTACCTTCAAAGTTCCCAAAGCTCGCACAAGTTAATAAACTCTTCTCGAGATGCATAAATTTATTGTTGTCCTCGTTTTCAAACAGATTTCATTGCTATAAAATTACATATTCACAATGATAATTGCGTTGTTTACACCTCATGAGACATTTTGAATTTCAAGTACTTTTGTTTTAGAGTTAATGTTTGCCTTTTGGGAATTTAAATTGGTTTAAATGTATAATTTCATAGCAATGAAATCTGTTTGAAAACGAGGACAACAATAAATTTATGCATCTCGAGAAGAGTGTATTTTTATGTAAAATCCATTGGTCGTTCGCCAAAACTAATTCACGCCAAATTGAGTTTCTCCTAGTCCTAAAAAATCTTAACCTCCTTACACGCTTTTTTTATAAGAATAACTTCTATAAGAAGATCAGGGTGAGATTTCAGAGTTAGAACAATAGGCCTATCGTTTAGAACAATAGAAAAATAAGAATAATGCTCGCCCTCAGCCAAAGTACACTATTCTTATGAAAAAAACGTGTATTTAGCTAAAATATTTGCAAAATTACGGTCATTCGCCAAAATAAACTCTCACCTAATTTAAAATATTTCTTGATTCGCCCAAAACTATTTCCGCCAAATTTTGCGCTAAGATTACTTCTCTTATTTTTCAAATAATAAAAATAATTAGCAAAAATCTTTTATTCGTAATTTCCCATTTGCCCTTTTTTAAAGTTAGCGCCCCCATCGGGTAGCCTATTTCTTGATAAACGCTTTCGCCATTTACCTATACAATGAAAACCTTTAAAAAAAGCTTCACAATTTATTGCAAGGATTTCCTCAATTTTTCAGAAAAGAAAAAATAAAATAAATTCCTAACGGATTTATGATAAAACAAAAATATAGTTGCATTCTATCTAAATGAGTTTTAGATATTTTAAAGACAAGAATGAAAATTCAATAAAAAGTATATTATTTTGCAGCACCCACTCGAAAACTTATCTTTTCTACCCAAAATTTAACTGAACAAAGGAAATGTTGATCAACAACACAACAGCTAGAAATTCAATCCAGTAGACAAAAAGCTATTGTCAAAATGTGTAATTTATGGTCTATTTTAGGTTTCTGGTCTGTAAATCCTTCTATGGCCCAAAGCCAAAACATTTTTACAGTCCACCTAAGCGAAAACTCAAGATAGGAGAAGCGTATTTTCGCGCAGTCGAAGATAGAGCGAAAATTAGTTTCTCCGCGATCTCACACTCAAATAGTAGGGCGTCAGGGCGTGATCGTGAATGGGCGGACGGGCGTCCGAGAGACATGGGTTCGAGTACGCATGCTCAGATGAGACATGTATGGGTTTAAAAATGGTAGCCCTTTTTCAAAACAACATCTCGGGTCGAGGGCTCTGGACATTAACCTTACTTACATAAATCTTATATTTTATTTTCATGTGATGCATCGACGATGACCGGAGGCAACGAAACGGGATATGTATCCAGAAAAACACTTCCGATTCTATAGCCGACTAAAAGAGCAACCGGACAAATCAGATACACGATAAAAACTCGATAACGAACAACCACTGACAACACCTGCAAGAGAAGAATCCGAGCATTCCGAACTCGAGTTAGCGATTTTCGAGTTAGGAATTTTCGAGTTAGCTAAATTATGACGTCATAAAAGTGCAAATTATGACGTCACTCGACTCTAACTCGATTTTTTATTTTCAAAAAAGGATTTTCGAGTTAGGATTAACTCGAATTCTATTTTTCGAAAAAACCTTTTCGAGTTAGCTAACTCGAATTTCTTTTTCACAAAACCTTTTTTCGAGTTAGCTAACTCGGAATTTATTTTTCGTTCACAAGTTTTCGAGTTAGCTATCTTGGATTTTTTTAGAATAGTTAACTTGAAATTTTTTTTTTGTAATGGTAGTAGGTAAATCCAAAAAATTCGAATGGTTTTATTTAAAATTCGAATGTCGATTGATAAGGTTTTGGGCATTTTTTGATGACGCCACTTTTTAATACAAATTCCTGTAAATAAGATTTTCAAAAAGTTCTCGAAAGGCAATTCTGACTATTTTATGACGAAAAGTAGATGACGAAACTGGAGTCGATTGTAAAACTTCGTCGTTTAGAACCCCTAAAATGGCTGAAAAAATGGCCAAAAATCCGCAACATGCTTGATTACTCAGCAAAAATTCATTTGCTTCTATGGTTTTAAACGGCTGAAATTGTTATTTGAAAAGTCAATTTTTCCATCTGACATGTACCTAACCGCGTACCTAACCCTATTTACGTAACTCGAAACCAATATTGTAACATTTTGAGTTCGAGTTATATAACTCGAGATCATTTATACAGCATTTTAATTTCGAGTTATATAACTCGAAATCATTTTGACGAAATTTTCATTTCGAGTTATTTAACTTGAAATCAAAATGCTGTATAAATGATTACGGTACGGTCGAAGCTCCAAAATACAAATATGAACAAAAGGAAAGAAAACAACCAAAAACACCACAATCTCTTCAAAGGAATTGAAGCTAAGTAGTACCTGAAAAAGATAAAACACAAAGGTATTTGTCTTTTGCAGTATCGAAAAGTGAAATGCCAAAGATGAAAAAAAGTTATTGGTTTGTTTTAACATCTTACAAAGGAACAACAACACTCCCTTATGAATTTGTAGAATCGTAAAGAAGTAATGTTTAGATATATTCAATTATATAACTCTCAAATATATTGTATATACATAACTAACATACCTTGAAATAATCTGCAAATATCTTCTGCAACAGAACTGATAAAACAATTATCTGGAGACAAAAGCAAAGAACATCCAGTGTGGTAAAAAATCATACACTCACGCAAGTCAAAATTCAAGCATCAAAATGTAGTTTTACGAAGCAAAATTTTGTTGGTGTACACATAAGATACATCAGGGCACTTAAATTCAATATATCTAATTTCTCATCTTTTACAAAATCTCTACTCCACATTTAAACAAGAAGAAAGGAGGAAGAAAAACAAGCAAACTTCCTTCCGCCTACTTCTTTTTCGAAATTTTTTTACTACCATACAAAAAAATCCAAGATAGCTAACTCGAAAACTTGTGAAGGAAAAATAAATTCCGAGTTAGCTAACTCGAAAAAAGGTTTTGTGAAAAGAAATTCGAGTTAACTAACTCGAAAAGGTTTTTTCGAAAAATAGAATTCGAGTTTATCCTAACTCGAAAATCCTTTTTTGAAAATACAAAATCGAGTTAGAGTCAAGTGACGTCATAATTTGCACTTTTATGACGTCATAATTTAGCTAGCTCGAAAATTCCTAACTCGAAAATCGCTAACTCGAAGTTTTCTAACTCAAAGATTCCAGGCCTCATTGGCCCAGCGCTAAGCGAGTGGGCCTTTCATTTGCAATTTTCTGTCTGTCCGTCCGTGTGTCACTTTAGGCAGAAACGGCGCTTAAAACCAGTACCACACATTTTAATTTTGCCGTCTGGAGATGGAAAAGCTTGCTAAAGTCGGATACTGGCTATAAAAGATATATTTTCTGATTCCGCGCTCCTTCAAAACAATTTTCAAAACAAAACAAGATGGCGGTCGAAGCGAGGAGGTTAATTCATACTTTCTTGAACATTTTCTTTGCTTTAGTGGTCAAGAGACTTTCAAACCAAAGAAATTTTGTAATTGTTTTTCTTTATAAACCTTTTTCAACATTCTGCCATATCTTATAGTCTTTGCTCAAGTTTTATGAGTAAAAATTCTACCTTAAATCACTTTCATTTTTAATTTTTTCTTGTTTTCAAAAAGACTTTATAAATTTTTAGGAAATAATGGCTTTTCTGATATAGAAATAAATAAACTGAAATGCAGCTGATGTGTAAAATTGAATAAGATTGGAACTTTTTTCTTGATGCTACATAAGAAAACAGTCGCTTCTGGATCTGTCGCTGTTCAGGCTGTTAGTGTTAACAAAACCACCGACGACGTCGTAACCACGGTGGTCAGTGGTGGGACGTGGTATGATTTTCAAACTCGACACATAATTATTTCAAGTAAACTGATTCTGGAATTTGGTAATGGACACTAAAATGGAGCCCATGTTTAAATTGGAACAAGATTGGAACTTTTTCCATGATGCTACGCGTGAAAATGGTTATTTCTGGATCTGTCTCGTTTGGTGATTGGTTGTCAGTGGTTGGACGTGGTATGATTTTCAAACTCGACACATAATTATTTCAAGTAAACTTATGCTGTAACTCATTAGATTAGAGGATACTAAAATGCAGCTCATGTGTAAATTTGAATAAGTTTGGAATATTTTTCATGATGCTACCCGTGAAAATGGTTAATTTTGGATTTATCGCTCTAAACGGTCGGTGGCTGGATTTTTCAAACCTGACAGAGAATTTTTCCAAGTAAACTTATGTTGTAACTCATTAAAGGATACTAAAATGCAGCTCATGTGTAAATTTGAATAAGTTTGGAATGTTTTTCATGATGCTACCCGTGAAAATGGTCAATTTTGGATTTATCGTTTTAAACTAAAAACACGGTCGGTGGTTGGATTTGTCAAACCTGACAGAGAATTTTCCCAAGTACTCTCGGGTACCTAATAGCCGGGGGGGGGGCCGCTAATTAATTTTCGGACACTTTCCACCCAGGACATTTTTATTCCAACCCCCCGCTTATTAAATTTTGAGATTTTCTCCAACCCCCCTGCTTATTCCAAACCCCCCGGCTATTAGGTACCCGAGAGTAAACTTATGTTGTAACTCATTAAAGGATACTAAAATACAGTTCATGTTTAAATTTGAATAAGTTTGGAATATTTTTCATGATGCTACCCGTGAAAATTGTTAATTTTGGATTTATCGCTCTAAACGGTCGGTGACTGGATTTTTCAAACCTGACAGAGAATTTTCCCAAGTAAACTTATGTTGTAACTCATTAAAGAATACTAAAACGCAGCTCATGTGTAAATTTGAATAAGTTTGGAATGTTTTTCATGATGCTACGCGTTAAATCCATATTTCTGAACTTTGACGGTCAACATTTGACATTTGAAGTTTGTGAATTTATTTAAACCGATTTTTTCTTTCATACTAGTAACAAAAACATAAAGTAAATCTATTATATACATATATTGCGTATCATTTATCATTGCTGACCTTCCAGTGCAGCTGGTTTCTTTTCTCTTTTTTTCATTAAGCCAATTTTCGAACTTTTTAAACTTTTTGAATGTTCCGTATTTCAATCTCAGCCGAAAATGTGCATTAGGATTCTAAGACACAAAGTTTTCTTTCAAACCCTAAAATTGCAAAAATACGATTCCGCAAACATTGGTTCTCTTTAATGTACCCAATACAAACGACATTTGCTTATTGCCACGTCAGCTGGGCCTTCACGCCGCTACGGCTTCTTGTGTTATCATATATTCCCATCGAAAGAACTGACGAAATATACGTGATTACAAACGAATTAACGAGAGGCGGTAATTATGAACGATTTAATGAGAGATCGTATTTGCGAGAGACTCAAGAGTAGTGCCTTAACCCTCGAGGACGCGACCGTGCATTGGGACGAGGAATATGTATTTTCCTCTCACGAAGGGGTTTGTGGCGCATCCGGCCGGTTCGCAATCACTACTTTCTACGAAATATTACCACGTTCAAATTTACAACAATGACACTCGAGCCAAGAATTTATTATACAGTACTCAACGAATAAACTTCTTGTATTTTATCCGCTGTCCAGAGTATCCTCAGTGCTTGCAAAGACCCGTCCACCAAATTATAAAGAAAACACTGTGTCTTTTCTTCTGTGGGTATGGGAGTCGGGGGTTTAGGGTGTGGGAAGTTACTATGGTTTAGAGTTAGAGGAGAACTACCATTTACTACCGGACAACTTAATCGCACCATCTTGTCTATTAAAAAGCTTTAAGTGGACCCCGGGCATTCTCCCTGTCAGCAAGATATTAGTCAAGAAGGAAACATTTTGAAATAAAACCTAAAGCAATATTTTTTATTTTTGGTCAGCCTAAGCTGAGCATTCAAATAGGTAAAATTTTCTTCCATCAGCATCATAAGACGACAAAAAAAAAATCCGATTTCCCGATCTCACTTTGATTTCTAAACTTTCTTCCGATCGGGTTAACTTTTTGGGTACTTTTAGCGTGCGTTGTTTTTACAGATCATAATGTGGTGTTTCAAGTGTCAAGATGGCGGCTCAAGCGATAAGTCAGATGTCATAAGTCAGTGTTGTACCAAAGTATTTCCAGTGTAAATGATCTGTTGCAAGCTTCAATTTCTGTTATTATATTTCACATGATTTTCATCAAGGGGATTATTTTTCTACATCTTTTGAAGGTTTAAAGCCGTTTGCTCAAGTTTTTGTTTATGTTGAATTTTCTGATACTTTTTATTGCTGCTTTTTATTAGTTTTTGCAATAAAAACATATTTCTCTTGTTTGCCTCTAGGTGGGATTGATGTTGTTATAATGTTATTGGAATTTGATAAAGTTTACAAAAGTACAGCTACTGTCTAAATTTGATAAAGACTGGATGATGCAATCGTGTGCTTTTTTGGACTTGGTTTGGACGTGTTTGATAAGGCAGGACCCTGCCGACGCACCGGACTGTCCGGTGTATTTGTCCGGTGGCAAAAAGTATCCTTTCGCTACACCGGACGCAATAAGTCCGGTGTCAGTCCGGTGTTGCATACAGGGAATTTTGGACGCCGGACATTTAAGAAACAAAAAATTAAGAAACACCGGACCCACCGGACTGGCTATGTCCGGTGTTTTAATTGTCCGGTGGGAAAAATATCCTTCTCCAACACCGGACATCCGACTTCCTTAAGTCCGGTGTAGAAATTGTCCGGTGGTAAAAAAAATTCTCATTTTACACCGGACTTTCGCGTGTCCGGTGTTTGTTAAGTCCGGTGCGTCGGCAGGGTCCTGATAAGGCGAATCGCAAAAAATTGTTTGCTTCCCGTCATTTCTACTTTAAAAAGTGGGGTCATTTGGTCGGTCGGTCGAAAATATTTTTCTTTTAAGAAGCAGCTACATCTTGTTGAAAGGGAATCCGTGTGGACTGATCCGAATTAAGAAATTGAGAAACCGTGGATAAACTGGTTTTCGGTTTACTCTCCATTAGCATGCGGCTCGCTACTTCGATTTTAAAACTTGCAGAGGTCGACAGTGGAAATCCAGCAAAGCTCTACCTGCTGACCGTAAATCAGGGTCGGTCAGATGAAGGGAACCAAATGATGACATCTCCTATTATTGGACTTGTAAAATTATGACAAATGGTCTTTGGAATTTCATCAATTATATTAATATTAATATATACAGTTCTTGTTGAAATTGATCAAACTATTTTTCACGCAGTTCCGGACGCAGACTGTGTTTTTCTAACCTTTTCTAACCTTGGCGCACGTTTTGACTGAATGATGGGAATGGAATGAACGGCGATAATTAATTGCTACTCCGCTGCCCTGTTGAATTTATTTATTATGGCCGTGTGTTTATTCCGCCAAGGCGGTAAAGCAATCACCCAAATTCAAAGACCAATCAAAAGGGAGTTTAAAGCAAAATGGGGGGAAAATGAGCTTCCCTGCATAGTTATGAATTTTAAGTTTTGCTTTCGATTATCATTTGCGACCAGCAAAGTCTTCAAGATGGTTGTGTGCATGTTGTGTTGTGTAACTTGACGGTACTAAACTACAAAATTTATTTCCGAAGACTGGATGTAAATTATGTTTTTCTGACCTTGCCAAATTTTGGCTTTGACTGAATACACGCTTTTTCTTTTATAAGAATAACTTCTATAAGAATATCAGGGTGAGATTTCGGGTTTAAAACAATAGGCCTATTGTTTAGAACAATAGAAAAATAAGAATAATGCTTACCCTCAACCAAAGTACACTATTCTTATAAAAAAAAAAGCGTGTAGCAGTCAGTTACGTAAGTACCTCATTGGCCTTGCAGACAACTGACAAATGGTTTCTGTAATTTGACCAAGTCTACCAAAATACAGTTCCTGTTGAAATGTTATAAATATGAACCACGTTTTGAAAAGATTTTGATGCAAACTGTGTTTTTCTGGAGTTTAAAGTGTTATTGGAGTTTTATCAAGTAAAACAAAAAGTACAGTTTCTATGTATATTTGATGGATATCTTTATTTCTGACGTTTTGGCAATTTTCTTATTTATTTCTAGATAACACTTTGTTCAGATATGGATATTGTCTACATAACATCCAACAGAAAAAATGTATCATAACTGACTGGAATGAAATTAACAAAAAGTTTAATTACACTATGTTTCTATTTATTTTATAGTAATGAACTATATCTTAATTGTTTGATGTCATAGAAACAGTGCTACAATGCTAAAGAGAAGTATACTTTGATCTTCTCGTGGGGGGGGGGGGGGGGGTTGGAGGAGCTCTCAGGCTTGTTTTAAATAATTTTAAATCAAGTTATCAAATGTTTCACATTTTGTACATTATTCAACATTTTTAGTCTACTCTGTTTCAGTACATCTCTTACATCTGTTAACCCACTTATTAAAGCTATCTAGCTAAGCTCTAATGGCTGACCTTCCAGCCTCGGCTGGTTTATTTCAATTGGCTTAAGTATAAAAGTGTTTCAAAAATTCGAAGCAAAAATCTAAAACTATCCAAAATACACTATATAAGTAAAATCATGGAAGCAATTCTTACGAAAGCAAAAATGGGGGCGGACGAACATTTCGAGGGGCCCTCAAAGAAGAGTTTCCAGGGGATCTCGAGAACTTTTTCAATTTCCAAGGGCTTGAAAGACAAAGCATTGTCTCTACCACCTAGATTTCCTCTTTCCAGGTAAAAAAGATAATGGTAATGGAAATGGTACTCTCAGCCTCAGTCAGGTGCCTAATAAACGGGGGGAGGGGGGTTGGAAGGGAAGAAACTGTGAGGGAGGGGGCTAATGGCCTGGAAATAATGTAACCATAAACTAAAAACTGGTTATTCAGTTATTCAGAGAAAAAGAAGGTACTCCTCTTTTGACAACTGAAAACATTTTCAAAAACAAATAAACATAAGGTCAGGGAGGTTGGAAAAAAATTAAAAAAGGGAGGGGCGTTTTTTATGCACCTGAGAGTTATGCTTGTTTATATTCTAGTGGTTCGAAAAACTTCAGGGGGGGGGCACTGGGTTTGCGGACTGACGGTATGTGCGGGCCAAAAATTGGCTTTTAAAATTGCACCCTTACAGTGCAGCAAAAATCAGTGAAAATCATACCCTTAGAGTGCATTTTCCCCCAAATTTTCGATCCCTTTCGTGCAAAAAATGGTCAAAATTCTAGCCTTTTTGGTCAAAATATCTAGATTTTTCAAGAATTTTCTGAAATTTCTACCCTTACAGTGCATCTCTAGTTTTTCCGACCCTTACAGTGCATTTTAAACATATTGGAAAAGGTACCCTTAGGACCCGCACATACCCATTGGTCCTTTTGCCCAGCTGCCCCCCCCCCCCCGGGGGTTAAAAGTTATCTCGAAATTTTCAGATCTAAAAGATTGATTTCAGTCCACCCTTTTCGTATGAATTTTTCCAAGGGAGTCTCATTTCTAAGGTTTTTTTCCTATTTTACCATTTTTCCACGGGATATCTGCATGATTTCAAGAACTTCTTCAGCCTTACTCAGCTAATAAATCTAGTAAATATGTACCCTGACCCATTACTACTGTTTCTAAAAAGATATCTTACAAAAATATAAAGTATAACACAATCAAACTACTACTTTGATGTAAAATAATTTATCAATCGATCTGGAGTATTTGGTTAACACGCCCTTCTCACAGACCCACTGGAAACCCTTCCCATTGGAAAAATTGGCCAAAATATCGTTCCCGGTGGAAAATTATACCTCACTTTTTGTCCCCATTTAAAATAATCAAATAAACCAATCCTCACTGCAAAATACTATGTTATTTTTACCATCCCCACTGAATTTTCTGACTTGAAAAACAAAAGAATTCAAATCCCTGGTCATAAAAAATAAGGGAATATCGATCCCCATCGAGTTTTAGTCCGTTATTTTTACCCTCACTGGCTGAAAAAATTCTGCCAGGTCTGTGAGAAGGGGGTGTTGGTTAGGATGTGCATCCATTTTTGATGCCTCAGCCTCAGCGTTCAGGTCTCCTCCGACTGAGACAAATATTAAAATTCAACAAAAGGAGCAATTGAAGAAAAATCATACAGGTCAAGAAATAATACAGCCGTCTTTCTTATTGGCTTTAGGTTGAGTTTGCGCCTTGGAGTAAGTTGGTGACGTTTGATGTGACGACGTCGTGTAACTCGGCACGTTTGTTGACGTCGAATAACTCGAATCCTCAGTAAGATTTAAAGCAGCAGCAACACTTCTTCTGGGTCTTTCATTTAGCGGTTTCAATTTGTGTTTGTAATTGATAGAATTGATTGCTTGTTTCTGTCTTCGGAGAGCACTTTGATCAAAATCTACAGAATAACGGTTACCACGCAACGCCAGGTTTTCGTCATCTTCCAAGAACGTGATCAGATATTGAGGATAGCATTGATCGCGCTCAAAAACAATATACATTGAAGGTGATGAGATGTTATCGACACAGCTATCATGAAGTGTGTGAGGATCTAAAGGTGATATTGGTGGTGGTCGTTTGATATCAGAACTTCCCTACAAATGAAAAACATTTGGAAATAAGTGGCTTCATTTCCCATCAAGTCAATGGTTACAACTGCGAAAAATGATACCCCAATGAAGAAAGCCTTAGTTTACGCCACCTTGAAGTATCAGAGGCCCAGAGGGAAACCAACAACAACATGGCTAAGTGTAATAAAAAATGACTTCAAAACTTTAAACTTGAGCTGGGAACATCCTACGAATGGAATACCATCATTAACCGCTAGATGTCGTGCTTTGAGCTCTTTCAAGCAAAAAAAAGTGAATATCGCAAAGAAGTTTGCTGCTATAGTTTTCGAAAACACGAAGTTTTTTATTGGTCAAGCGCTGAAATTCTATTGTAATGTCACGTGACTTAGGTAGGATTCCCTTCCTAACCTCGGTACAGTTTTCAGCCGATGCACGACATCTAGCCCTTCGGGCTTTAAAATCTATGGGTGTTCCTTTTTCCACGTCATCAGCCGAATTTACAGAAGTAGATTTGGCAAGTTTATTTGTGAAAGTCTAGCCGTACAGGGCTCTTCAACAGTCTACCACCATCTGACTAGTCTACATAATAGACAGCTCCAGGCTTTTAAGCCTTACTCTTGGTCTATAGGCAAAGCTATATGCAGCCACTAGTAGCCCCCACCAGGAATTGCTTATTAATAGGCTTAAAAACTTTCACAAAAGATGTTTATCAATAGAGATTTCAAATAAAAGAATGTTTAAAACACAGCTGATTGGTTTAGGTTCCGAAACTCTCTATTGTTTTATTAAAACCGCAGTGCGCATGCGATTTATCCGGAGAATTTCAATATTCAAAGCAAGAGCAGTCCTCATAGCCCGAAGAGTAGGAGTTTTACACTCGAAACGAAGGAAGATATGACGTAGCCTACCATGTGACATACGAAACAGCACTGGCTGCTCATAAGATGCATTCAAGAAACGTTACGACAAATATCTGTGCTCGATACCTGACTGGAGCTGGACACGATATAAATATCATTGAAACAAACAGTCAGTAAAGAAAAAAAAAAATATTTTTCTGTACCTTAGTATATCTTCCTGCCAGAACCTTTGCAACGAACATATATCTGATTTTATTGGAATCCGGTCGCGTGAAGTTGCGACTGTAAGAAGCTTGTGTTGCGAAATAACTTCCTTGGCCGAACATTGTTGCGTTTTTACCGTTCAATCTCCAATCAAAATTCTGTTTACATATCCCATCAACCACTGCGGCATCAGTCCCATGATACAGCTCGAGTTCATTGACATTGTTTTCACCCAGCTTCTTTGCGAGTATTTTCTTTTTGCTGAAATAAACAATATATAAAGAAGATATAGTCGTTTGTATGGACAAATTTCTCAACAGGCTGAAACTTCCTATAAGGATACCATGCTGAGCCCCAGAAAGAAGCCCATCGATGCGAGGATCGGAAAAGACTCAAAATGAGGTCTAAGAGACTACTTAATCCTAATACGAGATCGGCTAACCGATTAATTCTGGTGATTTATGAAGCATTGAACATGCTCCCTCTTCCGACCCCAGAAAGCTTCTTTTTTCGTTTTCTGTCGGGAAATTTATTCTTCAAAAACCTTACAGGTGTTGGGAATTTTGTCCAAATTTTCGTGAAATTTTGACTAATTCTCCTGAACTTCAGCTGTACACACAATAAGTATATACCTTTTGTACTTTTGATAAAACTCAGCATTACAGATTTCTTCCACATCCAAAACAGTGATATTTCTTCCTAGTGAAGTTTTGAACTGTTGTGTGATTTGTTGTTTTTCGGTTGGTTTGACATCGAGACGACCTCCTTCAAAGGAAACTTCTTTCGGCCAATGCCAAGGTGTGATGTCTTCCTCTTGTGGCGTTGATGACCTGTCAAAATTATATGAGAAACATAATGAATGTTATTTTATAAACCACATGAAAACATCATACGAATGAATATTATTTTGTAAACCTAAGAAATGGCTTTATTTTATGTCCAAAGATCTCGAAAAACCTTTTCATCAGGGTAGCAGAGGATATAAGTCGTACCAGAGTAGATCCCGTCTAAACGCGAGTATACAGTGAGTTCGAAAATAATGGGAACAATTTTTATGTTATATGAAGTAAAATCCTCAAAACTAATTATCTTACTGATCTTATGAGATAAGCCTCTGAGTAGTTGAACAAACACAAAGGTGTCGGGTTTTCAACCTTCTAAGGCCTCTCTTAGTGTTAAAAAACAACAAGAATTGAAAATAGTAGGTATCTATCAGAGTTAGAATCTTCGACAATAAAGTCAACAAAAACCTCACTATGGGTAGTACAATTTCTAGAGAATCGACCCTGTAAGGGTCACTTTTTTAACCAAGTTTGTCTCTAATGGTGACTTTTCCTTTAAAAGTCTTACACGTTTTTTTCATAAGAACATCCAAAATTTTTAAAGCCTTCTTATAAAAAAAACGTGTATCTAATCTTATCCCTTTGAGGGTAAGAGCTCGGAGGATTGGTCCACACGTATCGATATTCTCCAACCCTAGTTCATCCTTATAACTTACTTTGCATTTCTAGGATCTTACAAACCCTTCTCATCAGGGTGGCATCAGTAAAGTGGACTGTAGAATGTTTAATACTCCTATAGTAGTGGCCTGTTGAATTAAATATACATACGTTGAAACAAACACAGGTCTCCTTATTACATTTCTTTTGGTGAAATAAACAGGACCTAAATTGTGCTGTTGCATTGTGGTGAAGTCTAATTTGTAGTTGTATTCTCCAATCGTAAAAGTTTTGTGGGTTGAGTGATTCTGGTAAACGAAGTCGTATTCCAGATTGTCAGAGGTAACCTGGAAAGTAACAAAATAGTCAGGTTAACGGAATGTAAGAAAATCACAGATTGAACATTTTTTTCATTGTCTCTCACTGACCCCTGCCAAGGGTTACCAGGGGGGGGGTCAACATCCAGATACCAGACCCATAGCCGGGTGGTGGTGTCTTTTTTTCCTTTAAAAGTCTGAAAAGTCAAGTTGGTATTGATGGGGGTGGGTCCCCCTTTTTTTAGAAAAAAAGAGTTATCCTCAGTTGGTATTGATACCAAAATAGGGGGTGGGTACCCCTTTTTTAAATAATATGATTCAGAAAGTTGGTATCCATATCAAAATGACAGCAAAACTTTCCTAAATTTTGCCCTTATAGCTAGAAAATACCCCGGGGTACATATCAGTCTAAACAGGTTTCAATTGGATTTGTTTTAGCTTTTGAGTATAATGACTGTAAATGAGTAATAAGTATAAATGACTTTGAAGTTTGTTTATTTTGGACTTTTTCGATATTTTCAAGTTTTATTTTTGATCAAGCCTGAAGCAATTAAACATTTTTTCTGTGATAGCATTTGGTAATGCATGACCATGAGTGAATCTATTCTGTTCTAAAATTATGTACTAATAATAGCTTCTCCTAGTTTTTGCACATCAATTATTATATTCAGATAATATTGATTCAGATTGATTTTGCTAGCTTCATTGGGTTTGTTTTTATTATATTGTCAGTTTTCAGTCATTTTCTATTTTAGCATATGACATTTTTTGTGTTGTGTTGAAGAAAGAGTATTTCTTTTTTTGAAGTTTCTCTTAGTATATACCCTCTTTGTGTGGGAGGGGGCGGGTCCCCTTTAAACAGCTTTAAACTCAAATTTGTCAGATTTGTATTGGTACTAAATTAGGGGGCGGGTCCCATGATATTTTGTCAAATTCAAAAAGTCATGTTGGTATCGATACCAAATTTAGGGGGTTGGTCCCCCTTTTTCTGAAAATTATGATTTTCAAGCTGGTATCGATACCAAATTTAGGGGGTTGGTCCCCCTTTTTCTGAAAATTATGATTTTCAAGCTGGTATCGATACCAAAATAAGGGGGTGAGTCCCCCCTTTTTCTGAAAATTATGATTTTCAAGTTGGTATCGATACCAATTTTGGGGTGGTGGTGTTAACTTAGCTCAAAAGGTCAAAAGTCAGGTTTTTGGGCTATGGGTTGGTATTATAAATGTTGACCCCCCCCCTGGGGTTACAAAAGCCTTTAACAAAAATATACAGTTTTACCGCTTTTCTTCAGTTAATTCTTTTTACACACGTGCTCTGAAAAGAAAAACTTCTAGGAGAAGGAGCTATAACTTTTGAAGAAGAGAGGAAGTTAATGGAGATCATACAATGTTTTTCTAAATTCAAAAAATTTATTTAAAGCTGTAAAAACTTAGCTCGGGAACAAACAATAACCTTCCCTCCCACTGCAGCTCGCAGTCAGCCACTGCAATGCCTAGTTCCTTTTTTTCTCGTTTCAGATCATCAAATGCATGGAGCCCTCTCTCGCTTTTGCTTTAACCGACACATAAATTTCTTCCAGACACATGAGGCTCTTGACGTACGAAAAATCTTAACATCTTGAGAGTTTAAATTTCAAATTTTTATAACTATTTCAGGGTTTACAGCGGAGTTCTGGAAACCTAGTCATAGTCGAACGTGCGCAACGCACTGGGCTCAACTTCAGTGGCTTCAAATTATTCATAGGCCCAATTGTAGACCCCCAGATATTTACCCAATGAACAAGTGTGCCGAATTTCAACCAAATCCGACCATTTTGGAGGGCTGTAGGCTGCTTCAAAGCTTTAGCCTCGTTTTGGCAAAAAACTCGTCCCAAGGCCCCAAAAATCTAAATTTTTGAAAAATGCAAAAAGCACCCCAGATATTCACCCAAGGAACAAGTGTGCAAAATTTCAGCCAGATCGAACAATTTTTGAAGTCTCCAGGCTGCCCCAAAATTTTAGCCTCGTTTTGGCGAAAAACTCGTCCCCAGGCCCCAAAAATCAAAATTTTTGAAAAATGAAAAAAACACCCCCAGATATTCACCCAAAGAACAAGTGTGCCAAACTTCAGCCAAATCGGACCTTTTTTGAAGTGCCCAGGCTGCCAGCCTCGTTTTAGTGAAAAACTCGTCCCCAGGCCCCAAAAATCAAAATTTTCAAAAAATGAAAAAAACACCCCCAGATATTCACCCAAGGAACAAGTGTGCCAAATTTCAGTCAAATCGGACCGTTTTTAAAGTCTCCAAGCTGCCAGCCTCGTTTTGGTGAAAAACTCGTCCCCAGGCCCCAAAAATCAAAATTTTCAAAAAATGAAGAAAACACCCCCAGATATTCACCCAAGGAACAAGTGTGCCAAATTTCAGCCAAATCCGACCTTTTTTGAAGTGTCCAGGCTGCCAGCCTCGTTTTGGTGAAAAACTCGTCCCCAGGCCCCAAAAATCAAAATTTTCAAAAAATGAAAAAAAAACCCCAGATATTCACCCAAGGAACAAGTGTGCCAAATTTCAGCCAAATCCGACCTTTTTTGAAGTGTCCAGGCTGCCAGCCTCGTTTTGGTGAAAAACTCGTCCCCAGGCCCCAAAAATCAAAATTTTTTTAAAAAATGAAAAAAACACCCCTACATACATACAGACATACATACAGACATTCTCAGATTATAGCTCAACTGAAGTTGAGAATAGCTCCTCCTTCTATCCTATCAGAATATCAGATAACTCCAAGTTTTGGCCTAACCCGTGAATGAATCGGACGATCTTCATTTATCATATATTTCACTCCTTATTATCTTTTCAACAAGCGCAAAACTACCATTTTGTTTCTCATGCGACACTAGTGGTACTCGATATTTATCAAAAAGTAAATCAAAAAAGCCCTACCTTTCCAGTATATTCAGTCCACTTTCCAGAATTTTCTTTCCAATACCACTTCCAAGTAGTGTAAGAGCCTTTCGGCATACACAATGAAGTTCTGGTGGATAAACGGCGAACTTCAACGTTTTGGTTCATGTAGAATGCAGTGATTTTACTGCTCTCATCAAATGTGATGTAAGATGCTTTGTCAGCAAAACTGAAAAATGGATCAAAATTAAGTTTTGGACCAGCAAATTAAGTTTTTAATTTGGAGAGATGATACCTTCAGTGTATCAATTTTGGCGGGGATTACATTCGGCGGATTCGACTGTTTTGATAAAAATCCGCCGAATTAAATACCCGCCAAAATTTTTAAATCTACCTTCCGCCAAATTGAATATCCGCCAAATTCAACAAAATCTTTTAGGGATAGAAATTCTATCCAAAATCCGCATTTTTAAGTAAAAACTATTAAAATACCAAGTAACTTTTGATTTACTAAAATATCCCCACCTGCCAAAAATTGTATTTTTGTCAACCGCCAATTTAAGTACACGCTAAAATTAATACACTTAAGAGCATTGTGTAGCTAAAATTTCCTTATGGGTCAAAGAACCACCGATTATTCGAACCAGTCGATCTGAAAACGTTTTGGACCCATTAGGGGCATTTATGATGATGCTCAAACCTACAAACCGTCTTTATAAGACGAGACCAATTTGATTTGTTGTTTTACGGGCCCGTCCGACCCTGAAAATTCCAAAAATTGAAATAAAAATAAAATTGATTTTGGTAGTACATTTTCATTTTCATTGCTTTACAGACTGTCAGATTTTATAGGTGAAATTCTACTTTTATTTTTTCGCCGACCGACCGACCCCCTTTTTTAGGTAGCCGTAAAACAACAAATTAAATTGGCCTCGCCATACTGCTTTACTCAAAAGATCATAAAAAGTAGACAACTACTAAACTTTGAAACACTAAATGAAAGACCATGCATTTGGCAAGCAAATTCCGTACTTACTTATATCTGGACTGCATTGGATCACAAAAAGCTTTCTCAATTTCGACATTCAAATTATTCGGGAACAACTTCCAAGAAGTTTCATCCGGTTTTTTGTATTGCCATAAGTATGGAGTGCGATTTTTAGGATGAAGTAAAGAGCAAGTTTCGTCTTTGTCGCAAACGTCATCCACATATTTCACACAAATCGCCTCGTCTTTCAAGAAGTTGAATGTGGCTGAAAAAGAAAGATTTTTAGTTTTTAAGTTGGTGTACTTACTTAACATTCTTTCTCTCTGGAGACTCCGAACGATAAAAATCCTCGATGATAAAGCACAGGCCCCTACAAATGGGGCTATAAAGTGTTATCTTTTTGAATATTTGAATGATTTGGAGATAATACAAAACTAAAACTTACGTCGTTGTAGAAATTCTTGTTTTTTCTTTTCTTCCGATTTCGGTTTGAAATAAACCAAATATTTCTTTAACAACGAAGTGTCCGAAATATGAAACAATTTCATGATTTCGTCAGCGTGATTATCGGACAAAGCTTCTTCGTGACGAAATGAGCAGAGTGCCGAATGTTTACGACATTCTCCATTCACAAAGTCGCCACAGATATGAATATTTTCACATTGTTGTAGATCAGTGCATCGATTGTTTAAGTACTCTTCACAGACAGACGGTAAAGTATTCTTCAGTAAACATTTCAACTGACGACTATGTAAAGGTTCCAAGGAAAATTTTCCGATGATTCCTTTGTTGTGAGTTGATGAAAAATCATGATGTTTTCCACAGGATATTGCTGAGTGACTGATATCAAAAAGCGATTCTTTACAGATATGGAACAAGCCGCAATCACCAAGACAGCCAGCATTTGACCAGTAATTTACGCAAAGTTTGATGTCCTTGACGCAGAGGAAGACTTCTTTCTTGGTACGAGTCAGCCGGAATGTATCAGGATGGTTTTTCAACCAATTTAAGCAAAGCAGCAACTTTGATTGGAAGAAATGAGCACAGATTGTATTCTTCTTTATTTTAACATGCGCGTTAGGACATTGTATGATATATTTGAAGACGTCTAGTTCTGACGGTGGCTCCCACTCTTGTGTCAATTTTGTGGTTGTGTCAAATCCAGTGAAACCTGTCGTCGATGGTAGTTTACGGTCTTCATGGGTCGGGATCGACTGTGGCTGCTTAAGATCCTTTTCTATAACTGTGGATGGCTTGATGTTTGATCGACTTTGTGCTAGACTTTTTATACCAACTGCTTCAGAAGTCTCCAAAGGGAGTACTGGGAGAGGTTTGGTTGCAGATATCTCTTGCGCTAAGGGTTGCACAGTTGGAGGTTTGGGAGCTTGACGTTTTACAGGTTTCTCTGTTGTTTTCGATTCCAGAATCGATGTATCATTGTTATCGAAGTTAAAATTGCTCTGATTAATGACAAATGGAGTTGCTGGCAATGGTTTGAGTAATGATTGCTGTGGTGGCATCGGTTTCATTGAAGACGGTGGCAAAATATAACCAGGGCCCAGGAGACCCTGGACTCTGGATTCTCCAGAGGAAGGTGGTGGGATGGGTATTCCATTAGAAGGTGTACAAACGCCGAAGGGCGTTGGTCCAAAAGGACCAGGAGACGTTGGAGCCATAGGCAGTATGGGATTTATGTTGGAAAGAGATGTGCCGAATGCTTGATTTGTCGGTGAAAATGCACCAGGAAGTGGTTGAGTTGATGGCGGTATTGAACAATCCTTCTGTAGATAAATTAGTTTGCAAAAACATATTTAAAATACAGTTCAATCTCTTTAACTCGAACCTCTATAAACCCGAATGTTTCCTTAAGTCGAACACGTTTTCCCGTCACTTCAGTTGACCTTTTAAACCTTACTCTGAAATTTCCTTAACTCGAACAAATTTGTGTTTTCCTCGTGCGGGTTCAAGTAATAAAGACCCCACTGTAGTGGAAAACTCTTCTGGAAGGTAAGAAAATAATAATTTCAGAGCTTATGTTGAGGCAGTTGAATGATATTGGTAATATATATGGAAATTACAGTGAGAAGATCGGCAACTAATATAATTTGAAGAATAATGAATATTACAACTTTTCCCATTAGTTTATTGAGAAAACAAAGATATATACCGTTTCGTTAACATCGATTGTGTTGGTTTCCAGATTAACTCGTTCTTTAATGACCTTTGTCGTTTTCTCAAAAACTCCTAAAAGAGAAACGCCCGGAGTATATGTTTTTGGATTCTGTTGCAGGGGGTATCGACACGTTGATAGCTGGTAGAGTGGTGTGTGTTTTAAGCTAAATTGAATATATCTGAGTTTGAATTATAAAAGGGTAGTATCAAAGCTCTGGTCGTGGAAAAAAGTTAGTACAGTGTACTAAAAAGGTGGTGGTAAAAAATTAAGATAGTACCATGAGTTGGCAATACTCCTGTATGTTTTTCGAGATTCTGCCAATACGTAGCGGATTCAAGTTACAAAAATATCTTTAGAGTGAGTTGAATCAAGAAAGAATTAATTCCTCTTCACGTCCTAGAAAAAACCTGTCAAACTTTTTGGGGGTTCTAAAGCTGTTGCTTTTCATGTCTGATTGAATACAAACTTTCTATAATATAATAAATAGACTCACGGATAGTTGTTCTTTTACGGGAAAACATCAGACTAGAACGTAATTCTTTCTCTGGGACGTGGTATTCTTTCGCGATTCGATTGGCTTGTTCAGATTTTAAACCTTCCTCATGCTGGAGTGGACATTGGATAGAATCTTTGCAGTTACCACGAAGAAATGACAAACAAACATGTATGTCGTCACATTGATCAGCAGATTTGCAGTTCCCTGATTGATATTTCGGACAGACAATAGGATATCTGTGTGAAAACAAAACTTTCAGTTGATGTTCACTCAAATCTTCCAAATGATGCTTCTTGAGAAGTTTTTGTTCGTGTTTGTCATCGAAGCCATGATTTGCAATACATCCAGAATTGCTACAACCATTTATAACAGTAATATAATTTCGACAAAGATGAAATCCAGAACAATCAACTTTCTGGCATGGTTTTTTCTTGTTGAAAAAATGTCCATTGCAAAGTTTAACATCTTTAGGGCAAACATAAATATAATCATAACCATTAATATAAAAAACTCTGAAGTGATTTTTATATTTTCCAGTTGTTTTTAGATCGTTAATAACACCTGTTCCAAGATTTTCGATTTCCAAATCAAGATTAAGACGTGCTTTAGGAGAGCTGAGGATTTGATCATACAAACGTTTTAAAAACATTACATGATGAGATGGTTCTTTCTCCTTTTCATGTTTAGCGAATAAGATATTTGCCAAAACGTCATCAACTTCCATTTCATGGAATTTGCTACCATGAGAAGCTAATATGACTTGATTGTAATCATCAAAAAAATCATGTGATAAATCACATCCATCAAATGTACATACAGAGTTCTGCAAAAAGTTTAAGCAGATATGAAGCTTCTTGCATTTTTTTACACAGTTCTGTGCTTGGTAATGATAGCAGACTCTTGGAAAGGACTTTCTCAATTTTTTCAACACTTCATCATCTGATAGCGTTGAGTTAGCTTTACGAACGATTTCATCATTATGTGAATCCAGTGGGTTGTGTGAAAAACCATACCGGCAATCCTCACCGGGACAGGTTTTCTGGTCCATGAGTAATTCTTTACAGAGATGTAGAAAATGACAATTCTTTCTTTTGCAATTTCCATTTAGGTAATGCTTGCAGAGTTGAACATTAAGCTGTTTGGATGGCAACTCTACTGTTGAAGATGGTGCAGTAGTGTATGCAGTTGATGTTAAATTCGGTAGACTGTCAGCTGCGGAAAATCTCTTTGGTTTTGCTCCGGTGTTGGCGAATTGAACAGATGATGTTAATGCTTGGGTGAGTTTCCCAGGTTTTGTGGAAACTGAATAAGCACTATTTTTTGGTAGAACTGAGCTTTGAATTTCTGTAAAGTTCCTTTCAACGGACATCAGCGAGGGCAAGAGTTCTGCTTTAGTATCTATTGATGGCAAATCATCCGTTTTGTTCACTGGCTCTGGTTTAAAAAGAATATCTGGTGCTACTGTGTCTCGACAAACATTTAAACCGTCATCAAAAAACATTCGAAAAACCTTTTTGTTATGATCCAAAGTGAAATTATGAACTGTTGTTTTCATTAGCCCGCTCCTCTCAGCTAGGTTGCAGGTTCGAGGACATGTTCCTTCAATAAAGGCCTGACAAATATGGAAATATCCACAAAACGGTTTGATACACGTACCATCAACAAGGAACGAGCCACAAATCCGTGGGAACGAAGCACGTGCAACCTTCAACTTCATATCCTCATTGTAAGTATTTGGAATGACTTTTGCCAACACAGACTTGTTGTGACTAGAATTTACATCATGGGAATATCCGCATGTATTTTCATCGTTAGGGCATGATGTTGGTGACCATAGGAACTTCTTACAGAGATGGAGCTTCTGACATGTATTATCAGGACATAATTCACTGTCAAAGAAACCCTTACAAAGGTGAATAGGTGCTGTTGGTCGTATTTCGTAAGTTTCTTCAGTGTTTTCTGAAATCCAAAACATGTTCCTGTTGTCTTGAAGTTTTTCTAGCAAATTGTCAATGTCTTTGAATTGTTTTGATAATTTCTTTATACCACAAGACAATGATTTAGCCTGAGTTCCCATCCACTTATGAACACTTGCTATCTCTGAAGCTGTAATAGAAAGTAGCAAAAACTTGAGTAAAACACACTTAATGTAAAAAGCAAAACAAGACAAAAGAATTTTGAAATAATTTGGTTCAGGAAAAGAGACGAGTAAGATCCGATTCTTCTTTATCTTTCAGAACTTGATAGAAGGATGATAAAAATAATAATAACAGGATTGAAATATATACCTTAAAGGAACTAATTTTGGCAAACTCAAATAGGTGAATTTCTTATTAGGCAATTTCTTTTTATAATTTTCACAATAACCCTTAAATTTAGCATCACATGCACAAACTTAAGTCATAAAAGACCGCATTACCCTCCAAAAATAGTTCTTGTTGAAAATAGTAGCACCTGGAC
The DNA here is from genome assembly GCF_902728285.1 of Clytia hemisphaerica. Lineage (NCBI taxonomy): Eukaryota > Metazoa > Cnidaria > Hydrozoa > Leptothecata > Clytiidae > Clytia > Clytia hemisphaerica. Next base: position 1,130,120 of record NW_027103507.1, on the reverse strand, counting down.
TAAGTACTCGTCATCAATTTAACATGTTTACTTACATTCGAATAAGTTTTCATCAAATGGTTCTTGGATGGATAACGAGAAAAGGTCTGGAGTGTTGATAGAGACGTCATCTGGACCTTCATTAGGGTTAAGAATGATATTTGGTGTGACAACATCTCTTTTCAACTCTTTACCATCTCCATAAAATATGTTCATAACCTGGATGTTATGGTAATTGCGAAGAAAATGAGAATCCTTTTTCGGTAAACCCGTCTTCTCAGCAAGATTACATGTTTTTTTGCAGCTTCCTCTAATGAAATTTGGACAAGCATGGAAATACCCACAAAATGGTTTGGTGCAGCATCCGTCGTTTATAAACTCTCTGCAAATTTTTGGAAATGAGGAGCGCAAAACTTTCATTTTCATAATGTCATCATAACCATTTGGAAAGACTTTTTTCAGGATGTTTGAATTGTGAAGTATGTTGATACGATGCTCGAAGGGGCATGCATTAGCATCAGGACATGACTTTTCTGACCATAAGAACTTCTTACAAAGGTGTAGTTTTTGGCAATCTCTATTCTCGCAGTTTATGCTTTTATTGTATTGTTCACAAAGACCAACAGGAACTTTCACGTGAACCTCATAATTGACATCAGAAATCTGTCTCAGCCAAAACATTTTGTTATCAGCTTTGAGGGTTTGCAGTAAATTCTGAGCTTTAGGAAACTGTTTAGCTAAACATTTAAGTTCAGCCTTTACATGAATACCATTTCTTCTAGCAATCCACTTGTGGATATGAGTGGTAAAATCCTTGTCTAAAAACAATGAAATAATAATGTTCTATCATACAAGCAATGAATATCAATCAGTAATCTAGTATGAGATGAAAATATAACTATAATATAATCTATATGACCTGATATTCAGAAGAACAAATTCATGCTTGAATAAGTTGGAAGAATCAAATTCAATTGGACTTTTTAATCTGTTTTAATAAATGCAAAAAGTTTAGGCAAATCCAGGAATATTTGCTAATTTTTGGGCCAAAAATTGTTTTGCTCGCACTGTAAGGGTATGAATTTGTATATGTAATCACATGATAACGAGTGCAATTCGAATATAATTGTACAAGTCATTTTTTTGTTATTAATTTTCCAAGTCCTACTTCACTACTTTTTCCCAGTTAGGAAAATAAATTACAGAAATTACAGTGAGAGTTTTATATTTTTTCTCTTTTCTCTGTGTCTTCCTTTTATTTTTGTTTAATAAAGATTTTCTTTCTCACAAAATAAATTTCGAATTCAATTAAAACGTTCGATGCAAAAAAAATGTAAAAAAAACATTTAAAATCAATTTTGTAAACATTGGCGCGGCATTGAAGAGTGTGATTAACGATTAATTGCTCTCTACAGGATGCAATTAACGATTAATTGCTCTCTTTGAGGGCGTGCCAAATAAGAAAAAATAACCCATCGTGCGATTACACCAATTATTGCTGCACTGTAAAGGTGCGATTCTTAAAGCCAATTTTTTTGCCGCCGTATATACTGTCAGTTGGTGAAACCACTGACCCCCCCCCCCTCGAGAAACAGCAACAAGAGAAAGGATGAAAAAAGTAAGAGATAACCTTTAGAAGTAGTATTCATTGAGCCAGAGGTGCTGTAATCAGAGACAGATAACGTTGATAAATCTGATATACTGCTGGAAACACTTTCACAATCATTTTCTTTGTCATCTTTTGGTAATAAGAGATTGTGGAGTAATTCACCTTTGTTGGATAGGCATCTGGCATCATAACCGAAATTTAGAAGCACTTTTCTATTATGGGCTCTACCAAAGTCATGAACGATGGCTTTCTTTTGGTCACTTTTCTCAGCAAGTTGGCATATTCCTGTACATTTTCCTTTTAAATAGTCCAAACAAATATGCAAATATCCACAGTATATTTTGTCACATTGCCCAGTGTCTTGAAACATTTTGCAAAGTCTCAACAAGGAAGATCTTAAAAGAACAGGAATAGATTTCACAAAGTTTGATGGTGTGACTGGAAGGGCATTATGAATAACATCTTTGTTGTGTTTATCATCGAAATTGTGTGATAAACCATCTCTACAAGGTCCTTTGCAAAAGTTTGGTGATAACAGATTCAATGGACATAAGTGAAGCTTGTTGCAATGACCAAGGCAGGATCCTTTTGATGCTTGATACTGAGTGCAAAGCCGAATCAACAGCTTTGGTCTAACTTCAAAGCCGCTGTTAGTATGGCCTGTCCAAAAAATGTCTTTGCGATGTTCGATTTCATATTGCAAGTTCTTAATGTGCGGAAAGGTTTCTTCAAGTTCTGTGATATTAGAACAGCTCCGTCCATCTTTGTTGACTAGCCAACGGAACACAGAAATAAGATCTAAGAACAAAAAAGATCAAATATAAAAACTTTAAAATACTGGAATGAGGATGAAGACAAAAATACCATTCAGATTTTAAAAAATTTCTTATACTAGATAGAAATTATGTTAAATAATGAGTTTTTGTGTCACTCAGATTCTCTGAAACAAAACTACTTTTTTAGCCCTACTGAGTGTATCACTACTTACAATTTTCATAGGCTTCCATGCTCACTTATTGATCATGTCGATGCCAAAATGGTCATTTCTTGCATTCTAAAAAATAATAAGCCAATTAAAATGGGCTTTACACAACAAAAAGCTCGAATTAATAACATATAAAAACTATTACAAAAAGAACAAGCTAAATGCTGAATGGACCTACCTGATTATGAAAGTTAGATAGCAATGAGAGGAGAAAAATGAAAAAAAATCAGTCAGAAAAAATAGCGTTTAGCGAAAATGCACAACACAATAAATTCATCACTAATTGTTGATGGGGGGAGAGGGAAGAGTTATAGGGAAAAATAAATAGAAAGTTCTAGTCCCAAAAATCAGTTTTATTGACAATCATGCTTGATGGTGAGCATTGAGATCAATGATGTTTTTGTGCGAAAAAATATAAGGAAAAATCGAACGAAAATCTGCAAAAACGGTGATTTCCATTTTCAACCAGAAAAAAATTTTTCTCAAAAATCGAACTCGGCCATGTTTTGAGCATTGCGAATACACATCTCTCTGCAAAAAAATTGAAAAAACTAAGGATCAAAATTCGAAAAAAAATGTCAAAAAAACCGGTTTTTCCGGCATTTTCGGCCGAAAAAAAATGTTTTTCGAAATGTTAATCGAGCTCCTTCACATTTTAGGTATTGTCGTTTTGCATCAGTGAGCAAAATTTCATAAAAAAATATAAAGTACAGCTCGAGAAATTCAAGAAATACTGTCTTTCCGGTGAAAATAGGTTGTCCCGGCGATTTTTAAATAGTTCCGGCTTCAAAAATCAATTTTATTGAAAATTGAAACATGCTTGATGGTGGGCATTGCTATTAATAATGTTTTTGAATGAAAAAACAACCAATTATGAGGAAAAAGTCCAATGAAAATCCAGAAAAACAGCGATTTCCCGGCATAAATTTTTTCTCTAAAATCGGACTCGGCCATGTTTTGAGCATTGTTAATACGCATCTTTGAGCAAAAAATCAGAAAAAACTAATGATAAAATCTCGATAAAATGCCAAAAAACCAGTTTTTCCGGCATATTTCTGGCATTTTCAGCCGGAAAAATGTTTTTTCAAAAATCGGGCTCCGTCACATTTTGGGCATTGCCATTTTGCATCATTGTGCCAAAAATCAGAAAAAGCTAATGAGCCAATCCTGAGAAAAGCTGGTAACAGACAGACAAACGAACATTGGTTAATTTATAGGACCTCCACCGGGGTACCCGGAGGTAGGTCCAAAGAAAGGGATGAGCTGGAGTTTTTACAAGATACTTCACCAATTGGTCATTTGAAGTGATAGAGATGACCGAGTGATATGATTCGCTCTACGAAGTATAGAGCACTATTTTAATGGTTGTCCAACCAAGATGTTATTTAAACATTGTTAAATTTTATTGGGCAGTTTCTTGATAAGTTCTTCCTCCCCAGGGAAATGTTTCAATGGATGCAAGGAAAACGACAACAATGCAAAAGTTAAAATTTATTTTACAGTTGCCCTTGAGTTTTTAATTCATTCAAAATGACTTCTTTAAGATGACTTCACGACTTAAAAAAGGTCTCCCTCCCAAACTTTTACTACCTTAACCCTTTAAGTGCCACGGTCATTTTTTTCTAAATTTTTTGAAGAAAACCGCTAGTTCAAACTTTAAAGACTTATATCTCCAGATCTAGAAAGAGTTAGCCTGGAAATCCATGCTATGATTTCTTATTCTATATACTGATTAAGGACAGGTCTCCTGTCTAAGAAAGAGTTAGAAGTTTGTTCATAGCTTGTTGGATAGCTTAGAGTCTAGAGAAAGGCAGGGTGGGCGGCTAAGGGGGGGGGGTAGGTAAGGGAAATTAAAGCGCAAAACTTCAAATTAATTCGCTGGAGGACAGAATCAAGTAAAGCAGGGCCAAATTTGGAGGTTCTTGGTTCACTCGTTGACCAAAAATGGTCAAAAAACGGTCAAAATCTGAAAAAAGTGGTTTTTAGTCAAATTTTTGCATTTTTTTACTTTTTGGCTTAAAATCTCACTGGAAAGACTCCTTTTTCATTGTTTTTTTGCTTGACCATGCATCCCAATCCAATTCCTACGAGTTACACCAAAAATGACAATTTCTAACTTAAACTGTGCATGTTACAGGAGGGTTTCGCCCTCCTACATAGCCCATGTCTGATATATACGCCCTATATACGACATTGGAAATTTTTGTGGAATTTAATTTTGTGGTTCCCAGCTCAAAATTCAGAAGTTGCGCGGCATTTAATTTTGCGGTTAATAGGATTTTTTGTGTAAAATATGTCCTATTTTGCCCAAAAAAGCAGTTGAGTTGAAGTTTTTATAAGATGCTCACATAATTGGTTATTCAAAACAATAGAGATGATGCGTTTTTTAGAGAAATATAATAAAAGTTTTTGTTTGAATAGTTAACGACCAATCCAATGACAAAAATTCTTGTAAATGTTCATCTTGACCCCAAAAAAGACCAATTTTATAGGTGATTTTTTTTTTAAATCATGGGAGTATTCTTGTTTTGCAGAACTTAATTTGTCAAAAAACCACGAAAATCAATTCCGCTCAAAATTTCTTCCCACAAATATTTCTTCTCTTAAGGTACTCCAAACTTAGCCTTGATATCCGCAGACATTTAACTATTTCACAGCATTTTTAATTTTTTTCTCAATCTCAGGTGAGTTAAGGCAAGTCTCAAACATATTTTGCGTGACGCGCACCGCTTGCCAATGTTCCTTAACTTTCGTATATAGCTCAAAAGAAGCGTATTAACGAGAGGATTTCGGAAAGTGCTGGGCCGAAAATTTAAATTAAGCCAATCTCAAGATATCGGCCAAAAACTGATTTTGACGTTATGAAATACATCAAAAAAACACATCATAAGGAAGATTCAAATGACGTCATTATTGAAAACAGCGATAACTTTAAGTCTATTAATGCAATCAACACCAAATTTTGACTGGTGACGTAGATTAACGATTTTTAAAATATTTGTTGAGAAATTGTCAAAATTTTTAGATGACTTCATTTACTGCCGGTAAAAACTAAAATACGTCATGATGACGTCATCATCGTCAAAATTTAAAATTTTTTTCATGCATTATTTTAAAATCAACAATCAACGTCTCCAGTCAAAATTTGGTGTTAATTGTAGTAATGGAATCGAAGTTATCGTTGTTTTAAAAAGCAACGTCATTTAACTTAGCTTTTTGACGTGTTTTTTCGACGTATTTCATAACGTCAAAATCAGTTTTTGGCTGATATCTTGAGATTGGCTTAATTAAACTTTTCGGCCCAGCACTTTCCGAAATCCTCTCCTTGATACGCTTCTTTTGAGCTATATACGAAAGTTGGAAGCGGTGCGCGTCACGCAAAATATGTTTGATACTTGCCTTTTAACTCACCTGAGATGGCTTATCATACTTACCTAAAACAATCCAAAAGTTCCCTAAAAATCAAAACACGCCAAAATGGCAAAACATTGGATAGTGCTGAGGTACAGCCATTTTGAAAAAAAAAACAAAAACAAGCTGGTGCTTTATCCATGAAAGACCTCTTGCAGAGTCTTTTTTAACCAACTACTCTCGGGTACCTAATAGCCGGGGGGCCCGCTAATTAATTTTTCGAAAATTTTCCACCCAGGACATTGTTATTCCAACCCCCCCCCCCGCTTATTGATTTTTGGGAAAATTTTTTTTGAAAGTTCCCTCTTTTGCCCTAATTCTGCTGTATCAGCCTCCTTTTCGAACATTTTCCACCCAGGACATTTTTATTCCAACCCCCCCGCTTATTAAATTTTGAGATTTTTTCAAACCCCCCTGCTTATTCCAAACCCCCCGGCTATTAGGTTCTGCTCTTGAATTACTCAGAAATTTTAATTTTCAGCGGTAAGGCTTTCATTTGGTGTTTAGGGAACTTTGGATTGTTTTGAATTGACTGGAACTTCTTTTGAGTACATTCGATTGGTTCAATCACGATTTCTGTTCAAACTTGTTCAATTGATACAGTCTGGAATATAACTGAACTTAAAAGGCTTAGCCGTTACCGTAAGTTGGTCTAATATCGGCATCCCTTGTGTAATTCCGACACCCTTCTTTAGAGACAGGAATAAATTTAAAAGCTTTAATCACTGATTGAAAAAGGATTATTCCTCTCTAACCACTAAGTAAAGAAAAGTAGTTTTGACCTTTCTATAAATTTCAGCTGATAAAAAGGGTGTCGGAATTAGACGAGGGATGTCGATTAGACCAAATTACGGTACACTTTTGCTTACACGCATTGCAGTGCCGTAGGAAGCATTTTCATATTGGGGGGGGCTGAAGTTTAGTGACACCTCGAGGGCCAACCATGGTTTGGCCCGAGGGGGAGAATTTTGAAAATTTGAGCTCTAGATTGCTTAAAAATACACTCAAAACATGCACATAAAAGACAATTAATGGATTTATTTATAAGTAATGTTAATTCCAAGATAAGACATGTTTGTTTTCTCTAGCATCTAGCATAGTTTCAGAGCAGCTATACTCTCAGCTATTATTAGAGTCTTGCTACTAGGCTATCTATCTAGCCTCTATGCCTACTCATCACTCACTCACTCATCCAGGCTAGTGCTCAGGCCCAGGCCTCCTGCACATGTGAAACATGCTTTAAATTCCAAGATGGCCACTCTCCCTCTAACCATCAAGCAGCCAACACACAATTCCAATTCAACTTAAATTTTTTTCAAGAAAAATTTCCAGAACTTTTACATCATGCTGCTCACACAACCTAGAGTAATCTTACTGCTACTAGGCTTACTACATTGCTTCCATCAAACCTCGGGCCAGCCAAACGGCCCAGGCAAGAAGAAAAATAGCAAGACAAAGAAGACCCGACAAGGAACTCGACCGTACACATCTAGTAGAGCAATCACAGATGTATCAACCACATCCCCTGCCAACACCATCAACCAAGGTAATGGTTTGACATCTTTTCCCCAACCTTCTACTGATCCCGCCGCCCAAATTACAGAGAACGTTGTGATTGCTTTATCCCCATTGGATACACCCGCCGACCATTATGAAAACTATGACAACTTTCTGCTTGGCAATTCTCATGACCCTTTTATGCAAGGAGATCTCTCTCCTGTTCATGGATCACAGCAGGATAATATTACATCTTCAATACCTCCTGAACAACCAACCATCACCCCCATTAACACCCTTGTGTCACCACACCATGAGGCAGTACCGCATCCAACCTTTGCACCAAACGTTACTCGAACCACCAACGCCACTTTTACGAGGTACGACACACTCACACAAAACCATGTCCCTAATCAAGGTACCACTCGCCGTACTACTCTGGCATCAGTTTCTACTCCTCGAGCGCCCAACATTGCACCATCCGTCGCCAGCCCTTCACCACCAACAGTTACTTTTCGGGAAGAGATACAGCGTATGCTGGCTGAATCCTTGGCTCCTGTCACTCGGCAGATCCACCAACTGCAACAACAACATCTTAGGCTACGCGCCAATACCATCGAACGTCCGCAATCACATCTTCAATTTTCCGCTCCTGCCTCGTCTCCTCTGCCACCAAATTCCATTCCAACCACGTCGCCTGCACCGTCATCTCGGCTACCGGTTCAAATTCCCGCCACGAATCCAACCATAATGGCAACCCAAGAGCATTCTTTTCAGCAGCAACAGACGAACAACAACACGGCTTTACCACCAGCCCCAGCCCGCATCATCCAAAGGATACAACGGGGTGAGTTTATAAATTTTAATTCGCTCCTTCCCCAGAACATTAATGACAGAGATAGGGCCTCACTCCAGCTCACCATCGATGGAGACCAGTTAAGCCTTTCTCGTGAGAATGGGGAGGGGGCGAAAGACTCGAACACATATAAACATAAGGTCACGGACATCTACACTTGGCTAATGGCATGGACCTTGTTCTACCAAATTTTTATCTTTTATCGACCTCATATGATGGCTCAGTTGTTGAAGTACCAGATGTTTATTGGTAACCTGGCCTATACCTACAACTTTAATTCGTGGTACAGCTATGACCAGGCATTTCGTCAACACCTTGCCAATAATCCTGGTGCAAGATGGGACTCTTGCAATGACCTAATATTTAATTTACACGTTAGGGGCTCCTCTGGCCGAGGAAGCTGCTATTCCTGTGGCTCAACAGATCACATCTATTCAAATTGTCCGAAGCGTGCTGCGTCTCGTCCTGCGAGTGATCCTGCATCCCGGGCGCTTGTTAGAGCTCCTTCGTCTCGTAGCCAGCAGCCCTTTCTTGCCCCCCAGCGTCAGTCCCCTGCGCCCTCAGCTTCCGCAGCCGCGTTTCCCTCTTTTCAGCGCTCTCAGTCCGCAGCGTCTTCCGGCGAGGTCTGCTTTCGATTCAACCAAGGCATCCCCTGCGGCGACCGCTGCCAACGTTTGCACAGGTGCGTCGTGTGTTCCGGTGACCACCCCGTCACTCAGTGTTCTCGTCTCTCCAAGGGGAGCTCAAACCAGCGACAAGGAAACTGAGTCCTCGACATCTCAACTAGACAACTTATCTGATTGTGCATTCCCTCCCCCTCCGGGGATTTACACGCCTGTGCGTGTCCACGTCTTGGATTCTCTGTTGTCTGGTTATGATGTCGAGATTCATTCGTTTCTTGTTACTGGTTTTTCTGTTGGGTTTCGCATAGGCTTTAGTGGTTCTTTACCTCATAACTCTGAACGCAATAATTTTTCTGCTTTTCAATGTGTAGAACCAGTTTCGACTGCCATCCTGAAGGAGCTTCGGAGGGGCCATACTGCCGGCCCTTTTTCCCACCCTCCCTTGCCTGACTTCAAGTGCTCTCCGCTTGGTGCTGTCCCCAAAAAGGATGGCACCCAGCGGATCATTCTCGATTTATCAGCCCCCATGGGTTTTTCTGTTAATGATGGCATTCCTGACTGTTCTGTACATTACACTTCGTTTGATGAGGCTGTTGAGTTGATTAAGCTTTTGGGCAAGGGCTGTTTCTTAGCTAAGGTGGACATTCGACATGCCTTTCGACTGTGTCCGGTCCACCCAGATGATTGGCATCTTTTGGGTTTTCGATGGAGGGGTAGGCTTTACCACGACATTTGTCTTCCTTTCGGTCTTCGTTCGTCGCCTCTCATATTTAATTGTTTTGCTGATGCACTTTTGTGGATTCTTGGGAACAAGTTTGGGGTTGTGGGTGCCTGCCACTATCTCGACGATTTTCTTCTTAGTGGGTCTTCTGAGGATGAATGTAGAATGAAACGTGATCTTTTTCTTTTCTCCCTCTCTCTTCTCGGGGTCCCCATTGCCGAAGACAAGCTAGAGGGTCCTTCACAGGTTCTCACTTTCCTTGGCATCGAGATTGATACACAGGCTTGCTTGCTAAGGGTCCCCCCCACAAAGCTTCTGGAACTCAAAGGTTTGGTTATCTTGTGGTCATCCAGACGCAAGTGCACCAAAAGGGAACTGCTCTCTCTAATTGGGTCTTTATCTTTTGCCTGCCGTGTGATTCGACCAGGTAGAATCTTTCTTCGTCGCATGATTGATTTAGCTCATTCGGTCAAGTCTCTTCACCATCACATTGACATCTCATCTTCTATCCGTAAGGATTTAGCCATGTGGTTCGTCTTTCTAGATTCCTGGAATGGCTCTGCCCTCTTTCAAGATCGCGCTATTTCTTCTCCCGACTTTGATCTATTCACTGATGCTTCAGGGCTTGGTTTAGGTGCCTTTTTTCAGGGAGCTTGGGTCTCAGTGGCTTGGCCTTTTAGCACTGTGGGTATTAATGTTGCTCTTTTGGAACTTTTTGCAGTTTTCACAGCCATCTCGTGCTGGTCTTCGGCTCTGGTTAACAAGTACATCATCATTTTTACAGACAATGAGGCTATTGTGGCTATCTGGGCTTCTGGTTCTACACGAGACAAACCGATCATGGCTTTGGTTAGGGCTTTGTTTTTTCTCTGTACCAGTTTGAATTTGTCTATCGTCTTCAAGCACGTTCCTGGAGTGTTAAATCCTTATGCAGACCATCTTTCTCGTTTACAGGTAGAGCGTTTTCTCTCAATTTGCCCTTCAGCAGATGCTTCTCCCACACCGGTGCCTCAGTCGCTTTGGACATCTTGGGACAATCTCTGGCAGGATACTTAGACCAATCCCTGGCACAGTCTACTACGAGCACGTACCTTTCTGGTGTTTCTTCTTATTTGCGTTTTTGTGGCTCTATGGGTATCTGTTCGTTTCCTATTACCGAAGCTATACTTTGCTATTTTGTTACGGCCGAAGCAAATCGTCGCATATCTTATGGTACTATTAAAGTCTACCTTTTTGGAGTTCTACATCAAAATATACTACTTGGTTATCATCACACTCTGGCTCACTTCCCTATCTTATTTCGCACCCTTAGGGGCATTCGTCGGGTTCAGGGTAATTCCCTTAGAAAGAAACCACGTACACCCATCACCGTCCAGCATATGACAATAATCATCACTTTTATACAAACATCTAATATGCCCTTCGTAGATAAGCTTATGTACATGGCAGCTATCCACACAGCGTTCTATGGCCTGCTGAGGGTTTCAGAATATACATCTCCAACTCAGACTCGGTATGACTCTACCCTACACCTGTTACAAAGTGATATTTCTTTCAATCTTCAACGCACTATCATGTTTTTGCGTCTCAAAGGAAGTAAAACAGATCCCTTCCGAATTGGCACGGTCATCCGCATTAGCGCTATCCCCACCCTATTTTGCCCGGTACGGGCCATGCTGGCTTATTTTAGAAGCTTACCAATTGCTGACTTGCCTTTATTTCGATTTAGCGACGGACGTCTTCTCACTAGGAGACATATCAACAAATTGCTCAAAAACGCACTACCTAATATTCACGATATTTCTTCACATAGTTTTCGGATTGGAGGTGCCTCTGCTGCACTATCCGCCGGCGCCTCTGATGCACTGATTAAAATTTTAGGCAGGTGGTCAAGTGACTGCTACATTCGCTATCTCAGAGTTTCAGACGATTTGATTGAAAAGTTCCAGCGAGCCATGGCTAAAGTGACTTCTACGACTTCAGTTTGGGACCCGTGTGACAAAATATTAAAATAGTTGAGTTTGACGGTACTTGGGGCTGCACTGGGGCTAATCTGGGTTACTTCGTAACCGGATGATTTCATGTTCTCTCAGTTCGCATCAATTAGTCTTGGCACAACCCCAATGTTACCCCAAAACCCGTCAGCTTCGCGTTATACGTATGTTACTCTATTCGTGTTTTCAATATATTTTCGATACTCAAATTCACACTGTGTCATTTCTTGTGTTGCTCTCTTTCATTATCTTAGCTTCATTTGATAGTACATATATTTCGGACATATCCCTTTTATCACAGCTCAAAAACGTCTATATAATAATCCCATTATCGCAGGAATTAAATGGATTTATTTATAAGTAATGTTAATTCCAAGATAAGACATGTTTGTTTTCTCTAGCATCTAGCATAGTTTCAGAGCAGCTATACTCTCAGCTATTATTAGAGTCTTGCTACTAGGCTATCTATCTAGCCTCTATGCCTACTCATCACTCACTCACTCATCCAGGCTAGTGCTCAGGCCCAGGCCTCCTGCACATGTGAAACATGCTTTAAATTCCAAGATGGCCACTCTCCCTCTAACCATCAAGCAGCCAACACACAATTCACCCTCCTCACCCTCCCTATTTTGATTTGCTCGTTTCTGCTTCTCTCCTTCCTTTTTCAGGTTGCTGGCACAGACGATACCATCATGCATCCTGCGCTTTGAAGACCTTGTTTCACGGTTTTTCCAGGTGACTGGTTTTTTAACCCAGAAACAAGGCGGTTTGGGTTGTGCCAAGAGTCTCGCTCAGTTAGTAACAGCTTTGTACTTCTCAGACAAACAGTATGCTAGAACATCCTGTTGAGGCAACGGGCCTTTGTCTCCCTGCTCGGAGAGCAGGCTTAAAGCTACATCTGAAATCCTGGTGAGGCAACGGGTCTTTGTCTCCCTGCCGGAGAGCAGGCTCTAATTCACTACTTACGATATCCGGATATCCCCGGCTAAGTCAACGGGCCTTTGACTTCTCTTCTTATCTTGAATCCCGCCGGGGCAACGGGCCTTTGCCCCCCTGCCGGTCAACGGGCCTTTGACCATCACACGCTATGATAATCGGGCATTAGCTTGCCCCTTTTTTATGATTCACACAGTTTGTGGTATGTCAGTATTATTACTAGTCTGTCAGCGTATATTCTTTTAGTAGTTAGGGGCTAATCTGGGTTACTTCGTAACCGGATGATTTCATGTTCTCTCAGTTCGCATCAATTAGTCTTGGCACAACCCCAATGTTACCCCAAAACCCGTCAGCTTCGCGTTATACGTATGTTACTCTATTCGTGTTTTCAATATATTTTCGATACTCAAATTCACACTGTGTCATTTCTTGTGTTGCTCTCTTTCATTATCTTAGCTTCATTTGATAGTACATATATTTCGGACATATCCCTTTTATCACAGCTCAAAAACGTCTATATAATAATCCCATTATCGCAGGAATTAATGACAAATTAAAAAAGGAAAACTTTGCATTTTGCAAAATAACCATTTTTGAAAAAATTATTGGGGGGGGCATAGCCCCCCCCCTTGCCCCCCCAGTTGCTACGGCACTGCATTGTCATGTTGAATAATCAAAACCTCAAGCGTCAAAGCAATGATGAATGATAAGAAACAATTATTATGATTTACATTTAAATGTGTCATTATTGTTCTGAAGCTGGAGTTTTCCAGACGGTGTCAATCAAACAAGTTTAAGTTTTGATTACTAAAGCTAATCAAACTTTGTCAAATTTAATCGAACAACAAAAGAACTTTTCAAAAGTTGCTGAAATTGGGAGTAAGTTCAACAAAACATTAAGTTCGACAAAGTTTGACAACAACGAACAAGAAATGTTCTACAAATTTGACAAAAATTTTGGCGCTGATTATGTTATCTTTATGCAAGGATTCAATCGAAATTCGGATTGCCAATCTTTTTTATGCCCGTTCGCAGAGTACTATGAAGGGTTTTCTCAACTTATTGTTCAATTAGATTCAACAAAGTTTGATTAAAAAGTTCAATTAAGTTTGATAAATGTATAAATCAATAATCGAACTACAAAACAAAAGTCTCTTTTATAAAAAAAAGTTCGATCAAGTTTGATTTCTTTATTGGAAGAATTTCTATTTTATTCAGAAAACAGAGCTGTATGGTGAATGAAAATGAAGGCTTACCTTTATATTTAGGAGTGTGTCCATGCTATTCAACTCTTGAACATCCACATCAAAGCCAGCAAGAGATTCTGATGAAATATCAGGAAATTCTTCTTGACCTTGCCTTGTGATCCGATTTGCGCATGCTTAAAAACTTTTCCGAGAAATTTGATGTAAAACTCGACTCAGTCTACTTTCTTAATAAAGCGGACCGCCCCAGTCTGCCATACCCGCCACCAACTTTCAAAAAACTTCGAGTAAAAAAGATGACAGATATAGCTTCAGGTCCAGATATATAAAGGTCAGTGGAAGCCCACCTACGCCCGAAACGGTAGTCTGAATCGCACACCTCTGCAAAACCCCAGGTAGTATTAATATATCTATAAGGAGCACGAATCCGTTAGTGGATGCCAGCAGCCTACCGAAACGGGGGCTCTATCGAATTGATTGAGATCTAGGCTGCTGGCATCCGCTTAAACGGATTGGCTTGCTGGTGAATCATAAAAAAGCGAACTTTAGAGAACGAGTCGAATTTGCGTGCAAGTTACAAGTATCACACAACAGTGCATAAAAGATTTATTGCGAGTCGCAGTTTGATTGATCCTCCAATAGGCCAATAGCAATGGTATGGTACAAAATCTTGCGTACCTATTCCAAACTAACTAGCGATTCCCCTCCCGTAAATAAAAGCAATATAAGAGTGCTTCTTTCAAACAAAGATACTAAAAAAGCTGTAAAACATCGAAATGATTTTTGCTATTTAAACAGAATCTTGCTATCAACATCGTTAACTCGATCGCTGCCAACTACGGGTATACTCGTGAAGTAGAGGGTTAAAATGCCCGTACTGATTCAATTTTTGAATCAAAAACTTTTAGAAGTAACGTGTAAAAAGAATTTTCGAATCTTCAGTTATTGATAAATAGGATATAATCTTGTATCATTATCATCATCTTATACATACATCCTCATTTTCTTATAGAAATATTATTTACAAAAACAGCCTTCTTAGGTCGTTCAGAAAAAGTTATAAATAATAAGCGTATACTAAAACAACTATGCTATGCCTCCTGCTATTAAATTCCACTTTAAATTGAATTGCAACCAAATGTGGCTTGTGATAAACCAAAGATCACAACTCAATGATCAAAGAATTAAAAAAGTTGTATCTAAAGAATTTTAGAGCTTCAGGGTGACTGAGAACTACCTGAAATTTCGTTTCATAGGCGTAGCGAGATACCCTGCAAAATTTATGGATGAGAGCGGTTTTTACGACACTGTAATTATTGTCTTTGTTTTATCAAAAGATAATGAATATGTCATAAACGTCTGCACTCCCTCATAAAATTTGCAGGGTATGTCGCTATGCCTATCAACTTTTCGGGCAAAACAATCGTAAAAGGGGGAGGCTGAAGGCTCAAAATGAGATAAAATTTGCTAGGAATCTGAGAAAAAAATCTCATTTGCTTAAAAGTGGGGAGGTTGAAGTCTCACTCTTTCCAGTCTCCCTGCTTCCACTGGGCCTGTTTTCAGCCAACATTTTACATTTAAAAAAATTCGTTCACAAAAGGACATCAAATAGTGACAACACTTAGCAGATGGCATTTACAATAATATGATGATAATAGGATAATATTGAAGTTGTAAACCAGTCATTTAAAGAAAATATATACAATCTTTTTATCTAATATATATGCTCACTAGTTAAAACTGAGAATTTAAAATTACCTATAGTAAAGTACTCTCTCGCTAATGTACTAATGACTAAATTGTGAAGAATTATCGATCTTTTTTTTTGGGATTCTTCTACGGTCATAGGCTAATAACATCTTCAATATCTTCTTAGTACAGAATGAATGTGCATTGAAATAAATAGAATGAAAAACTGCTCAAGAAGGTTCGAAAAAAAGTTCGAATGCACTACGATCTTAATTCACTTTTAAAAAAGGTTAATTTGTGGAAGTGATCCGTTTACAGTTATAACACTCATATTTGGATTTGTTGGATAAATAACAAAGTAAAAAAGTTCTAATATAAGCTAAATATGATGTGCAAATTGTTAAAAAGAACTTGTCGAAAAGTCAAAAATAAAATATTACTACCGTCAAAATTATATTAAGTACTTAAATTGACGAAAAACTGTGTGCTAACGTTTCTGTTCTAGACTAGCTAAACTATAAAAAAGTGTGAAAAGTTCGAGTAGGATAGAAGAAAGATTCTCGATATTTTGGATAATTTACAAAACAAAATTAGCAGAGAATTCGATTGTCCGTAGTATATATAAGAATATATGTTTCTTGTAAGTACTATGGTGTGCAAGAAAGATTCAAACACTCGCATCAAGTAATCGTACTGATCTTTTAAAATTATCTCTGAGATGAATTATTCTATGAAATATAAAATACGACCTGAAGAACTCCATTAAAACCATGACGTCATACAACTTTCACTTTCCTTTTCCGTAGGGTGGTCCATTAACGGTAGTTTCCAAGATTCTCCAATCAAAAGTTGAATTCTGTCCATGAGCCAAAGATGGAATGGGTGGCTGCGCTAAATGCCACTTATGCGTTTGCGGCGACTCTTCGGCCACGCATACGCCACAAAACGGAACTTTCTGTACCACCCGGACTAAATCGTCTGTTTTCCGGATAGGCGAACCAGTCAATTGTCGTGTACCGACGTCTAAAGTAGCTGAATGACCAAACATGAGAACATTCCCTGTGGCTGTCCGAAGAACGTTCTCAACAAAGCTGTGCGTCCGGTAATAATATTCATCCGTCTTTTCATACAAATTGAATTGCGCCAACGAATAAAATTGATGATAAGTACGATCTACATTGAAACCATAATCCGCTAGTTCCTCAACCGTCATGAATTTCGGAAGCGTATTTCGGCACCAAGCCATCCATTCAAATAGAGCAGGCTCAACTTTGATTTTAAGTCGTGTGTCCATGAGTCCCTCCAACACCGACGATGCAGTTTGTATGCAACGAAGCGAAGGAGAGCAAAAAACTTGAGTAAAAGTCACTCCTTTAGCCCGTAATGCTTCTCCGATCAGTTTAGCCTGAAATGTACCTATCTCACTAATTGGACCGTCCATAAAGAAGTCTTTTGGGCCACCACGCCTCGTGGGTATACGCCTCGGTAAATTCAGATTTCGTCGATGATAACCTTTATCATCGATATAGACTTGAAACCAATCATGTCCAAAAGTGAGATCGACTCTCTCGGCGTGACGTATAAAAAACAAGCGCCGTATTTCTCCCACGGGACGTTGAACAGTCGCGCTATTGGACACGTGTTTTAATAAACGAGCTGTGTTTTCACGTTCGTTACGTTTACTCGCACGTTTATCACTGTCTCTACGATTACGTGTTGACGTATCAACGACGTGAGCTTCCTTCATTTCGCTACGTGAAGGAGAAGCGGCGTGCGAAGCTACCAGCTCAGTACTCTTTTCTTTGTGTTCATGCGCCGCGTTCCCTGATTTCAAGCTATCTAGTGATCGTTGACGGACGAATCCTGCTACGTTCGGATTAATTGCTGTTGAGGCTAAGACAACAGGTTCCCAGGTTTGAGTTTGATTTCGTGTTGAATCAGATCTCTCTAACGTTCGGTGTCCCGTGGAGCGAGCGCTCGCTCTATTGGTGTCCTTTTTATCACGCTTCAAGTTCATAGAAAGCGATCGACGCGCTTTATTGTTTTGTTTCTCATTATCATTGCCATGACGACGGTCTTTAGAATGTGTTATTGGTATTGAACTGAAATAAAAATGAAATGAAAGAAAAATAAATGAAATTGTGAAAAACCACCATAAAATATACAGCCTCATCTCTCTAATTCGAACCTCTGTAAGTAGGAAATTTCTGCAATTCTAACAAAATGATTTGTCTTCAAATGAAAAGCCATATAAAATAGCACTCTGATATTAAAGAGAATCCGTTGCCTATCGAACTAAAGAGAGTCAATTGTAGTCTCGTTCAGCAGTATTAGTGTCTTGATGATCGAGAACGATGGCAAATTTCAACAGTTTAGTTTAGACGGCCGACTTTTTGCTCTGTCTATTCTAATTGTTAGAGCATGCAGAAATGGGCACAAAGTTAAAATCTTTGCTTAGAAAAGATTGAAAGAAGACATTGCATTGACGTCAAAAGAGGGCAATGCATTGACTTTAGACAGCGCACTTTAAACCAACTTTAATACACAATTAGAATGCAAAAAGTTGGCCGTCTAAACTAGAGCTAATTCTCTGACCTCCCTTTCATTCACTTTCGTCTTGAGAAACTGACTTTAAACTAACTTTTTAAAGCTTTACTAACTCCACGATTTAGTTTTTAGAAATCTCACTTAAGACTAGCTTGTTTTGAAAAGGGTACAACAAGTCGGATACAGGTCACCTCCTATGCCACTACATTCTTTGCTTTATAAGAACAATTTGATAAGAGCAACGAGACTCAGGATCGTTAAAAAAATAAAAACAATTTATTGGAATTGCTAAATAATAAGCAATTGTAAAAACCGGATATAAAGCCTGGATACCTCCTCAATTTTGCATTGGAAGTAAGAACAGGATCCGAGGCTCGAAGTGCCAAAAAATAAACAATTTGGCCAAGCCTGAAATAATGATCTGGTTCTTATAAAAAGAAGGGTGTAAAATACTGAGAAACAGTTACACCACTGAGTACGTCAAGAGTTGGTTATGTTTTTCCGACTTGAGCGCATTTGTATTTGAAACGAGTAGAACGTTATTAAGTAACGTTTTAAAAGTATAAGCTCAAGATTAAATTTAGCCCTATTTATCACGAATCATCAATACAATATTATTCATTTTGAATGTGTAAGAAATCTGTGTATCCCGTTATACGTTCTTCTTATATAAGAAACTGTAAATCTTGATTAAGTTTTAAATGTTCTTAAAATGTTCTTAATAGTAACAACACACCTAATTTTTTCACTGAATGGATTCAATTTGACATCTTCTAAACACATATACGGTCTGAGGCTAAGATTGTTCTTGATTGTTTTTGACCAATTTAAGTCCCGTGTTCTTATAAAATTGTTCTTTAAAAAGCGGTGATATAGCACACTTCTGAAGAGATCATGTACAATTTTTATGGACAATATATGCGAATTAGTGAAAGAAACTTCAATTTCGATAGCTTTAAGAATTTCACGTCTTTACGACGATTTCTATTTCTATTTGGTTGAGTTGCAGGAGGCTTTGAGGCCTATTTTCGCAACTATAAACACTTTCAATGAGCGCCCCGTCAGCACCTTGGACTGACTACCCAATTCCCCTCACATGACATGGGTTGACCCGGGCGAAGGTTCATTCACTTGCCAAGTGAACCGCTGCGAGTGGGAATCGAATCTCAGTCGCCTGTGCAGCAACCAAGGTCAATGACCACTATACCACAGCCGCTTACGATTGTTTGGTAAACGAAAAACTAAAATCGTTCACGTTGGAAAATATATAATACACTCAAAAACTTAGTCATCTTCCGGCAATACTGATTTTCAGAATGAAATGCAAATAGTCTGAAAATTTGAGTAGAGGTGTATCACGGCCTTTTTCGTAAGAATAATTCTATAAGAACATGATGATCAATTTTGGTCGACAAGGATATTGTCCATATCTTGTTCTTATTGAGGTGTCTTAGACACCCGCAAAGCGAGAAGGCTTCATCTCCGGAATTCTCGCAGCTACCATTGGAAAGAGCATGAAATTTTGAAGAAAAATGGTTGGTTTTGAGGCACCCTTACTCCTTAACCGATTTCTTGCTGACGTTAGCGAGCACCTCACCAAAAACCGGGATTCTTAATTTGAAGTTTTGAAGAAAATAGGTTGGTTTTGCTGATGCAAGACGTCGGTGCGAAATTTTTTTCAAATTTCAAAGAGTGCAAAGCTCTGGGACGTGAAAGGAAAAATGTCCTTTTTTTTTACGACTTAGATTTTTCATTTCTTTGAAATTCAGTCATTCCAAGCTCAGCTTTTTCTTATTTTTTGGCGTTTTGGAGCCTCAATGTCTTTCCAAATTGTTTTTATGAAAGGAGTGTATGAAAAACTGAAAAAAGGGTTATGTTAATATAAAGACTTCTTATAATATAAGACTTCTTTACCCAAAAGTTGGAAAGCTAAAAATGTAAACACGTTTCGGATAAATGATGCTCTGAATTTTATGTTTTGATAACTACGAATTCCAAGAATGCTGCGATTGACGTCTTTTCATATCAAAGTAATTAGTAGCATCGATCATAATTTCAAATATTTATCACTTAAATCTACTTTAATTATAGCTCTTTCACTTAAATCTACTTTAATTATAGCTCTTTGTATCCTGCTAATCACCAAAACCAAACCAATTTGTGGTAAAAAACAATAGTTCCATTTATACTGACGGAAAAATCGTCTGAGACGAGTAGTTTGTAAAATTTGATCTATGGAGGAGCTCCTATTTATTGAAACATGAATGGAAAGTACACTCCTCCATAATGCTCATTTTCTAAATTGCTCGTCTCAGTATAAGGGAGTGGTCAGAAAGTATCTACTAGGGGGGAGTGGAGGATATTTTGAAAAATCCCAAAAAACTTTCGCACCCCCTCCCCTAGCCTGGAAAAAAATTTCGAACCCCCCCTCATAAGGCCCAATATTTTTTCGCACCCCCCCCCCTACTAGAAAAATTTTTACGCAAAAAAATAATTCATACAGATGCGGTACAAAGAGTATTATTTGTTTGTATGACTTTTTTTTATGTCAAAATTAGGTAAGGGAGATAGTTTAGCCCTGTAAAGTTGAGTATAGTCCTTTAGGAGATCTACCATTTTGATTGACGTTTACACCACGGGATTTTTTCCGTCGATTTCAATGGTTACGACGGAATTTCTCTGAAGTAAACAAAAGAAAAAACCCGTGATCTCCTAAAGGAATAGTCCAGGGTTAAAATAAGAATCAACGAGTTACTTTCTCTGAGTTTCCCTAAGTTTTGGGAGAAAATTACGGCTTATTTTCCCTGATACACAATCTCCCTACATTACAGAGGCATCTCAATCACTCAAAATATCCTGAGGGGCAGCCATGGTTGGCCCCGAAGGGAGAAAATTTTGAAGATCAGGTACTCGAGACCCTAAAATACAAGCTATTCTGTTGTTAAAAGGAGTCTGAAAAATAAAATTCTCTGAGTTTGAAATTTCCCTATTACTATAAACCTATATTTTTCAGGTTTTCCAGGGGCTGTAAAAGCTCTGTGCAGTGCCGTAGGAAGCATTTCCATATTGGGGGGGGGGCTGAAGTTTAGTGACACCGCTAGGACCAACCATGGTTTGGCCCGAGGGGGGAAATTTTGAAAATTTGAGCTCTAGATAGCTTGAAAATGCACTCAATTGTGACAATTATGACAAATTAAAAAAGAAAAACTTTGCATTTTGCAAATAACCATTCTTGAAAAAATTATTATGGGGGGGCATAGCCCCCCCTTGCCCCCCCCCCCAGTTGCTACGGCGCTGCTGTGTATGTAATTTATAAGATATTAGTAGAGACTAAGGAGGCACAACCATGGTTTGCGTCGACAGGAGAAAATTTCGATGTTTTTCACCACCGTTTTAGCTAAAAGACACTTTGTTTTGACAAATTTCTGTCTAAAAAGTACTTTTTCAAACCACTCTGATGAGCTGTGAAAGCTACTAATCTACTTCCCTCATCTAGCTCAATGCTACAAACCAAAAGGGCAAGGCGATGATGCCCAAATAATGTTAGTATGACATGTACCTATTATATCCAATAAAAAAAATTCTGAGTTGCCGGCCGTCAGGCCGAAAATTTTTTGAAATCTTGAAACGTAAAACTATGAAATTAGACTTTCTACATTTTCTCTTGAGTTGCCCAAATGACTTAGAACCCCCCCTAAACCCTCAAAAAAAATTTGAAACCCCCCCCTAAACCCTCGAAAAAATTTTGGAACCCCCCCTAGAATCCTCCACCCCCCCCCCTAGTAGATACTCCCTAAACAAAACCATTAAAAGTACAGAAAATGTAACAAATAAAAATCTGTCTCAAAAGGAAAGGTACACAGCTAATAAAATCAAATTCTAGCGCTACCTTGTTTGTAAACAAACCGAATATCTACGGAAATTTTCAAAATAATTGCCGTAGAGGTACAATGGAATCTCCATAGTTCGAACACGTACGGGGAACACAAATCTGTTCGAGTAAGGAAATTTCGAATTATGGAGTAACGTTTATAATTAACTGTTTTAAAGACTATAAAACTTGTTCCAGTTATAGAGACACCACTGTACTACGCTAATATACTTGTACAGACTAAATGCTATCTCTCTGAGTCAATACTTTACTTGTAAAAACTTTATAGTGGAAAACACAAAAACGAAAGCCTTCGAATCTCCATTCCAAAAACTAAAACCAAAGACTTTTAGAAACAGAATGAGCTTTTTTTATCCTATCTTCCATAAATATTATTCCAAAATATTTATTGCAAAAATACAAAATTTGTGATTTCTCCATTCAAAAAAAGTATTCTATATATTCATAAAATATTCAAGATGCATGGTTTTCCCACCAAAACATGGGATAAAAAATGAATGATTTATCAAATGACAAAAAAATTCCTATCTATAAGAAAGAAGGAACGAGCTAATGAATTAAGCAAAGACAAGAAAATAAGAGTTAAAAAAAGCAACTGAGTTGGAGAGAAAGAGGCTAATAGGTTAATACCCCCAGGAGGTCATCCATAAAAACTAGTTTATAAGCATAGGTCTAATCTCGTAACGGATCATCACATCACACTCTGATCGAAAGGTATGTGGCGAATGTGACGGTAGACCTGGTTGTTCAGCCAAAATAATCAAGAACGCCTTACTTTTTGCTTCAAAGCGACTGTTTGTGTATGCGATTGTTTTGCTTTAGCTAATCAAGTGACCTATCACCGCGCTCAAAAGCTCATTTTAATGCTAACCCAAAATCTGGTTAAAAAATCAAAGCCCGAGAAGGCCCGCCAACCTAGGATCTGTCTTTATAGTGAATACCACGCGTGGAGTAATCAGAATCTTCTCGAAGATAAGCATAATTCATGTTCTGTTCTATCAACTAATTTCAAAATAGAAGATAGTGGAGATGGTAGAATTTGAGTTTGACTTCTGGTTAAACCAGCCTGTAGCACATGAATCAGGTAAAAAAATGCCATGATAGGCTCTTACGCCTATAGAATAAAAATTGATTTAATGAAAGTGATTCTTGATTTTCTTAAAAATATTCTTATAATAAACGAGTTTAGGAATGGCTTGATTATCAAACTCCTTCTTAGAGAGTCTGGGAAACTTCTTTTAAGTAATATCAGTACGAAAGTTATAGCATAAAGTAAAAGCAAGATGCAGTGAAAGGGAGCAGTCGTGCTGTGAAAATAATTAGTAGCAAGAGGAGAAAAAAAAGCAGCAAATCTTTCCTCTTTTACATACAGGTAGCTTGTCAGTCAGTCAGTCAAGACAAAGAAGAGAATTTCTTTCTTTATCAGAAGCATTCCATTCTCTCTAATCTAAACACTTTTTTTCATAAGATCATGTGGCTTAAATTTGCCGGAAAAACCCTTAGAGCAATTTCCTCCAAATTGAAAAAATTCTCTTAATGCTAACTGAATTTAAGGTAATTTTTAGTCTTAAGATAAACTAAACTAAGCATATCTAAAAAAAAATCACGAGAACATTTAAGTCTAAAAATCTCGAACAATCAATAGTACAAAACGAAGCTATGAGCCAAAAATTTACTAGTCCTTATAAAAACATCATTTATTTCTCTTTGCACTATAATCCGTTACTACTGATTGACATGGATGTCATAATCAATTTAATGGCATGCTTTACAACAGTAAAAGCGAAATCAATCTACCAGGTTCTCACACAGTTATTTCTTATTCCTTAAATTAAAATGACTCATTTACTTAATTATTCCAATCTTAGGATTCTTGCACCCTTGCAAGATGGGTCCTGCAGCCCCTTCTAATCAAACCCCCCTTGCAAGATGGAGGGAGAGGAGTCGGTACTAAAATCTAAGACATATGAGTATTAAAAGGGTTTTCGAGAGTTTTTTGCGCATACTACCACCCCATTTTAGAGAAGTGGTATTTTAGTACCCATGTACTGAAATTTTTAGGGACATTTAGACTCCGAAACCACCTAATTTTTGTCTTCTTGTCACCATTTTTCTCAAAAGTGCTGATTTTTTCCCATACTTTAAACAATAATTACGCCAGTGAATTAGAATCACTTAGAATCACGACATATATTTAAGAAAGTTACTCAGAAATCGATATTAATCTCAAATTTTGTGTAACGACACGATGACGTCATTATAGATGCTTATCGGATTATCAAAAAGGGACTTTACATCGACGTCTATATTCTGGCTGTCAAATTTTCCCATACTTTAAAGAATGATTACGCCAGCGAATCGGAATTAATTTTGACATATTTAAGAAAAATACTCACAAATTCTCATTATTCTCAAATTTTGTGTAACGACGTAATGCCGTCATTATAGATGCTTATCGGATTATCAAAAAGGGACTTTACATCGACGTCTATATTCTGGCTGTCAAATTTTCCCATACTTTAAAGAATGATTACGCCAGCGAATCGGAATTAATTTTGACATATTTAAGAAAAATACTCACAAATTCTCATTATTCTCAAATTTTGTGTAACGACGTAATGCCGTCATTATAGATGCTTATCGGATTATCAAAAAAGGGACTTTACATCGACGTCTATATTCTGGCTGTCAAATTTTCCCATACTTTAAAGAATGATTACGCCAGCGAATCGGAATTAATTATGACATATTTAAGAAAAATACTCACAAAATCTCATTATTCTCAAATTTTGTGTAACGACGTAATGCCGTCATTATAGATGCTTATCGGATTATCAAAAAGGGACTTTACATCGACGTCTATTTCTGGCTGTCAAATTTTCCCATACTTTAAAAAATGATTACGCCAGTGAATTGGAATCAGTCATGACATATTTAAGAAAAATACTCACAAATTTTTCGTCCACAGTCTCCATTCCGCTGTTTTCTTTGTGAAATTCTCCGGAAAGAGGCCAATTTTACCGGTATCGAAATCACGCCCTTTCTTCCAGCTCTTATGATTAGTGGATTCAGAATCCATAATGACGTAATGATGTTGAATGAGGTCGAGCTCGTCAAATTTCTTCGCTTTGTAGTTGTGCAATACCACTTGGAACTAAAAAAAAAAAAAATTAAAGCATTAAAAACGCATTGATAGTTAAAGTCATTTTTTTTACCAGTGAATTCACTCTTGTAGTTTACCCGTTTTTTTATAAGAACATCCGAAATTTTTGAAGCCTTCAGATGTTCTTAACTTTTCAGGTTTCAAGCCTGGAAATGTTCAGAACATGTTCTTTGTCAGCATTTTTTCTGTATTTTTGTCCATTCTTCTAAGAAAACAGGTGCTTTAGAGTCCATAAAGCCTTAAAATGTTCTGAACTTGTTCTTAAGATTTTGGTAACGGGCCTTATGTTCTTATATATTTTGTTCTAACGTGTATATCACTCTTTATTGTTCCCTATCAAAATCTGACGAAGCTAAGATATTTTCAACCGAGTTTTTGTTCAGATTAAATTTCATCATGAATAATTGGGAAATATTTTTCGAATTTCTTGAACTTAATTCTTAATTTTTTTTTAATGTATCAAAACACAACATCTTCACGTTTTGTTAATAAGAATATCCAAAAATTTTGAAACCTTCGGATGTTCTTAACTCTTTGATAAGCTCAATATGTGACGTGGACCAGTTTCTTTTTTTTGCAATAATGGTTTGATTGTGGACTTTAATTATAAAATAATTACGGGATCCATTTACAATTAAAGACAATAGAGTCTCATTTTAATTGCCCTTCTTGATTTCCATATAAATTGTGTGGATATAATAAATAGCAGTTGTAGTTTTTTTCACAAGGAGTCAATATGAATGTCTTCAAACTGATCAAAGTTTTTGCAATAATGTTCATAACTTCACAATCAACTTGTAGTGGATTGCTATGTACTGGAAGGAAAAATATCACCATCATCCCTCGTCTTGATCCACATATCCCTAAAGAAGGTCGCGGGTTTGAGAAGTTTTTTGAATATCGATCAATACAGCTGAGATACTTCATCAAGTCTTTGTTTGATATAGGTTGTTTTGATGTATGGATTTATTCACCCATTCAAGACCGTTGTATTTACCAGACAGAAGAAAATTACGTTCGATTTCTCTATACAGAGTGGATTGCTACAAGCACAAATGATAACGATATTATCAATCTTTTGTCAGATATACCTCACAGTAACGATCAAGTTGAACAAACACTATTATTTGTATCTACAATAGTTAAGAGAAGGAGTCTCAAAACTATATCTAACTTTATAACAAAACTCAAAGAAATAAGACAAAAACACAATATAGTTATTTTATGCTCGGCAAATTCTCTGCTTTTCTTTGAAGGCAAGAAATGGCTGAAGAATCAAAATGTCATTATTGGATATTCCTACACCAAATTTTTCAATCCTCACCTTCATCGCATCTTAATCGATCTCGCAAATAACCCTCAGTACGATTGGCACGAGAGGTATACTGGGGGCATAAAAAATAAATGCAAAATATCAAACAGCACAAATGCATTCATATGGCAAGTAAGTGAATTGAAGGGAGTCAAGTTTACAACACCAGAAGTTTCATTCGTGATTGACCTCATAAATGACTTTTTTATTAACATGACAATACAAAGTTCAAAATATATAGTAAAACGATTGAATGTGTCGAAGAGTAGTATTATTTACGTCACGGAACCCTTAAAATTCACGGATCAACGAAAAACTTTTTCAGGTCTCCCGAAAAATGCAACTGGTATAATAGAGCAAGTAAAAGCCATAGGAGGTAATCAGGTTCATATTATCTTCTCTTGCAAAGAAACGGAACTTGATTTCAACCAGCCACCGTTCACATTCGACAACACAATCAAAATCATAATCGATGACAATATAACAGACTCTCCAATGATGACCAAAGATGCCGATTTCATGATATGGGAAGAAGACACAACAAGTCCATTATTCATCAGTATGCTTATCGAAAAAATGTACTCAATTTTGTGTTAGAGACGTCTAGATTGACAAAACTCAAGCTCCGTAAGATTTTTCCAGGATGGCTGTCCACGTTGAATATTTTCATCCGTATATTAAATGAATATAAGGTAATGCAATATAAGCCGAAATGTCATAATGTCATAAGGCCAAAAAAATGTTGAAAAAAAGTTTTTATATTCAGAAAGTAGCTATCCTAACCATAATATTTGAAGTATTCTTTTTTTAAATTGTCCACAAAAAATTGTAAATGTTTTCCAAGCTTTCACCCTTAAGGGATCATTTTTAATGTATGTAATGTGAGTTTCTCTTATGAACTGTTAACGTTTATCTTTGTATGTTGTAATTATATTCTAATAAGCCGTCCCTGCGTCGTCCGAAAAGACTCTTTTCCATGATGAGGAAGCAAAAATGTAATTTTACTTTTATGAAAAATAGTTAAACGATTTCTTGTATTTTCCAAGGAAAACAAACAATCATGATTTCTTGTATATTGAATAGGAGTCTGCTAAATGACGCGCCTTACGCGCCCACGCGCCCTCATATTTTTAACGCGCCTTCGCACCTTACGCGCCTTACGCGCCCACGCGCCTACGCGCCCTGGTAATTTGACGCACCCTAAAAATTTGACGCGCCCTGATAATTTGACGCGCCCTGATGATTTGACGCGCCCTAAAAATTTGACGGGCCTTAAAATATCGACGCGCCCTGATAATTTGACGCGCCCTAAAAATTTGACGCGCCCAGATAATTTGACGCGCCCTAAAAGACGCGCCCTGATAATTTGACACTACCTAAGTAGTGAAATGAAACACTTTTCTTTTGATACTTTTTTAATGAGCCTAAAAATGTTTAGTTTTAGCTAACCATGCCTGTTTTGTGAAACATTTATTTGGTGTAAAAAGCTTTTTACCTATATGCAAGTAGAAGTATTTTGCAGTGTTTTTGTTGTATCGTTTTTTTTCTAGAAGTTTTTATTGTTTTAAAGTTTTTAAAAAAGTTTTTACTGTATTTTTAATACTTCACTTTTGCCTTATGGTAAAAAATCTGTGCATTTTCCCCTGTAAATTGAATAGAAATAACGTGTAGCATGCACAAATTCTATGAAATAGACTAATAAAGCGTACATAAAGTGTACAGCCGATAAATGGAACGGGTCGACTTTAGGCTAATCTCTTAAGAAATGATCATTTTGCTAACGCCGACATTCTCTTATATACCAACCATGTATGATCAGACCGGTCCCATTATTCCGTCCGTCAAAACCGTCGAAAACTTAAGGCACATCAAAACCCTAGGGCGTGTCGAAATCTTAGGGCGCGTCAAATTTTCAAGGCGCGTCGAAATTCTAGGGCGCGTCGAAATCATAGGGCGCGTCAAATTTCAAGGCGCGTCGAAATCATAGGGCGCGTCAAATTTTAAAGGCGCGTCGAAATCATAGGGCGCGTCAAATTTTAAAGGCGCGTCGAAATCATAGGGCGCGTCAAATTTTAAAGGCGCGTCGAAATCATAGGGCGCGTCAAATTTTGAAGACGCGTCGAAATCATAGGGCGCGTCAAATTTTGAAGGCGCGTCGAAATCATAGGGCGCGTCAAATTTTCAAGGCGCGTCAGGCGCGTTAGGCGCGTGGGCGCGCAAGGCGCGTCATTTATTTATTTATTTATTTATTCTTTGTTTAACGTTGGTCAGAAAAAAAATAGTACAAAGACTAATTAACACCAACATGACGATCAAATATTTAGTAAATAGTAAATAATCTTGTAAAAGTTAAAATTTTTAAAAATCATTAAAAGATTGAACACAGTTTGCAAGAACAATAAATTTTTGTTTTCAAAATTTTGGTTTTGAAGCACTCAACTGAGTCTGATGTTTTGATCTCATTGGGCAATCTATTCCAAGCCTGTCCTGCCCGATAGTTGAAGGAATTCAAGCAAACTGCATTTTTTGGTAGCGGAAGTTTGATTTGAGCGCCTCTTCTGGATGTTGGGGGATGTTGGGAATCCTCATCCTCAACATCACTCCCTGATTTACGCTGGATAATTTCAAACTGATCCCAGCCTAGTTTATTTCCGATTTTATTTACGCTCTTATAAACTTCCACTAACATAAGTTGGAGATTTTGAGTGTGAATAGACGCACAATCTGCTTTGACCAGTAGCTCGTCATAATCAAGATGGACAAGATTTTCTTTTGCCCTAAGGGCCCTGCAATGAGCTTCGGTCAAAAGATTGTGAGCCATCTTACTACAAAACATCCATATTAAAGGGCAATATTTAAAATAAGATAAAATAAAACTATTAAATATAAAGTCCGCTTGTTCTTGGCTCAGGTACGATCTAAACCTGAGTGTAGTTTTTGTTTTCTGTGAGGCCTTGTTACATAGATCCTGAATATGCGGATAAAAGGATAAGGCACTATCTATGGCTAAACCAAGAAGTTTAACACACTCTGAAGATTTTAGTGAAAAATTTCCTAAATCAAGAACTATATTTGCATTCTTTGTACCTGGAAATAACATCTGAAACTTTTCCGGATTTGCTACGAGGGAATTATCTTCAAACCAGGATAGAATAATATGCATGTCTATATTCAAAGCTTCAATGACTTCCTCCAAGCAGGAAGCAAATTTATGGAGAGTATTATCATCGGCAAAGTTACAGAGGTCATCTTCATTTACAAAGTAAAACAAATCATTTATAAAAAACATTAAACAGAATTGGACCCAAAATGGATCCCTGAGGCACTCCAAATAGCAAAGGTAGCCAGTTACTGTAAGATGATCCCACCCTGACCCTGTGTTTCCTTTTTGAAAGATAGCTATGTATGAAGGCGAGACTTCTACAATCCAATCCATATGCATGAAGTTTGGCGATCAGAAGATCATGGGGTAAGCAATCAAAGGCCTTTGACAGGTCCATCAGTATAGCTCCTATTTTACCCGAAGTAGAGAGAGTTGACTGCCATTTTCGCAACATTTCGCAGACTCTATTGAATAGTACGTTAATTAAACATTTTCCTGCATTTTTGTAAGTATAGTAAACAACCTGTTGTATTTTCCAAGGAAAATTAGATTTTCTTTTATTTAGCAAACCCTAAAGCAAGTTCTTGTATTTTTTAAGGAAAATTGACCAATACAATTTCTTGTATTTTTTTTTCCAAAGAAAAATTACATACATTACGTAAGACAATTTTAATAAATGAAAACCAGTTTGATTTTTTTTTTGCAGCAACTAAAGTTTCATGTTACAATTGAGAATTATACAAAACCCTCGTGTCCCCTCACATTGAGAAGATTTTTTGCAACATTTTATTTTATTTTAACCAATCAAATTCGTTATACGAATAAACACAAATTAAAAGAAACATTTCTATCATCGGCCATCTTGAATCACTGTAACAGGTGTTCTAAATTTAATTTTATAAATTTTGTTTCATGTGCTAGGCCCATGCCACACGGAATGAATTTTCATGCGAATGCAACAAATTTTTTTTTATTGCAATCGCACAACAATTGTTTCTGTGTCCCGAAGCTTAAAAAGCATAAATTTGGAATCTTTAGATGTTTTTGACTTCTGAGAACATTTTCAAAAGCTACTACTTTAATTGAAAACTGGTCATGTGACATTCAAAGGAATTTGAAAAATCCTATGACGTCGCAAAACCAGTTCGTAAATAATTTTATAATCAATTGTATAAAATAAATTTACGTACTACTTTTTCGTGTTTTAGTTTTTTCTTTTTTTGCAAGAATGAATTTGAAATTTGATTTTAACGGTTCTTCGATACCGACAATACTACAATTTTTCCCTAACTACCGAAATAAAAAATAATCTCCAATTCAGAACGAGAATCTTTTCTCAAAATACCGAAAAACAAGACAAGAAAAGGCCGACACTGTGTCACCGAAAACCTTCAACCCCCCCCCTTCAAGCTTTAAAAGCTAATAACTTCAAACTGTAAGTTAGGATATCTACTTTCTTAAGACCAAACATTCAAAGACTTTTGGCAACTTTTTCATTCGATTTTCGTATAGGTCTTTTCAAAAAATATTT
This sequence comes from Clytia hemisphaerica, assembly GCF_902728285.1. Classification (NCBI taxonomy): domain Eukaryota; kingdom Metazoa; phylum Cnidaria; class Hydrozoa; order Leptothecata; family Clytiidae; genus Clytia; species Clytia hemisphaerica. The sequence continues at coordinate 1,099,067 of NW_027103507.1, read as the reverse complement.
TGAGTGCAACGACTGCCTTGTTTTGAATATTACAATAACAAGGTGATCAAATCCCTTGAGGCGTCAAGTGTTACTTTTTGAATAAAGTGGACTTCTTGTGAACTCATCTGGAAATTGATTACCATAGCAATATTTTGAAAATGAGGTGAGCGTTGCTCGTGACGTATTTAATAAAAAGTTCTATAAATGGGACCTAAGGGGGGGGGGGTGATACCGGACTTTGAGACAGTCTGTAAATCGTTATCATTCTTAAAGGGTCCACAGTCAGCCAGATCGTCTATCTATTGACTGAAAGGAATATGGGGCAGAGATTCGAACTGAGAACCCCTGGGCTCAGAGACTTGCGTCTTGACCATTCGCCTACCGCTCCCTAACGCGCCCTGCTTAATTCGAAGCTACATTCATATTTGAACATCTTCCTTTTTTACTAGGGGAAGAAGAATGATGACGCCATCAGGTGATGGTGACGTCATTAATGATGCCGAAATTTTCACTTCATATTTGATGCACACTTGGAAAATTTCAAAAATCATCAAAAAACATCGTTTTTTTTGGGGGGAGGGGTCCTCTTTGACCCCCCCCCCAAGATGCTCGAAGGGTGAATTGTGATAGATTCAACCGAAGTTGAGAATTGTGCTTCTTTTGATAGATTTCAGACAAAAAGAAAACTTAAGATACAGTATAAAGCCTAGTCACCTGTTTTCCGTTGAATTTGATATTTCTTGAATAGAGATTAAGTTCCCATCGGACTGGTGCGTCAAGTTTGATGTTTTTTGCTTATGTCATATCAAATTAGTCATGAGAGGCATTTTGGTTTTCGATCGATACAGCTGAGATACTTCATCAAGTCTTTGTTTGAAATGAATTGTTTAGATGTATGGATTTATTCACCCATTCAAAACCTTTGTATTCACCAGACAGACGAAAACTACGTTCGATTTCTCTATACAGAGTGGATTGCTACAAGCACAAATGATAACGAAATTGTGAATCTTTTGTCAGATATACCTCACAGTAACGATCAAGTTGAACAAACACTGTTATTTGTATCTATACAAAACCTCCAAACTCTCAAAACTGCATCTAAGTTTGAAAAAAATCTCCAAGAAATAAGACAAAAACACAATATAGTTATTTTATGCTCGACATTTTCTCAGCTTTTCTTTGAGGGCAAGAAATGGCTAGAGAATCAAAATGTCATTCTTGGAGATTTACACAGCACACACTTCAATCCTCACCTTCATCGCATTTTAATCGATATCGCAAATAACCCTCAGTACGATTGGCGCGAGAGGTATACTGGAGGTATAAAAAATAAATGTAAAATATCAAACAGCACAAAAACATTCATATGGCAAGTAAATGAAGGGAAAGAAGTCCCTTTAATGCCAGAAGTTTATTTCGTGGTTGACCTCATAAATGACTTTTTTATTAACATGCCAATACATTTTGGTTCAAAGATTGTGGTAAAGATTAAAGATGGTTCGGTTGACATGTCGATTAGTAGTATTGATCACCTCGTGGCACCATACAAATTCACGGATCGACAAAAAATGTCATTTTTCCAGAAAAATGTAACTGTAGAGCAAGTAAAAGAGCAATTAAAGCAATTAAAAGAGCAATTTAAAGAGCAAGTAAAAGACATAGGAGGATATAATCAAGTTCATATTATCTTCTTTTACAAAGAAACGGCACCTAACTTCAACCAGCCACCTTTCACATTCAACAACACAATCAGAATCATAGTCGATGACAACATAACTGATTCTCCGATGATGACCAAACAAACAGGATGTCATAAGGCCAAAAAAATGTTGAAAAAAGTCTTTATATTCAGAAAGCAGCTAACCATAATATTTGAAGTACTCTTTTTTTAATTGTCCACAAAAAGTTGTAAATGTTTTACAAGTTTTCAACCCTAAAGCTACGGGGACACGGAAACAATTTTTATGCGATTGCAACAAAAACATTTTTTTGTTGCAATCGCATAAATATGTTTCACTGTGTCCCCACGTTAAATCTCCTTGATTGGCAACTTTTTTCGCTAAAAGTTTTTGTTGCTGAAACAAAAAAAAAATTCAAATCGATTTGAATTTTATTTTTGTTTCTGCAACAAAATTTTCATGTTGCAATTGAGAATTATACAAAAACCCTCGTGTCCCCTCACCTTGAGAAGATTTTTTGCAACATTTTTTTATTTTACCCAATCAAAGTGGTTTATACAACTCAAAACAAATTATGACATAATCTTCCCATTTTTAACACGCAAGATATGAGTTCAAAATGGTGGAGTTGCTTTGATTTCATTTTTATGATTTTGTTTCGTGTGCTAGGCCTATGCGACACGGTGTAAAATTTTATTGCGATTGCGACAATTTGTTTTTGTTGCAATTGCACAAAAATTGTTTCCGTGTCCCCTTAGCTTAAAGGATGATTTTTAATGTATGTAATGTGCGTATCTCTTATGAATTGTTAACGTTTTTCTTTGTATGTTGTAATTAGAATCTAATAAGCCGTCCCTGCGTCGTCCGAAAAGACTCTTTTCCATGATGATGAAGCTAAAATGTAATTTTACTTTTATGAGAAATATTAAATGATTTCTTGAATTTTCCATGGAAAACAAACAATCATATTTCCTTGTATATTGAATAGAACGTTAATTAAACATTTTCCTGTATTTTTGTAAGTATAGTAAACAATCTGTTGTATTTTATAAGAAAGATTAGATAAAACACATTTCTTGTATTTGATAAAACCTAAAGCAAATTTTAATATTATTTAAGGAAAATTGACCAATACAATTTCTTGTATTTTTTTTCCAATGAAAAATTACATTACATGAGACAATTTTAATTATGTTATGTATCCCAGGTTTTAGGTCTGACGCGTTTTTGTTCTACTTTTGTATATAGTTATTGCTCGCTTTCGATTTTGTTATGCAATTTCTAAACATATATCAATATGAAATAAACCAGCTGCGCTGGAAGCTCCGGCTTAAGAGATTAAAAGATGTGAAAGATGAGCTTGTTGAGTTACACGTTTTTTTTTTTTTAAGAAACTAGTTTTACCAAGCAGCCTCAATGTTTCTTAAGAAAGCTGCCTTTTGAGCCTTTCTTACATGTTTATAAACTTTTTGAAATAATCAGCCTTATGAAAGGCTGGATTGGAAGGTTCTTAAAAAAACCGAATTAAAAAATGTTATTTTCTCATTCTCAGCCTCAGCATGTTTCTTAGATGTTTCTTAGTTTTTAGACATTCTGAGCCTCATGTTTCTTAAAAGTGTGTTTCTTAAAAAAAAAAAAACGTGTAGTTGTGTTAGAATGTTGCCCACAAACTACTAATCAGAACAGATCAGAAAGCAAAGTAATAATTCTATTGCAGAGCGAGTATGAGAAATAATCTTAACAAATAAATAAACCAGCTGGAAGTTAAGCTCTTCTAAGTGATTACACATGCACTTTCTTGCCTAAAGAACCAACCCCACCCCCGCCCACTCATCCTCGACTAAAAAGTTCAAAATTGGAGCTAAAGGAGATGAACATTTAGAAGTGAATATTTCTTAAACTGTAAATTAATTTTTTTCTAAACTTGCCAACAGCGAAGCCATGATGCGCCGTTGATTTGATTGGTCCGGATAAAATTTTGGGGAGAAAAATAGCCTAAATTAGAGGCAACGGCTTTGAGCTAAGCATTAGTTTTTCTGTTGGCATAATACTTGGAAGAGTAGGATTAACCAAATAAAATGGTACAATAGTGTGTATGTTATAAATAGTGGTATATTTAGAAAAAACCTGTTTCCTGTTTGAAAAATATTCAAAAGGAATGGTCGCCCCAGCCAATGAAATTACTTTATTCGTAGAAATTTTAGCGAGACTAATTTTAGCGTTTTAGCGAGTTCTCCCTATTTTTGCTAAGATAAATCTCGCTAAAACACACCAAATCGCCAGATCGCTAAAATTTAACTATTTAAATATACGCTAAAATAAGTCTCACTAAAATTTCTACGATTAAAGTATGACAAAGTCCAAAAAATAATTTTCAGTTATAACACTGTGAAAATTTCTCCGATCTTGTTCAAATTTACACAGGAATTGTGTTTTAGTATACTTTACTGAATTCTCATAGTGATATGTTTGTAAAAAATCTGTGTCGGGTTTGAAAAATCAAAAGGAACGGTCGCAAGCCGCGATGAAATAGACCTTTTTTCAAAGAGGCCACCCTGTTGAATAATTATGTAGTCCAGCAGAAAAACAATGATACACCCATGCATAATTATTACAATATGCATGAAACAGTAATTATGCATTGCTGTATCATTGTTTGTGTGGCTGGACTACATAATTATTCAACAGGGTTGCCTCTTTGAAAAAAGGTCTATTACGACAAAGTCCAAAAACGATCATTTCAGCCATAACACTGCGAAAATTTCTCCAGTCCTATTCAAATTTACACAGGAATTGTGTTTTCGTATCGTATCCTTTACTGAATTCTCATAGCGATATGTTTGTAAAAAATCTGTGTCGGGTTTGAAAAATCAAAAGGAACGGTCGCCGGCCGCAATGGAAATTACGACAAAGTCCAAAAACGATCATTTTCAGCCATAACACTGTGAAAATTTCTCCAATCTTGTTCAAATTTAAAAAGGAATTGTGTTTTCGTATCCTTTACTGAATTCTCATAGCGATATGTTTGTAAAAAATCTGTGTCGGGTTTGAAAAATCAAAAGGAACGGTCGCCAGTAAACAATAATAAATGTAATGATGAATACAAAACAGGATCATTTTCAGCCATAAACATAACACCACAAAAACTACTCAGATCGTTTTCAAATTTTCACTGTAATGTAGTAATTTTAGTATTCTCTTTTAAATTCCAATGGATGTGTGTTTGAAAGTTTCATTGTCCAGTTACCAACAGAATTTTATGGTTAGCCATCATAATGCAAGATTTTCTAAGCACTCGATCAGCTGACGATTCATGGCCAAAATTTCTCCAAAGTCTTTCCACATTGTTAGAGAGCCAGTATGCATCAAACTTCTCATAAATCATGTCCAAAACATCATGAATAATGATGAAAATGATAAATTTTTCACTGAGATTTGCCAGTATTTGCTACACAGTCAACTAGTCCACTTACGGCAGCCATCTTTTTCTTAAATACTTTCGGCTGTATCGGCTTGAATCAGGTAATCCGTTTTTATTAAATCGGAATAGATTATCGGATTAGATAAACAAACAAAAAATGTCTTGAGCGTCGTCGGACGAGAGAGAATTTAAGGCTCCTAGGCCGGAGCAAAAAGCGCAAAACGTCTATCCAAATTGAAATCTGTCTAGTGAATTTAGAAAATAGGGAACATGAAATATTTTTCTTGTGAATTAAGCCTCAACATGTTTAGTTTCTTTCCCAAAAGATAATTTTCTTAGAATAAAGGTTTTTGTATGATTTTTTTTTCAGTCAAAGTTGAGTCACATTTTTCTAATGGCCCCCAAAAGGGAGGTTTAGTTTTTTCGAAAATCTTAATCAAAAAGCATAGCACCAACATCAAATTACTACCAATAGGTATGCAGGCAATGCTTTACAACTTAAAAAGTCAAAATTTACTTTTTTCTTTACCTTCATACAAATGGTTGTCAAAACGGAGGTTACTGGCCCCCAAAACGTCGATTCAATTAAATTGAAATTTTAAAAAACCCATCACTTAAGCTATCCCGAATTAATGACACGATAAAATAATTAGCTTTTGATAATTTTGCAAGTACAAACATGGCTCATTAAGGCAAAACCTCCATTTTGGAGGCAGTCAGTCTCTGTTTTGGGGGCTATTTACTGTAAACCTCCAAATAATGATACCGAGAATCTTTTCTCAAAATACCGAAAAAGAGACAAAAAAAGGCCGACACCGTGTTACCGAAAACTTTCAACCCCCCTTCAAGCTTTAAAAGCTAATAAGCATTCAAACACTTTAGGAAACTTTTTCATTCGATTTTCGTACAGGCCTTTTCATAAAATAATACGACTGCCTTGTTTTGAAAACGCGTCCTGCCACGCCCTGTTTATTTTGAACCTACATTCATATTGTATTAACCCTTTGAGCATCTTCCTTTAGTTACTAAGGGAAGTAGAATGATGGTGGAAGTGACGTCATCAATGATGCCGAAATTTTCACCGAAGATGTCAATTCATATTTGGTGCACACTTGCAAAATTTCAAGCCAATTGGATAAACTGGTCCTAAACTGGTCCTCCCCCCCCCCAAGATGCTCGAAGGTTGAATTGTGATAGATTCAACCGAAGTTGAGAATTGTGCTTCTTTTGATAGATTTCAGACAAAAAGAAAACTTAAGATACAGTATAAAGCCTAGTCACCTGTTTTCCGTTGAATTTGATATTTCTTGAATAGAGATTAAGTTCCCGTCGGACTGGTGCGTCAAGTTTGATGTTTTTGGCCAAACTACTCAGATCGTCGGTTTTGGAAAGGTCAAAGTTGGAAGCTAATGTTAAGTGGAATTGAGTCGTCTGTGGTTTCACTCTAACACCTAAAAAGAACACCTCCTTTCGTGTCCAACATCTTTCGACTGAATTGTTTTTTCCAAAAGAAAATTCAAAGCTCACATGGACAAAGATTGAAGTTTCTCAAGTCCAAAAATGGTGGTTATAGCATTGCTAGATAACAAGCTGATTTTTTTCTTTTTCGTTTCTTATCTTCGTGTTTGAAAATTTTAGAAAAATTTTCTATGCATAATATTCCACTCCGGATTGCCTTTCCAAAACGTATAAAATCGCTATCTAATTCGAAATCTATCAAAAGTAATACGTAAAAATTTACTGCCAGCTAATTTGAAATGTACTTTACTTCTTATTTTTGTTTCAAATTTTGTATCAAAAACACAACTTCTTCACGTTTTTCTTAATAAGAACGTCAGAAATTTTCGAAGCCTTTGAATGTTCTAAACTTGTTGAAAAGCTAAATATGTTGACGAGTGTCTTTTTTTGAAATAATGATTTGATTGCCGATTTTAATTATGAAATAAATGCATATCCATTTACAAAAGACAATAGAGTCTCATTATATTGCACTTCTCGATTTCCATATCAATCGTGTCGATATAATAAATAGCAGTTGTAGTTTTTTTTTCACAAGGAGTCAATATGAATGTCTTCAAACTGACCAAAGTTTTTGCAATAATGTTCGTAACTTCACAATCAACTTGTAGTGGATTGCTATGTACTGGAAGGAAAAATATCACCATCGTCCCTCGTATTGATCTACAAGAATATCGCAGTTTGGGTTTTGAGAAGCATTTTGAATATCGATCGATACAGCTGAGATACTTCATCAAGTCTTTGTTTGATATGGGTTGCTTTGATGTATGGATTTATTCACCCATTCAAAACATTTGTATTCACCAGACAGAAGAAAACTACGTTCGATTTCTCGATACAGAGTGGATTGCTACAAGCACAGATGATAACGATATTATCAATCTTTTGTCAGATATACCTGACAGTAACGATCAAGTTGAACAAACACTGTTGTTTGTATCTACAGGAGTTTATAAAACGAGTCTCAAAACTGTATTAAACGTTATAACGAAACTCAAAGAAATAAGACCAAAACACAATATAGTTGTTTTATGCTCAATACTTTCTTCGTTTTGCCAGGAAGGCAAGAAATGGCTGGAGAATCAAAATGTCATCCATGCAGATCTCTCCAACATACTTTTCAATCCTCACCTACATCGCATCTTAATCGATCTCGCAAATAACCCTCAGTACGATTGGCGCGAGAGGTATACTAGATGTATAAAAAACAAATGCAAAATATCAAACAGCACAAATGCATTCATATGGCAAGTAATTGAATGGAGAGGAAACAAGTCAATACCAGTTTTTTTCGTGGTTGACCTCATAAATGACTTTTTTATTAACATGACAATACATATAAGTTCAAAGTTTATAATGTCGAATAGTAGTATTTCTTACATCACACAACCCTTAAAATTCACGGGTCGACAAAAATATTTTTCAGATCTCCAGAAAAATGCAACTGGTATAATAGAGCAACTAAAAGCCATAGGAGGAGATAATCAAGTTCATATTATCTTCTTTAACAAAGAAACGGAATTTGACTTCAACCAGCCACCGTTCATATTCAACAACACAATCAGAATCATAATCGATGACAACATAACAGATTCTCCAATGATGACCAAAGATGGCGATTTCATGACATGGGAAGAAGACACAAAGAGTCCATTATTGATCGCTATGCTTATCGAGCAAATGTACTCAATTTTGTGTTAGAGACGTCTAGGTTGACAAAACTCAAGCTCCGTAAGATTTTTCCAGGATGGCGGCCCACATTGAACTTTTTCATCCGTATATTAAATGAATATAAGGTTATGCAGTATAAGCCGAAATGTCAAAAAGCCAAAAAAATGCCTAAAAAAAGTTTTTATATTCAGAAATTAGCTAACCTAACCATAATATTTGAAGTATTCTTTTTTGAAATTGTCCACAAAAAATTGTAAATGTTTTCCAAGCTTTCACCCCTAAGAGATGATTTTTTAATGTATGTAATGTGCGTATCTCTTGTGAATTGTTAACGTTTTTCTTTGTATAGTGTAATTATAATCTAATAAGCCGTCCCTGCGTCGTCCGAAAAGATTCTTTTCCATGATGATGTAGTCTAGCAAGCTAGACGACTAATTCATACATAGTAGAAATAAAGCAAAAAAAAAGTAATAAAGGGAACAATTTTAGTCGTCTAGAAACCTTTGTGCACTAACTCGAAACAAAAGAAAAGTGTCAATATATTGCAACTATAATTTTTTCCTACTCAAAATAATTCTTGAGAAAAAAAATATGTGTGGATTTGTGTATTGAAAGTTTTTCATTTGAGTTGATTTCGTTTTGAGAGTTTGTTGTTGCTTGATAAATTGTTTTCTAGCTACGCAAGTTTCTGCGTAGCTAGCCCCTGTATCTATAAGGCTGGAACACCGGATTCTTCCAGTCGTTTATACAAACTAAATCCCGTATTATTATTAGTAGTATTGGTATTATTAGTATTACACGCATTATAAACGACTCCAGTCTAATGATGATGAAGCTAAAATGTAATTTTACTTTTATGAGAAATAGTTAAATGATTTCTTGTATTTCTCAAGGAAAACAAACAATAATATTTCCTTGTATATTGAATAAAACGTTAATTAAACATTTTCCTGTCATTTTGTAAGTATAGTAAACAATCTGTTGTATTTTATAAGGAAAATTAGATAAAAACTCATTTCTTGTATTTGGTAAAACCTAAAGCAAATTCTAATATTTTTTAAAGGAAAATTGACCAATACAATTTCTTGTATTTGTTTCCAAGGAAAATTTACATTACGAAATTTTACGTTTAAACTTTAAAAGATTATACTTATAATAGCTTCAAACTGTAAGTTAGGATTGGAAACTTTTTCATTCGATTTTCGTATAGGTCTTTTTCAAAATATATTTTGAGTGCAACGACTGCCTTGTTTTGAATATATCATTAACAAGGTGATCAAATCCCTTGAGGCGTCAAGTGTTACTTTTTGAATAGAGTGGACTTCTTATGAACTCATCTGGAAATTGATTACCATTAGGAGTGGGCTATACAGGGTCATTTTCATTTTTTTCGTCAAATCATGTCAAACTAAATTTTCTTTAGCTCCGTATGGCATATCTAGGCAGGATCAAAAAGAATTTTTGAGATATTTTAAATATAAAAAATGTGGGAGCCCCTTTTCTGGCCCTCTATTAGACTCATATAAATTATGACAAAAAATCCCCAATTTGACCTGGAAACCTTAAAAATCATTCAATTTTGCTGCAATTTGGTACAAGTCCTCCTTGAACAACAATAATAACATTTTGTCAGTATTATTTAAAAAATTTCATTATCGGACGTTTTAGGGCGTGGCATAACCCCAAAAAGGGCAAAAGGGATTGGGTAGCTCTAGAAAACTTTGGAATGATATTTTTTGCCCTAAAGTTTTGCATACATACCCTCAGTTATCTATCTTGACCAATCCTGAGAAATTTCCCAAAGTAAATTCGTTATTTCGTAAATAATTGTTTCGATGTCCGTAAAAAAGGGGAAATATAGACGGGCCAGGGCTCATTCATAAATCGTGTAATTCAATTGAAATTCCCTCTAGAAATTGGTATTCTTGATCCAAGAACAGTTTTGAAGCCTTTCAGAGTCGAAATTCATGTAAAAGTTTCAATTTTCCGCTTTCAGATCCCTTTTTACATCTTCTGAACTTCACTGAGGTAGTGCTAAATTAAGGAAAGGGTTTTTATCACATAGAGCAAATTGTCGGCAGTTCTACGAGAATTTACATTATTTCAGATATAAAAGAAGTGCTTACAATTCACAAACATAAATTTTGATGGATTTTCTGTTGTTCAAGATCATAGAAATAAAAGGTTGTCAAGTTTTCATATATTTAGGACGAGAAGTCACTCCCTCTAGGTAGGAAAATAAAAATTTTAAGATTTCACAATTTATATTGACAAATCTTCACCTGAAGAGGTAATGTGCCAAATTTAAGCAGGAAAGAATGTTTTCTCGCCTTTATAGTCAAGCCTTCCTCTTTTTTGCCTGCGTAAAGCCTTTGGGCTACGCCCAAAATGTCCAAAATTATATTTCTCGAATAAATGTTTTGATATACTTTATTTCTGTCCCTGAGAAGTGAATGTGCCAAATTTGAGCGGAATTCAATCACTGTGTGTCTCACTTCCAACATAATTTGGGTAGTTTGGTAGATGGAAAAAGATTGATTTGAGGGCACAAACTTTAGTCTACAAAAAGGCTTCCCACATCTTTTTTCTTCATTTTTTTTCAAAAATTCTATTTGATCCTGTCTACAATTATAATTTAAGTAGAACTCAAAAAAATTTAGTATGACATTTTTTGAAAAATCACCCTGTATAGCCCACTCCTATTACCATAGCAATATTTTGAAAATGAGGTGAGCGTTGCTCGTGACGTATTTAATAAAAAGGTCTATTAATAAGACCTAAAGGGGGGATAAAGGACTTTTAGACAGTCTGTAAATTATTCTTAAAGGGTTCACAGTCAGTCAGATCGTCTATCTATTGACTGAAAGGAATATGGGACAGGGATTCGAACTAAAAGCCCTTGGGCTCAGACAGTAATTTTAATAATGGCGTCTTGACCATTCGCCTACAGTGATGCTGAAATTTTCACCAAAGATGTCATTTCATATTTGGGGCACACTTGCTAAATTTCAAGCCAATTGAATAAACTTGTCCTTTGCCCCTCCCCCCCCCCCCAAGATGCTCGAAGGGTGAATTGTGATAGATTCAACCGAAGTTGAGAATTGTGCTTCTTTTGATAGATTTCAGACAAAAAGAAAACTTCAGATACAGTATAAAGCCTAGTCACCTGTTTTCCGTTGAATTTGATATTTCTTGAATAGAGATTAAGTTCCCATCGGACTGGTGCGTCAAGTTTGATATTTTTGGCCAAACTACTCAGATCGTCGGTTTTGATAAGGTCAAAGTTGTAAGCTAATGTTAAGTGGAATTGAGTTGTCTGTGGTTTCACTCTAACACCTAAAAAGTTGAAAAATTTTATATTTTAGTTTAGAAGTAGTTTCAAATCAATTTAGTGTATTGAAGGCCTTTCCTAATGATTCACTTGACGTAATTTAATAAGGAATTCTTGAAGGGTGGCATAAGATTTATAGCAAAAATTATTAGATTTGTTATTTAATTTTATTAATCCAGTATCTAGACATTTTGTACAAAGGAAACTATCAATACTGGTTTTCGACTTGTTCTGGGCTACACTTTTTAGAAGACTCGACTTGGTCACTCAATATAAAAAGATTCTTCTCTGCAAGGTTCAGTACAGACGCTCCGTTCTCGAAAACTTATAGTGACATAGTGGATTTTTTCACAGCTTCCTCTTAGAAGAAAGGTATTTTTGACAATTAATAAGCTAATACAAAAAGAGATAGAAGTGGCTCCTACCGGATAGAAGTGGCTCCTACCCGATAGAAGTGGCTCCTACCCGATAAAAGTGGCTCCTACCCACTAGAATTTATATAACCCTGAAGACAGTTTTTTAATACCGGTCGACCAAAATTTCTATCCAGAGCGTTTAGAATTTAAATAATCAACGAGCACAGATAATAGCCTTCCCAGAAAAGAAATTTACCTCCTAGCTGATGAGGTCGTAACCCTCAAAATACTTTAAAAACCTAGATGGAGGGGTCAGTGAAATTTAATGAAAAATCCAGGGAAGGATTCTAGAAGTTCTACAAAAAATCCGGGGGGGGGGTGACCTTCTAAAAATTACCTCCTGGAAAGAGGGTAGAGGGTAATTTATTTTCTGGAATAGCCAGTTTAGTCCAGGGGTTTTAATAATAGTGATCGGTGATCATACCTAAATCAGCATCCGTTCTTCTCACAAATTCATCAAGAATTTCTTGCAACCAAATCGACGACTCCTCCGAAAGAAAGATACCAATAAACCCTTCACACGATTGTAAACTTAATCGTATTCGATCGGGTTTCTGAGCGGTCGTATTCTCGATACAATTCGCTAGAATGTCTAACACGTAAGGTAGGGCTGAATCTGAAACCTAAAAAAGACATTTTGAGACATTTTTAGTCAAAGAACTACATAAAATCATAAGATCGTAAACATCATTTTTTTCTCCACCTTATAGAGGGCGTGCCCGATGGGGATACTTAGGCAAAAATAGGTTTCCTCCTATCCTAAGTCTCTCTAAGAGTTTCAAAACATCGGAACACCTTTTTATTGGTCTTACAAAAAGTACGAAAAGCATGAAAAGTCAAAAAAATCTTCTTCAAGGTTCCGAAATTTTCTCAGGTCGGTTTTCTGAGATTCGCACATAACCGACATTGTCCAACCCCCGTAGTACCCCTCCTGGAGGGCGTGACAACATTTTTTCAAAAGTAGTTCTACCTTTTACTTATTTTTCAAAAAAGGGGGCCATCAGTTCACTCTCTACCGTGGTCGCAATAGTTACTCACTATTAAACAGGAATTATGTTTTTACAATAACAAATAGTTCTCATTACCTTGAAGAAAGATGACAATGTGACGTGTGGAAACAAATTATGCGCTGAATTGCTACCACAACGACTGTAGGATTCTTCGTAAAACTTCGATACCTCACTCAAGAACGGTCCAGTTGGACATAAAAACAAAATGAATTCTCTTTCAGATTCTGTATCTAGAGTTGTATCGAGCCTGTGTGATTGTAGCCTTAAACGATAAAGAGAAATTCTTAAATAGTTTGGTTGTTTTTTTGAGGAATTCGACTTTCCATGATGCACATAGTGTCCTAGTAGTTTGGTTCCCCTCCTATGAAAATTGAAAAAACCCCTCTGCCCCCCCCCCCTTTGATTGCCCCCTCCTAGAATTTTGAAAACGATTTTGCCCACCCTTTTCCCATTTTCTGAAAAAAAACTCCCCCCCCCTTTTAAAAGTTTTCCAGAGATAGAGGTAGGTTTAGGGCCCTCAACATTTTCCCTAAATCCGACTTAAATTGTTCTTAGAAATTTCACTGGAAGTTGCTTAAATTAATGAATTCAGCGAAGCGAACTAGCTCGAGATTAAATTTTGAAAGATAGGGTGACCCACGAAAAAGTTCGGACGGTTTTCGTTGGCTAGGGTCTGAAATAAAGGTAATATAAACTCAATCTTTTTTTTAAAAGATAGAGGATGCTCTAACTTAAACTTTGAGCTATTACTTTTTAAATTTGGTTCAGCGGTTCTTCATTTATGAGCTTTTAAAGTCAAAATTCAATTATCGGAAAGTGCAAAAACACGTCAAAAATGAGGTATCAAATTTTAAATGTTTTCTTTATCTTTAACATTGTGTTTTTCGAGTGTGCTGATGTTTTTACGACCTCCTTAATTAGTGTTGTAGGTAATTAAAGTTTGTAAAATGATAAATTAACAACGAAGTAGATTTTATATAAATTTATTGTAAATATTTTTATCAAAAATATTTTGCAAATAGGCATAATTTGCCTTATGAAAGAACAGAGAGTGCGAGTTTGCCTGGAATATGCTAGAAAGTGTATGGTGGTGGTTCTTTTCTGAGCTAATAACTTGTTAATAAATTTTGTGAAAGTAAAGAATCTAAAAAAAGTTTTAAAATTGAATAAAAATATCTAACATGCTCTTTTCTAACTATTTAACGACCTTGCTTGATTGATTGATAATAAAACAATTTGATACCTCTTTTTTGACGTAATTTCGCTCTTTCCGAAAAGTGAATTTTGACTTTAAAAGCTCATAAGTAGGGAACTTGTGGGTCCAATTTAAAAAGTAATAGCTCAAACTTTAAGTTAGAATATCTACTTTCTACGTATTAAAATTTGAAGCACTTTGAGACATTTGTTCGGCCTCGAGACGCCGAAAACTGTCCGAACTTTTTCGTGGGTCACCCGGTACAATAGACCATTTCACAGTCGAAATGAATCATGGATAATCTGGACTGATTGCGCCTCCATAACGGTTTCCCGTTGGTTAGACAAAAAAAATCCAAAATTTTAGAACAACAGAAAAAAGTTATCAGGATTTCCCATGATTCTTATCGACTTTGAAATAACCTAGCAAACGATGAACGGAGAAAACCGATGTATCAAAAAGGTGTATCAAAAAGTGAACCAAAATAAAGACTAAATGTGTCTTTTAATAAGATTATAGAAGATAACGAGAGGGAGCTATGCAATCTACATTTTGTATGAATTTAATCTTTAGTCCAGGAAAAAAACTTTAACAAACTCATTATCAAGCAAAAATTTGTTAATGGGACAAACTCGTATTATTCAGACATTGTCAGACAGTTTTGCAGTCTGAAACAGCAAAACCTTTCTCGAACGTTGGGGGTAAGTTAGCCTGGCAGCCACCTATAGCTTTTTGATAGACTGGATGGCGCTGATAAGTGGTCCGGCGTAGTTTGGCAGTCTCTATTTTTATTGGCTTTGCTAGAGATGGTAGATAATCCATACTATTAGATCCAATCCATATTTGGAGTAGAACAAGTAAGTAAACTCAAGTCTAGGGGTAAGTCGACTAACTTTATACTTTCCGAACAATTTTCTCCTATGGCCAATTCAAGTAGGGTGAAAATAAAATGATAAAAAATTCAAATTGAGGTGCAAACCCACATCCTAATACCTTTTTTTTTCAATCTAAAATTATTTTTTCAATCTAAAATTTAATTGGCTCATTATCAAATATCCAGCAATAGCATACCGAAAAGATGCTCTCATACTCAAAGCGAACTTACTATCCTAACCAAGAAAACGACCCAATTTTTCCATCCTTCTATCAATTCATCCATCTAAGTAATCAGCTTATCGAGACACACATACCAAAACATTCTCATGTGAAACGCAGCTTAATCTTGTCTCCTGTTTTGTCTTTTCAATCAACAAACTAATCAATGAATCGAGAGAGAGAGATTTGTTTTACAGATTGACATGCCATTATAACGAGATCAAAACAAGAGATAAAATAAAGCTTTTTGATTAATTTTTCATAGGAATGACACAACACGAGACGTTCAACATTTTTCATCAAGTTTTTTTTTATCTTTTGTTGACAACAACCAAAACGAATTGAAACTATCGAAATACAAATACCATCATCTTTATTGCATTACCGGTGGAAAATGGTACTACACTCTTTTTATTTTATAAGAACAACGAGGCTCAAAACTACCAAAAATAAGAACAATTTAAGAAAATGCTGAGCCTGTAAGTTGCGAGCAATTTAGGAGTCAAAGTAGTAAAAATTAGGTATAAAGCCTAAAATACCTCAATTGCACCCATTTAAAATACGAACAGTATAACAACAGTTTGAGGCTCAAAATGCTAAAAATAAATAAGAACAGCCGAGCCTCACCAAAAATCTACTGGTTTTAATAAAAAAGAGCGTATAAAACTTAGCCGCGTATTGTCTATCCATAGTACTACTTATCGAGATTTAAATGTATAAGCATTATCATAAATTTGAAGCTCTTGAAGTTACATCGAAGGAAAGATAAACTTTTTTAGCGGAAAAAATCTCAACGGAAAAAAAGACAGTAAAGTCAGTACCAGACGACATCTCATTACCACACCTTAATTTTAGAGTGGCTTCAAGCAAGACGGAAGAGTCTGTTGTAGAGCCTGTTTGCAGAAAACCAAAGGTCGACTAATTCTTAGCTGTGCCAAATCATTGAGTTGGCAAGTACGCAAGCATTGCTTCTGGATGTTACATTCGAGCATTATAAGCAAACAAGGCCGTCAAACAGAAACATCAAAATGAAAAATCTAAACACAGTCCAGAGACTAGTACACCTTTGTACTTGAATAAAGAAAAATTGTCAGGTTTAATTCAAAACAGACAGAAAAGAAATGTAGTGGTCAAGCACGAATGAATAACCTGCTATGTTCACTCACTGCAATGGAATACCTTAATTTCCTCATGCCATCGAATCAAAAATAGAGAAAAAAACATTTTTTGTATGAATACATATAGATGTTACACTGGGACATATAATTGTTTATCTCATTAAAACAGCATTCAATTTGTGTGTGGTATGTAACGGTCGAAACAATCTTTTTATAAGCACACATTTCAACTCAGTCAACTCTGTTTAACTTGAACTTCTGTTATTGAAATATTTCTGTAATTCGGACTAAAAAATCCGTTCGTTCAGTTGATAAGTCGCCTAAAATACTCTCCGTAATCTGCAGAGGCCGCGACACCGGGGGGAGGGGCACCCGGGCCTTGGGCCCCGACCACATTTTTTCAAAGTAAAAAGAAAATTTACTAATCAAGCCAAATTTTGTTTAATAACCTTAAAACAGACCTGTTTTAGGCAATCTAGAAGGGTTAAAATTCAAAAGATTTTGCCCGTTGGCGCCTCCTTCGTCAGTATATCATGGCCCCATCACCTTCAAAGTAGAGCCGCGGCCCCTGATTCTGACTCTTTCTCTAATTCGAAAAGAATCTTTGGTCTCTTGAAGACCGCAATAGAGAGAGAGAGAGTCGACTTTATCTCAAAAGTCATGATGTGACGAGCGTCAGTGTTTTAAGTTGATCCATTGGTTGATATAGAAAGATATAGATGGAGTGGAAAAATTATATCTTATCAGTCCTCTTAACTATCGACAAGATCTCTAAGCTAATTTAGAAGTAATTGGTACAAGAGGTCAGTGCGATGCATAGAGCTTGGTCATTGAATGTTATACAATCAGTAAATCTTTAGGCTCTAACATACGATGATTCTTATAATGACAAATAAATCGTCTAAAACTTGTCACCAGGGGTCGCGTTGGAAACCAACTAAAACTTTGATCATTTTAGGTTTCTTATGAACGTAATAGTATGAAAATTCCAAGGAAGAAAAATTTGTGTAGGCTACATTGAGATGTAGGACAGCTTTATGAGTAATTCTATTTTTAGATGTAAAAATTAAAACAGCTAAACGACAGATAAGTAAATATTGTATCGATGAGATTCTGGCAAATATAGTCAACTTTTAAAGAAAAAGAAAATTTAGCTTGAAAGACAAAATCAAAAATTGAAAGTCCAAATATGCCAGTTGAACCCAATTGGTGGTCAAACTCTATTCCATTAATGGATGAAAGATCTTCAAAATTTACGTCGATGTCAATATCCAGATTACCATTAGATTAAATTCAGTGTTCCAAATCCAAAGTCATACGAGATTGGTCAAATCAACATCTTGTTGTGACACTCTCAAGAAAAGGTTGTACTTTCAAAGTTTAAACATGTTAAGAAATTCAGCTCACGTGGAGAAAAGAACAGTTTTAGGGCGGTCACATTTTTATTACATACTGTTTTAGTTTCCATGAGGTTTTTAGCACAAAATCTTCATGATAAAGATTGAGTTATAAATTTTTTAATGATTTCATTCCCATAAAATCAGCACCTTCTCATAAAACCATAGTCCCGTGAGGATCTACTTCGCAACATTAAAAAAGAATGTCAAATTTCAAAAAGAACGACAAATTTCACAATCCACAACCCCGACCAAAAAAACTGTACCACCCCTACGTATTCATTCCTTTAAATGATTTGCGGATAATAACTATTAACATTTTTTAAACACGCATGCGTTTTAACTTTGTTTTGAAAATGAAGCAATAGATGCGAAGTAGACACTTTCATGTGGTATTAGTTACTATTCAGACTACTCACCATTTTTCAGCAACTTCAATGTCTTTATGTCCAACATTACCCAATGCTTTCTCTCTGTAAAAGAAAAGCAAACGGATTAATCAATGAGTAAGTAGACTATCTTTCCTCTATTTAGAGTCCGTTGAAGTGCGCTGCGCCTGAAATTAGAGATCAGAAAGGCCTCCCTGCAAGAAAAACGCAAATCGTATAATAGTAAAATTAATGTATTTTGCTAAAACACACAAATTTCTGGAAAATGATACTAATAAATTTGAAGAAAGCGCCACCCTCTAAAAAAGCGCAGGCGAGAGAGTGGTCTTGAGCAGTCTTGAGCGGTAAAAATGCCAGCACCGAATTATAAAGACGGCACATTAACTTGCTTCACCAGGGGCAGAGTAGCTCTATCTAGTGTGTTATAAAAGATATCTGTGGGAAAGTATTACATGTTATGTTTGGTGAAGTGTGTTTCTTTGTTATGTAATGATTGAATAACATGTTGTTGGTATGAGACATAAGATGTAGTGTGTGGTGATGAAGCCATTCAGAAGGTGAACATGAAATCCTCATTTCATTTCTAAGTATCGTTTCTAGCTGAAATAAAACAACCAAGATATTATAATAGAGAGAGGCTAATTATAACTTTTGGATAATATGGGTGGGAAGAAGGATGATCCCGCCGACGCGGACGGTATAATAGGCCCTATTCCGGGATAGCTACCTATTCTGTGATAGAGAAATCATAGTGCTTTACGAAGCAGTGTTGAACCTGTGCTCGCGACACAACAGACCCATCACTGGTTTCAGCCTCAGCAAAATGAAAAGAAAGTAAAGAATCCAACAAGAAGCAGTTTATTAAAAGCCAAAAACATTAGAGATGCCACAGAACTCATTAATATCAAATTCTGGAGATCAGGCAAAAGAATTGTCATAGCATTCGCCAGGATTTTTCACCCGAAACCCACTCGAAACATTTGTTCCTTAGAAAGTAGATTCATTCAAACATTGTATTGCGTAGCATTTCCAAACTACATTGATATTCCAGGAGATTTCAAATTAGAATATTGCCTTATCGTAGGGGACCATAACCCTTAGGATCCGTGAGACACAACCGCGTAAGGTTGGCCCCTTCTATAAGGCAATATTTTTAAGTTTTAATAAGCTTTTCTTTGAGTAGTTCTAGTTGAGATCATCAAAGTTAACAATAAGTGAATTATTTACATACTCTCAGCCATTATGAGCCTAAAGAATGGTATACTCTCTCTTCCTCTATTTATGTTTAGCTGTCCCCGAACGTCAGACGAGTGATGTTAATTACACGTTTTTTTTTCATTAGAACCCAGTTTATAAGAACATAGAGGCTGAAATTCGTCGAAAAATTAAGAACATCGTAAGAACATGCCCAGCCTCAGTTTGGGAAAAAATGACAAGAAACTATAATTTTTTTCAATTAAAGCAGTTTTAACCGAATTTAGGGATGGATTTGCTAAAATCGAGAGTCAAATATTGTCCAAATTTTACCAATTTTAAGTCCTCTTTATTTTGCATGATATTGTCGATTTAGAGTAGTCTGAAAAATTAAGAACGCATTTTAGGCTGAAAATTGCTCAAAAAATAAGCAGCCAAATTTTAGGTGTTCTAATAAAAATAAACCAGCTGCGCTGGAAGGTCAGCCCAATAAGCTTAAAACGACGATTAGAAGGAAGTACAATCAAGAAACCTAATTCGTTGTTAAAGTCAAAGAGGCTGAAAAGCTCATTTTGGCTGAAACTTCAGACGAAAAAATGTTTAACACAAAGTTGGATTTGTCCAAAAGTGGACATGGGATAGATGTTGGAATTTCACCTTTGGGGGGGGAGGGTACTAGGTTTACGAGGTGACGGGGTGTCCGAGCAGAAAGTCGACCCTTTGAGAGACAAAATTTTGATGATTTTTGGACCCTTTGAGAGACTTTCCTAAAATTTTGGTAGATTTTTTCCAAATTTCGGTTTGATTTTCACCAAATTTTGGTCAAAACTTCTGGAAATCGTGTCCTTTTTAGAGAAAAATTTTCGATTTTCGTGATTTTGGGACCTTTTTAGAGACAAACTTATGAATTTGTACCCCTCTGAGAGACTTTTCAGGCCTGAAAAAAGGTACCCTTATGGTTCGCATCCATTTTGCCTAAGTAAACCCCCCGGGAAATTTCACCTAAATCTGTTCGTTAGAATGTCTTAAACCTGTTCGTTATTCTCTGAGAAAGTATATCCGAGGCGGTCGCTTTAGATGTTCACTGTTCACTGCAGCTTTCGTCACATTTGTCAGATTGATTTAAATGACGTGTTGAACTAAGTAGGCCCCTATACTAGTATAATGTGAATGAGTGCATTTTATATTGAGGAAGGTGCGTCGAAAAGTCCGTCCAGTTTCGATAACTCAATCAAAAGTTATGATGATTCCAAGTTTCTGTTAATGTTACGCCACACTTTGACGTTCATTTCTCTGCTTTCCTACACACAAAAACTCTCTCCAGACAAGAAAGCCTCAAAACCAATCATAAAAAAACTTTCTTTTATACTGTCTATTTATTTACAACTAGCCGGTACCCGGCGTCGCACGCCGGTTAAGCTGTAACTGAACGCACTAAAAGTCCTTTGGATGTTGAAGCTGGCTTAAAAAAGCAATCAAATAAAAATAGAAATCTCTACAACATTTAACTCTAACCTTCCCCGCGTGTCTTATCTTTTAACGATATTTGGATCGTGTCCCCCCGTAACATAATTTTTTGTTTAGGTCAAAAGTGATCAGAAAGAGCATCGTTTACTGTACCAGTGTCGTTTGAAACGACTCTGCAGGTAGTTATTTTTCTCGCTTCGCTCGCGTTAAATATGCCGTCCAGTTTAAATGACAATTTTTCAGGAAAAAGTGGGAAGGTTAGAAAGAATATTGCAACTCTTCGTATTTATCAGATCGAAAAAAAAGAAGACAATTCTAAGTTGCTTTTTTAAACCCTTTGTCATAACTTTTCGAATTTAAACATAAAACCTGACCAGCGGAGCATCCCCGTAGCCCATCTTGCCCTAGTACCCCCCCCCCAGGTAACAACGACTTGAAAATTTTTATAAGAAAGAAAGAAGTGAACTAATTTTTTCTTATGCTTTATATCGGCCTTTGAATGCTGTTGTTGTCCACAAACTTTTTGATTTTTATGTTTTGATTTACTTTTGAAAAATTCTTTTCTATGAAATGAAATTGTTTTGTTTTGGAAAGAATTCGAATGTCATTAATAAATACGATCGTTAAATACATTCGAAAACATATAAAACAAAAGAAGAGAGAAAAAGGCAAGTCTTGGCACAAATTAAAATTACTAAATGTAGATGGGCCTTAAATTTCAAAACAAAGGCTGAATAAAGTCTAAAACAAGCTCTATCCGATCTTTTGCAAATGGCGCGAATCCAATAGAACAAATTTGTGGAGCAAGGGACTAAAAGTCATAATTTTAAAACACAAACAAAGCGAAAACGAAAGTGACACACAGACACACAAAGCACCGCTATTAATATATAGTTCGAATGTCATTAATAAATACGATCGTTATAAATACATTCGAAAACATATAATAATAATAAATAATAATAATGCTATACAAGTTCGCAGGCCACCGTGCGAGCACATGGGCCTCTATGAACCGCTCTTTGTTCGGTTTACAATTTTCTTAAAATAGAGTTTTTTCCTAGGGCTCCCCCTGACTTTGAATTTAAAGTTTGCATCCTTTAGTGACGTGTTCATTTCTTTGGCTTTCATACACCACTCTTTGATTGTCTTCCTTTCACTTTTCGTAAGATCTTCTGTCATACGGAAGGGCAATCTTTCTCCTTTAGTGATTGCTCTTAACACTGTATTTTTGTCTTCTTCGTTTGCAAATCGGACTCTTATTGGTCGATAGCGTTTTTCATCTTCCTTTTCCTTCGAAAATTTTCCGATTCTTTGAGTTTCTTCGATCTTTATATTCCTTAAGCTTAGTTTCTTAGGTAAGACTGTTTCATTTAGATATTCTTCGTCGTAGATTTTGGTTGACTCCTCTGAATCTTCAGTGGATTCGCCAACACCATGAAGAATTAGATTGTACGCCGTGGATTGAATCTGTCGTTCCTCCTGTTTTTCCCTTCGAAGTACGTTTTCTATGTTTTTCTCGATTTGCCTCGACGCGACTGCTGCGTAGCTTTGTGATCTATTTTCTCCTTTCTTCTCAACGATGTCTTCCATCTTCTTTTCGATCGTTGCCATTCTGGTCTCAAAACTATCCTTTATTTCGCTGATCATTGTATTAACGTCTTTGGACTTCAGTTGAGTGATTTCTACGTCCTGGGCTTTCATTATATTTTCACAAGCTTTTATCTCCTTTCGGAATCCTGAAACTGTTGATGTTTCACATGAATTGACCCGTTCCAATAGATCAGGGGTGATCACGACACAGTTTTGACAGACAAAAGCTCTCGATTTGTATGTTAGACATAACTGGATTTGATAGACGGGGAGCTTTGAACAAATGTAGTGTACGATTCGATTGCACTTTTTACATTCAAGTGTGCCTTTGGATCTTCCTTCTTCACTTGTAACACATTCAGATGGGCTGCAAAGGTCGTAAATTGATGCTGAATTCGGTTGTTTTCGTAGATTTTCCTGAATTTTCTCCGCCATTTTTACATCTTTTAACAACACATCCGTTCAGTTTTTATTTGACGTCAGAATGGATTGATATAAAACAAAAGAAGAGAGAAAAAGGCAAGTCTTGGCACAAATTAAAATTACTAAATGTAGATGGGCCTTAAATTTCAAAACAAAGGCTGAATAAAGTCTGAAACAAGCTCTATCCGATCTTTTGCAAATGGCGCAAATCCAATAGAACAAATTTGTGGAGCAAGGGACTAAAAGTCATAATTTTAAAACACAAACAAAGCGAAAACGAAAGTGACACACAGACACACAAAGCACCGCTATTAATATATAGATGCATTAGCTTCTTTCAATTTAATGAATAAACAAAAAAATTTCATTTTTACTACTTTCTTCTTTATATAGTGTTCTTTTATTATTCTCTTATTATATGCGCAAATCGTAATAAATGAAGTGACGTGTTTCTTTTCTCTTCCAATAGAAAATATTTTTCGCGCCAAAGTTTTACCGATAACTTGATTTCCGAAAATAATCCGAAATCGGATTTTTTTTTTGCCGTCTTATGATGCTGATGATGATGGAAGAAAATTTTACCTATTTGAATGCTCAGCTTAGGCTGACCAAAAAAACGTGTAGCTCATTTACTTCAAAATAGTATGGTAAGTGTGAGATAATTCAGACGAAGACAACCAGTAATATTAAAAATAACAGATAAAAAAATAGCAAGAATATACAACAAGCTTTTTACAAATGATTGTTTTCACCACTCTTTTACCGAATCAAATTAGTTAGTTAGCTTATTAAAAAACAATCTAATTGAGGGGCATCTTTCTCAACTAGTCATTAGGATAGAGGATTTCTTTATCTTAAGAAATGGTATTACACGTTTTTTTTTTATAAGAACAAACTGTATAAGAACATAAGGCTTCGCGGCCAAAAAATTTAAGAACATTCTAAGAACATACTAAGGCTTTGGAGACTTAAAAACATGCAATTTCTTAAGAAATTACATCAAAATGCTCAAAAAATGCTGAAAATAAGAACATTTTAAGAACATTTTTAGGCTTCAAATCCAAAAAACTAAGAACATCCGAAGGCTTCGAAAATTTTTGACGTTCTTATAAAAAAAAAAAACGTGTAGTACCAATTACATATTCTTTTTACAAGAGTATAGAATGTCATTCTAAGCAGTTCTAAGGACTTAAATGAAATCATAATAATCATAATGGTTGCCTTGAACAAAAACTCAAGCAATGCAACCCCAGGCAACTCTGACAAATTTTAACATGTCAAATTCTTTGTAAAGATCTTTCGAGTTTGTCTAAAGTTCGACTTTAAACTGAAAATCTTATCAATTCAAAATAGAAAGCTTGTTTTTGTTCAAGATGATTAAATTTATCTTCCAATTATATGGTCAAAGAAGGTCAGAGCCAAAAGACTACCATCATTGCAACCTCTTGAAGATTTCTGAAAACCAATAAAATCAGAGAAAAATTATTATGAGATGTATTTAAATTTAGTCATAAAAAAAAACTTTATTTTAAATCTTTTCCTTTTGAAAAAGTTTTTTACTAGCTACTCCCACTTTCACTAATGTGTCTAGTGCTATCAATATTATTTGTAAGAACTATGAAACTTGGACAAACAACAAAATATTATCAACAGTAAAAGCCATAGGCTTTGAAGTCCTTTATGCAAAAAACCTCTTGAGAAACTATAACAATGTATAATGTTAATGTGTGGGTAGCTTAAATTACCCCTACAAATTCTATTTGGCCAAAATATATTTGTGTATAGGCTCTCTTTACTTTCTAACAAAAAGACATGTTGACTATTTTCAATAGAGGGGGTACAAATTTTTCACAAACAAATTATATAAATAAAAAGAAATAGTCATTTTTTTAGAATTTGTTATCTAAATGTTTTCATTAGATTTTCTGTGGGAATAAAAAAAGGAAAAAGTACAAAACTAAAATGAAAATAAAGAGGAATTTAATAAATTGAATCTATTTTCAAAGTGATTTAGATTTTTTCCTCTTTTTGTGTTTTTACTTTTTTCCTTTAAATATCAAAAACATGATAACAATTTAAACATCTTTTTCGTTAAAAATCTTCAAAATCTCCAAATTTTTATGAAGGAAAAATGTCTGACCCTATGTGGGACCCTATTTGTGACTAGAAAAATAGTGAGGAACCAAAACAAACATGGTCTACCTCTGTGGCCCGGCCATATGGCCTACCCTATGGCCTAACTTTAGGCCCACCTTAAAACTCTAAATGATTCGATTGTTACCATTCTAAAAATGTGAAAATTAACTCTACGACTGGACTAAAATAAACAAACAAAATAAATAAGTTTTGAGTCTTTTTACACTTGACATAAATTTCGCTCACTGTGATTGCAAGTAATTTGATTGATTCAAGGAAGAGAGAAACATACTACGGTGAAAACACCCAATTTCGTCAGGTCATTGATGTTCAGCATTGTCTGGCCAGGATAGTGTCTGGATGTAGTGTGGTCGTGTTACAAAAATACAGGCTGTTTGTAGGAAAAAAATAAGATCTAGCTGAAACTTTCTCCAGACCTTCTCTATAGGATGCTTATACCTCAGGAAAAAATCTCCTAAAATCCCACTGGTGGAATATCCCTTTTTCGGGCAATTTCTATTTTCCCCAGGCAAAATCCTAAGGGCGAAATTTTTTGAAAATTTCAAACTTATTTCCAGACAATATCATGTATACCATTCGAAAGCTCTCGAAAAACTATATAGAAGACTTTTAAACGGTTACAGCCGATTTCCTTACCTAACTCAAGATATTTCATGCGCAAGTTCCACTTTTCGCCACATTTTGGTCTAAAATTGACCATAAATAGCATCTTCTGCGTCGATTATCTTGAGTTAGGTAATGAAATCGGCTATACCTGTTTAAGTCTCGTGCACAGTCAGAATTTTTTCTCTGTCAAGAACCACTGGAACCTCTGTTGGGCACACCTTTGGCCAAGTCTCATGAATACTCTAAAGGGTCCCTTTTGAGCTCGGTGGCAAGCCCATGGACAAAATTCCCGGCGCTTCATCAAAAGTCGCAATTAAGTCAGCCAGTTGCCTAAGCCTTTATGCACTATGAGGCCAACAGTTCAAATCTGGTGTCTACTGAGCCTTTTTTTGCAACTGTTCTTTTTGGTGGAATACAAACAGTAAAATAAAGTCATGAGTATGAAAACAACTTCACGACATGGGTTTTCCATCCTCCTTTTGACTGACTTTTAGATAGCTATTTTGAAATTTTCAGTATTCTTGAGTATTGAAAAAACATAAATGAGAACCTCTGACATACTTTCCCTGATAGATTAAAAATAATTCTGCTCATTCAGCATTTCCCAAAAAAAAATACAGTTTTCAGCAGTATATCTCGGGAAATGGATTTGCAATTTGCATCTCTAACATGAGAATGTTTTTATTTCTGCCAATGTGGATTTTCTTTTGATTTGGGGTTTCTCCTTGCAGAAAAAGTTTTTCTTTACCCTAATATACTAGTTGTTCTCAATTCCAGAGGTACCTTGAAAATGAGTCCTTTCTGCCAACTTCAAAAAAAATTAGGGATGAGAATAAACACCACCTGTGTTTAGATTTCTCATTTTAAGCTATTCTGGATTTTGGTTTTGGTGGAATGAAATATCTTTTCAATTGATCGATTGGATATCTATCAATTGATTCTGATAGTTGTAAATTCCTAACTTTTATTTAGCTGAAAAACAAAAATAAAAGCTGATACCTACAAATTTACACACCTTAAAGCATGATGAAATTTCTGACAGTAGTGTGTCGTAAAAATTGAGCCCTCGCTTTGAAGTTGGTTATTTTTTGCTGTATTTGGTCATATTTGGCCGTTTTAGGCCTACTTCAAAGGGCTGTAACTTTTTATCCAAGAAAGGTACAAAATTTGAACACAGTTTGAAATTAGCAAGGTTCAAGTTATTATAAAAAGTTTCATGTTATAATTTTTTAAACAGTGGAAAAAATCTTCATTTTTTTCATCTTCATTTTCTTCTACATTTTCCATTTTTCAAAAATCTTTTATCCTTCAGATTATTCCCCTTGGAGAAAAAGTAACATGTTCAAGGACTTTTGAGAAAGACATTTGATATATTGCCTTTGCTCTTTTAGAGCTTCAGAGCGTTTTTTGTCGCAAAGATTTGTTCCTTTGGGTGAGAGTAGCGTATTCACATTATTTGCTAAGTTGGCAAAAAAACTTTTCCCGGGGGTCATCATTTAATTTTTATATAACCACATATTTAAATTTGCACTATAAAATGCTTAAAAATGAATAATATTCAATATACTATTTGTATCTCTCAGAAAATAAACATTTACAAAAGGAGATAGTTTATCATAATACCCCCGTATTTGGATCATTCTATTATGGGTGCAAAATAAGGCGGAAACTTTGTAGCACCATTTTGCTGCTGCCTTATCTCTATTTGCCTGTCCGCCTAAGAACATTGTGAAGCATCTTTACGTCACATGGAACAAAAGAAAATACTGTTAAGTGTTAACTGCTCCAACTTGAGACGAGTGGTCGCAACATGGGACTTGTTGATATCTGGCCTGTATTTTCACCTACTGTTAAATCTCTTTGACAACAAATTTGTTTTGATAACTTCACCAAGTTTATCCATCATACTTTCTGTCATAACATGTCACGATAACTTTCACTGATAGCGCGCCCTTTTTAACTTTTGTTTTCATTCAAAATGACTGGACGCCGAATGCAGAATTAGAGAACCCCCGCGGCCTAACCGCCTACCGCCCAATGGGATTAACAAATAGCGAGTGTGTAACTTGCCGTGCGAGTGACGTCAAACACTCCATCGTTTTGCCACTAATTTGGTCTTCTTCGTTCCAGACACTCGGGCGTGTTCCACTACAGATTTCTTTCATAAATATATTCGATTTAAAAGCCTACTCGGTGCGAAAGAGAAATCCTGTATTTTTTAATATGAGATTCATTATGACTTTGGAGGTTTGGTGAAATGGTGGTGGAATGGCCGTCCCATGTTGTGTCAGATAGTCCCAAGTTGGAGCAGTTGACGGTAGCAAAAGAACAAAGAACTGCAACCTGTTGCATTTACACAGAGTGGAAAAATGTTACACTTGATTATAAAAAAACGCACAGATCAAAATTTTAACCCGTAGACAAAAATTTTCTAAAAAGGCTAAAGAATCTTCTAAAGAGAAAATGAAAATGCCATTCGTCTTCGTTTTATGCCATTTTCATTTTAAAGTTGAGATTTGTTAATTTTTGCGCATTTTGCCATACACGTTCTAGCTCATTTGCACAGGGTCGGAAAAAATCGTTGAAATCGTTGCAAATGCACACCCTGTGCAAATGCAAGGATTTCCGTGACTGTCCGAATAGCGTTCCCTTTAATGACTTATTATTCCAAGAAGAAGTTTTCAAATAAAGTGAAAAAAAACTGAAAGAAGGACTTCAAGCTTGTCTATGAGATGGTCAAAAAGGATTTTTGTAAAAACCAAAAGTAAGTGAGAAAAGTGAAAAATAAGTTTGGCGTTTGTGCACTGCGTGACCCCCCTCTACTTCCAGTCAGGACCTCATTTCACTTTATCGATATTACGCAAACGGCAGTGTGTGCTAAATAATCTTGGTTTCGCTTTCGATTTCAAGCAAAGGTCTTAGCAACAGGGCGCGCATACATATACTGTCAACTGCTCCAACCTGGGACTATCTTACGCAACATGGGACGGCCATTCCACCACCATTTCACCGAACCTCCAAAGTCATTTGATTTGAGTTAAGGAACGGCGTATTAAAAAATACACGATTTTTCTTTCGATTTTACAGTAAGTGTAAAATACAGACCAGATATGCAACAGTCCCATGTTGCGTACACTCGTCCCAAGTTGGAGCAGTTGACGGTAGCAACGGGGCTGGGTAGAAAAATCTAAACATAGAATTCAAAAAAATACCAATCATCGTATAGAGCACTAAAAAATACCCCCTTTCTATGTTTAGTTTGTTCTACCTTAGATTATAACTGAAAATATCTTCAAAAAAACTTTGTCCGCTATCAGCCCACGTGGTAAACTTTGCCCGCTTCAATTCTTAGATAATGAATGAGAGGTGCGCTTAGCTTAGCCGTGCTATACGAACAAAAAACGAATCAAATTTAATATTTGTTTCCTATCTAGATTACATTAGCGTTAGAATACGGTAAATTTTCACGAAAAATATTTTGCGATGGCGGTATGCCAAATCGCAATCGCGCCCACGGGAAAGTTCCAGTTTTTAATTATCGGGAAATCGGGGAAACCGGTTCACCACGTGGATAAAAAACGTACGGAATAGAATGAAACCTGACAGAAGGTTTTCAACCAGATTTATTCATATAAAGCTATAAAGAGGTTCATTACTTGTGGATTTTAAAACCTACATAAGCAAAAACAAACCGTAGAATCGTCTAATATCGACATGCGTCTTCTAAAGTCGACACCGGATCTGTAAAATAATCAAAACAAACCTTGAATGAAATTCTTGGTATCATTCTTATCAAATAAGTTCATCCATCAAACTAGAAGTTCAATAAACATTGCAATCCTTTCAATTAAAAAAAACAGCCAAATTATAAGCAGTTTTACACAGCACACGAAATGCATGCAGCATACTTCCTCGTATTTTTCTCGTGTCCATCATTAAAATTTTGCAACTTTATTACGCTTTAAGTGTTAAGTCACGTGATAAAAATAATTCCCTTCCTTATTTATCAAAAATACACGCTCTAGAGGCCGCACGCCGTGATGGCCAGTATGGCGGTCACATTAAATTCTAAAGGAAACCGGGTTTTTTTTATTATTTTCGGTTCACGGTTAAAAAGGTCTACTAAAAAATTCCTCGCGTACAAAATGTTGTTTTGATTTGGATATCTTCGTTCCATTGAATGAAAGCATGCTAATTAGTTTTTAGTGACTACATCGTTAAAGTTTTCTTTTCGAAAAAAACCCACTTCACGTTTCTTACATTTCAACAATCTGTGACGTGATAGGGAGAGTACAATTTAGTGATTGATTGATAACTTTGGTACCGTGAGTGGTCCTAAATCTGACAGCCCTGCCTAAATCCGACCCCCCCCCCAAATAACTGCTATGAAAAAAAATTCTATGTTTACAAACATTCCCTCTCCAAGTTGAACAATAAACTATTGCTAGAACTCTCGAAACAAAACATCTAACAAGATAGCTGTAATATGTCAAGATGTCAATTAATGTAATTAAAAAGTGTGAGTTGTAAAAATAATTACCTTTTATTCTGGATCAGTTGCTCATGTTTAAAACGATAACAGTTTTGTAATAAAAGTGACGTGTGCTTTGGAAAATCAAAACATCTCATTACTTTTTATGATGTTGTTACTACTGTTGTCATTTATGACGTTGTGCATATTGCAATAAAAAAATATGTTTTGTTATAAGAAGCAATTATTGTTATTTGGTTCAATTGGTTCAGTGTATCAAATCTATCTCTCAGTTTAGTTGACACTTTGGTATCTTCGTTGCGTCACAGCGAAAGGTTTGTTTTTATTCTAGTTTGTATCTTTGAAAGACCCCATCGGATTTAGGCAGTGGTGTCGGATTTAGGACCTCTCACGGTATGTATTTGCTTATGTTTGATTTTTTATTTCGAAGACCAGCCTACAGCTATGTCGAAATAACAAGACGCATGTCCAGACGGTGTCAATCGAACAACTTCGAACAAAAATCGCAATCGAACCAATCGAACGCAATCGAACGCGATCGAATAATTGCGATTCGATTGTCGAACGTAATCGAATCTCAATCGAACGGCCGATTCCTGGGTAATATTCGATTGTGTTCGATTGCATTCGAGTAAGGTTAGATTGGTTCGATTGATAGTTGACTATGTGCGATTGGTTCAATTTCAGGGATTTTTCCAAGCACCAAGCAATGCCTCCGTTTTTACTTTCAAATTGAGTTTTTAACAAAGGCGTAAGCCGCGATATTAGAGGCTGTGGGTCCAGGGCTAGCCCTGGTGGGGGGTTCAGAAAGCTGAGCATATTTTTGTCTTAACTAGCACTTTAAAACGGTTAAAATTTATAGAATTTATCAATGAACTCATTTGAATTGAGTTTAATGCCACCGTCTAACGGGGGCATTTGGGTGCTTGCAAAAAACACTGAATTTGTCAATTACATTGGATTAATCTTCGATTTCGTTCGATTACGATTATGTTCGATGAGTCTGATTGCGATTAAATTAAATTGGATCACTCTGTTAGAGCTTTTTAGCGTGGGCGGCCGAGTGCTTAAGTACCATACCAAAGCGAATAAATTCTAATACAATTGAATCAATCGAATGTAATCGAATACAATCGAACGTAATCGAAGCAATCGAACAGCAAATCCTGGGTAATATTCGATTGCGATTCGATTGCGTTCGACAATCGAATTGCAATTATTCGATTGCGTTCAATTGCGTTCGATAGACCTTTTTTCAAAGAGGCCACCCTGTTGAATAATTATGTAGTCCAGCAGAAAAAACAATGATAAAACCATGCATAATTATTACAATATGCATGATACTGTAATTATGCATGGCTCT
The DNA here is from genome assembly GCF_902728285.1 of Clytia hemisphaerica. NCBI lineage: Eukaryota > Metazoa > Cnidaria > Hydrozoa > Leptothecata > Clytiidae > Clytia > Clytia hemisphaerica. The sequence goes on along the minus strand of NW_027103507.1, from coordinate 1,067,547 downwards.
ATCATTGTTTTTATGGCTGGACTACATAATTATTCAACAGGACATCCTCTTTGAAAAAAGGTCTATTGCGTCAGCGTTCGATTCGTTCGATTGACACCTTCTGGGCATGTCGATATAAAACGACTCTACGGAAAGTTGTTGGGAAGGAAAGAGTAAACGCAAGACAGCAGGTTTGGTTGTGTTGATCAGGTATGTTTTTATTCTATCCGAACTAATAATGTTAAAAAAGACCAAATAGGTCCTGACTAACTTCAGGACCCTGCCGACGCACCGGACTGTCCGGTGTATTTGTCCGGTGGCAAAAGTATCCTTTCGCTACACCGGACGCAATAAGTCCGGTGTCAGTCCGGTGTTGCATACAGGGAATTTTGGACGCCGGACATTTATGAAACAAAAAATTTAGAAACACCGAACGCACTGCTGGACTGGTCATGTCCGGTGTTTTGATTGTCCGGTGCATGGAAAAAATATCCTTCTCCAACACCGGACATCCGACTTTCTTAAGTCCGGTGTAGAGGTTGTCCGGTGGTAAAAAAAATTCTCATTTTACACCGGACTTTCGCGTGCGGTGTTCGTTAAGTCCGGTGCATCGACAGGGTCCTCTGACTCCTTTAGACTTTTCATTTGTGTGTGTAAACGTTATTCTGCCCCAGAGAGGCAGTCATTCCTTAATAGTTTATTATTATTACGAAAACGTTCCGTAATATTTTAAAAGTTTCCTGTAATATAGACCTTTTTTCAAAGAGGACGTCCTGTTGAATAATTATGTAGTCCAGCCATAAAAACAATGATAGAGCCATGCATAATTACTGTATCATGCATATTGTAATAATTATCAGTTAGGAACATTTGGCGAGTTCCTGTACGCGGCCGCATAAATCAAAAAAATCATAACAACACTCATTAAAATAAGGCGTTCGTGTCGTTTCTCACTTTTTTTAGCCTAGACGATGTAGCAAACAAAGTAAGTATAAGCACACTGTGCTTTTAATTGGCTGAAATTTTTTTTCGCGTCGGAAATTTTTTTTCAAACTTTCAGCAATGATTGACCAAAACTATTATAATGAAAATTATCCAGCGCATTTTTTATCTTCTTACCTTCTTCATCTTCATTGAAGCACTTGAGGTTTACTGAAGTTAAGCACATAAGATATTCTTATAATTATTGATATTCACTGAAACACCGTTCTTTGTGCGCTGAGGTGGAGTGAGTGACGTAACTAGCGCGGCAACTAACTCGCCTTCTGTTGGAAGATCATATTGGGCGTTTTGACGTTACCACCCATCAGCCTAGACAAATGTTAAATTTTCTTTCAGAAAAAAGACTATAATTTGTTTACCTTTATCCTTGCAGCTTCCCAACATCCAAGCTCTCAAACATCACAAGCCAAATGAAATTACTTTCGATTTCCCGTAGAAATTATGCGATGAAAAATCCGGGGGTCAATAAATGAAGACTTTCTTTTCCGCACAAGTTATCTTTCCTTATAACGAATTATTACTTTTCAATATAATTGTTAAATATAATTTTTGATTACAAAAATATTTTACATTGTATTTTAAGTTTGAAAAAGTCGATTCTACTTAGTTCTTTGTTTTCATGTCCAACCCCCGTCTCAAAAGAAGTCCCAGAATCCCGAGATTTTGGCAGTCGGGCGTTCAAAACAAAGGCGTTTTTATTTTCCGCCCACTTACGAAATTTTCTTTAAAATAGGCATTTAAAATATCAAATTTAAAAATAATAGTATAAAACCTTATTTTTTACCGTATAGTGTCTTTCTTCTAAAACGAAAAAACAAAATACACTAGAAAAATAAAGAAATTACGAGTGTTATCAAGCCACCCAAAATGAACTTTCATTCGTCGCGCGTCATTGGATTGTTATACGTCACGATCTATTGTCAACCATTGTCCAATCCCGTGAGCGATTGAAATGCCGTCAGTAATAATCTGAGAAAGAGAACAATAACATTATGACATCACACAAATAAATTACGCTGGGGAAGTCCGCGAGGACAACACGCGGTCTTAACTTTTTTCCCTCGTAAGTTTGGGGGGAAAACGAAAGTACTCTATATTTTACGTATGGGAAAGTGTAAGAAAGATTTACAAAATAGAAAAGTTTCGTTTTGGGGTAAAGAATCAGTATTGTGAATTTAAGCGAGTTTCTATTTTGCATTTTTTCTACAGAGCCAAATAAAGATTTTTTCTATTGTTCTTGCTCGATTGCCTCTAAGGATAAGTTACGTAGGTATGAGGCTATCGAGACACGATGTGACGAATTTGCGCGGAAAGAAAATTTAACATTTGTCTAGGCTGCCCATTGAAGCAGCGGGCGCCTCTGTCTTTCCGCAACTCTTTCCACCATTTTAGATGGTCTTAACAATAGATCCAAAAGGGCGCCATAATCTTGGAAGATGATTTGTTTTGGTCTCCGGCTTTGGGAAGTAGCAATGTTTTTGGTTGTTTTCGATGGGAAATGGTAAGAAACTTAAGTTTACAAGTGTCATTTAGTTTTTGCTGGTTTATAGAATGGCACGATCCTGGATGGTTTCCCTAACTGATTATGCATGGTTTTATCATTGTTTTTCTGCTGGACTACATAATTATTCAACAGGGTGGCCTCTTTGAAAAAAGGTCTATTTTTAAAGGATTTTATACTGATGAGTGGCGTAGAAAGCTCCCATTTATGAGCTCTTTTCACTCTCAGGTTTTTATTCACTGTAAATAGTACTACAAAAAGCGAAAGAGAACTTAAACTTAAACTTAAACTTCTTCTTGTGAGTTTTAAAACCTGCATTAAAGCAAAGTTGTGAAGGAAGAAAATGTAATGCAAGACAGAAGGTTTGCAGACTATCAGTGGAGTTTTTGATTAAATTCTACGCGTCCTACGAATGGTCTGTAACTGCATGTACAACAATTACAAACTACCAAAATTGCAGACTGGTACCTTTTTCCTATGCATCATCGCCGCCATTTTTGGAGTGTTGTTTACTAAACTGGTTCTGGAGTATGGTATTAGAAAGCATGCTTCAAAACCAGGTTAATTCCGAGAATTCGAGCGTCGTGCAGCATGCCCTGTATTATTAGTCGGCCCTAATTTTAGTCACCTCGTCAAAATTTAGTCACTAAGGACCGCCTAAGCGGTTCTATCAAGGATTTATTATACACTGGATATACAAGTAACAGATTTTTGCCGATTTCTTGTGTACTAGCTATGTCCGCAGTAATGATATTATTGTTCACTCTCCTTCCCTCATTAAACTAAAGTGGGGGGCGTACGGGAAAGCGGTTTTGCGCGGTTTGTCGGTTTCGGCCCTTTTTTTTGTCGGTTTATCGGTGAAGAGCTCGAAATATGTCGGTTTATCCGTGAAGGGAAAACATCACGGTGTCGGTGATTGAGCTGTTTTTGTTCGGTTTATCGGTGAAAAAATCAAAAATAGCGGTTTTTCGGTGATTATCACATACGTCAACTTAATGCATTGAATTTTTTAGAATAGGCATAACCAATAATAGTTCCTCAAGGATCGTATGTGGAATTTTTCATAAGATTTGTCATATATTATATGCCTGATTTTAAAGTTTTTATAATTCTATAAAGTTATTAAAATAATTTAACGTGGTTTTATTTTGTTCCTTTTCTAATCGAAAATTTTGTGCTCGCTTCGCTCGCATTTCAGTATTATTATACTCTAATTGACTTTACGCAATTCATCTCGATAAACAATGTCGCAAATTTTTCTTGCTCACTTCGCTTGCATTTCCTAAATGTTTCTAAAATGACCAAAAGTTCAAGTTACGAAGTTAAACAAATTTCGGTATAATAATGCGACCAAAAAGGGGGCGCCAGAATATGCCTAGGGGCGCCTTCAGCCAAAATTCTACTTTTGCCTCCCCACCCTTGACCTACCCACCACTCTACTGTGTACATATGACCAGCAGAAAATAAAATAGTCCAATCCAGTAATACTTTTAGGGACTCGAAAGATGCTTTTTCCAAACACGATTTTAGAGATTATAATTTTTGAGTTAAAATCGTGGACAAGTAACTTGCACAAATCTCGGCACAAATAAGTCCATCAATTTTTTTCTCGCTCACTTCGCTCGCATGGAGGGTTGAGAAAATACAAAAGTTTTCTCCATCGAGGGCAACCAACATAATAAATGCAGAAACCCGTATTGAATAGTATTGATTCACTAAGCCAGCTTATTTTCGGAAAAAAGTGTCTAAAAAGGGGTGTTTCTAGCCTAAACGAAAGCTAGAAAACTGAAAATTTTTCCGTCGCGGCGCAAACCACGGTTGCGCCTCCTGCTACTTCCTAAACAACAATTTGAATTCCTGCCAGCATGCATTGGGGATTATGGGTTAGTTTTGCCACAAAAATTTCGGAGATACATGAGGTCTACTTTATTAAGAGCTATCTACAGACCTTTTTTGAAGCAAGAGTAAAAAGTCGGTGTCGGTGAAGAGGATAAATTTTGTCGGTTTATCGGTGAAAGAGCTATTTTTGCGTAGACTAGTAAACTAGTCGTTGAAAACAGATCCATATACAAAAAATCAAGCTCCAAATAAAAAGAATCGAAGGGGTGAAGTTGCGTCTCTTTTCTGAATTTCAACGACTAGAAGCTACTTCCCTCAAAAAACGTTGTTTAATTTTACAACTTTTTTTAGGTTTTTGAGAATCCATCCAACTTTTTTGACTAAATGATATTTCATAGTAACATTGAACATGGGAACATATAAATAAATGAGCATTTCTAAAAACGCAATAAATAGAAAGAAAAATAAATGCAATCCCGCACGGGTCAGACATACAGAAATCTGTATGTCTCCCCTTACGATTTTAGGTGAAGAAAAAAAGGCGTTGGAAGAAGCTTCTAGTCGGTTATTTTCCTTTTCTCTCACGCGCGCTGAATATTTAATTAGTGTTTACATTATTTGATTGACAGTTTTATTATAATAAGGAGTAATAACCGACTAGTTTACTAGTCTATTTTTGCGCGGTTTATCGGTTTTTGGAAGTCCCGTACGCCCCCCCCCCCCCCATTAAATGACTTTTTGAAGCATTTCTATTGCATTTCTTATCAAAAATCACTCATCCAATTCCCAAAAGAGACTTATGAGAGTCAGATTCTTCCACGTAATTGATAATTATAGGTCGTTATGACGTTTCAAGCTGTGAGAAAGATGCAAAAGACACCGGAAATTTTCAAACTTCAGCCTAAAAAAAACCACCGTGCCACCACGTACCTCACTGGGAAAAATGTAAAAATTTCAACTAGTTTCCATTTTACGAAACTTTCACATTTCAACTAGTTTCCAGATTTGGAAATTTTTACAACGAGTTTCCTATAATTTCCAACATACGGAAATCTTACACTTACACTGCATTGGTGTTACTACAAGACATACTATCCAAACGGTTTTTTCGATTCATGAAAAAATAAAGTATTTATCAAAAAAGGTTCTCTTTTTTTTTGGTAATCAATTCCAACAAACAACAATCAATATAACAGTTTTTTGAAAACCATCCCACAGTGTAAACATTATCAAACAACTAAACCCAACCGCCAAAATTGTAAAAATAAGTCAATATAATTTCTATCAACAATTTCTCGTAAAATGTTTTTTTCCAACATTCTGATACCAATCATTGCTGGAGGCATCTTGTGTAGAGTGACTGTGTGGCATTTCATTGCTTTTAATGATCACAATACCAAACATCAACCAAACAAAACTGACGCCAAGCCAAATCTGGCGATTAAAAATTTCCAAAATTGTAAAAATAAGTCAATATAATTTCTATCAACAATTTCTCGTAAAATGTTTTTTTCCAACATTCTGATACCAATCATGGCTGGAGGCATCATGTGTAGAGTGACTGTGTGGCATTTCATTGCTTTTAATGATCACAATACCAAACATCAACCAAACAAAACTGACGCCAAGCCAAATCTGGCGATTAAAAATTTCCATGAAAATTATAATTGAAACTTATCTCGTAAAATGCTTTTTTCAACATTCTGGAGGTGTTCAAAGTTAGAGCTATCATATGTAGAGCCAAGCAATACATGAAAAGTCATTTGCTATCCCATTTGCCATGAGATATATGAGTCAACAAATCAAACAAAAACCAACAAATCATGTCTCTTCACTTTCATGTCACATCGTGTTTATATGGGGTATCAGAAAGCCAATCCACAAGAAAAGCCATCTTCCTTTATTATGGAGTGTTCCAAAACTATTGGTAGGTTGTTTGGAAGTAAAGAAACCCACACAGTTTGCTTTATTTTGAAGATTTAACTTGAAAACAAACTGCATCTTTCCAGTAGAAACTCATGTTTCAACCTGCTACATAACATTAGTCAGTCGGGTCTGCTACTAACATGTAATAGTTTTATAATAGCTGAGCTTGAGAATCCGTAGGCAGAACTTGTAACATGTATTATGTGTATAATTATGTCAGTCGACTTGAATCATGATACATTACTCACATTTCACTGGATGCATTTTCGCTGTAAAATTATCCGCAAAATTTTCTGACCGCGTTCTGAGACGGAGGCTAAACTATTGGAAACTTTCTTATTTTGACAGACTTTCAAAACGAAGGTTTATACACGGATTAATAATTACAATCAATTAATCAATGTTGTAAAAATGTCAAAGAATGATAAAAGTTGGTCGAGAACCCGGTTTACACGGCACGCTTTATCAATTTGCCGTACGACTTGCTTGAGCTCTCAGACTTTGCAATTTTTGAGAAAAATTAAAAGGGTGTCGATCGAGGGCGCTTATACCGACTGCAGAATACCGCCCGTTATCAACATTTCAAAACTCGTCCCAGTTTCCCTTTCTTTCTCTGGCTTGGCGGCAAACAAGATGGCGATGGTTGATGCACCTCTTGCTTGATATGAAGGAAAGAATCACACAGTTAAGTAAAAGTTTCTTGTCTGTTTGGAGCAATTCTTTTTGTCCATGTTCTGTTTAATCCTATTTCTTTGAAGTAATATTTTAATACAGTAGAAACGTCTTAGTCTATATAGAAAATACTGGTGTCCTGTCTTTTGTGGTTTATTTAAATTCTGAAGTTTATTTTCTTTACATTGATTTTAAGTCGCTTTCAACATACAGGGTACAAGTTTAGTGAGCTGAAAAAAAACAAAAATTTCTTTCAACGGGTTTCTTTAAGCAATAAAGCTTGGGTTTCAAGTGAATAAATTTTTGAGTGTAAGTCAGATGATGATGGCTAGTATATGGGTATTAGGGTTTACGACAAATAAATTTGTGGAAGAAAGAATTGATTTTAAACCGCTTAGTCAAATACTTGTAAGTTTTAATTGTTCCCTGGGTCTACACACTTGTTGTGTATGTGGCATCTTTTGATGAAACTTGAGACCCGCTTTCATAAAAAACTTTACGTATGGCTAGTTTATGAGTTTACGACAAATGAATTTGTGGAATAAAGAATTGATTTTAAACCGCTTAGTCAGATACGTGTAAGTTATAATTGTTCTCTGGGTCTACACATTTGTTGTGTATGTGGCATCTTTAGATGAAACTTGAGACCCGCTTTCATAAAAAACTTTACGTATGGCTAGTTTATGAGTTTACGACAAATGAATTTGTGGAAGAAAGAATTGATTTTAAACCGCTTAGTCAAATACGTGTAAGTTACAATTGTTCTCTGGGTCTACACTTTTGTTGTGTATGTGGCATCTTTAGATGAAACTTGAGACCCGCTTTCATAAAAAATTTTACGTATGGCTAGTTTATGAGTTTACGACAAATGAATTTGTGGAATAAAGAATTGATTTTAAACCGCTTAGTCAGATACGTGTAAGTTTTAATTGTTCCCTGGGTCTACACATTTGTTGTGTATGTGGCATCTTTTGATGAAACTTGAGACCCGCTTTCATAAAAAACTTTACGTATGGCTAGTTTATGAGTTTACGACAAATGAATTTGTGGAAGAAAGAATTGATTTTAAACCGCTTAGTCAAATACGTGTAAGTTATAATTGTTCTCTGGGTCTACATTTTTGTTGTGTATGTGGCATCTTTAGTAGGGTAGATCGTCAAATGGCAAAGTCAAAAAATTCAAAGTGTAGTATTTTTTTGTGAAAATTTAATCTATTGTAAGACATTTTGCGCAAATTTTAACCTCCTAGGTCAAAAATCCAGCATTCCCCAGGGGGGTCTTTGATTCGCACTAAAGCAAAAAATGAGTAAAAATGGCATTTTTTGCCCATTTTAAGACTATAAAAAGCCAGGAAATGGTCTAAATGGTTTCTAAATGGTGTCTTGTACTAATATTCAACACAAAAAGACAAAATAACCCCAGCGAGATCGCTCAATGTTCAATTTCAGGCTAAAAAGGCCGATTTTCTCGGATTCTGGGTAGCAAAATACATGAAAGCAGCATTTTTGAGGACCCACAACTTTTAAACTTTTTAAGGTATACACTTGAAATTTTCAGCAATGAAACACTTCAGAGAAAGCTCCAGGAAAAATCAATTTTGAGTTTTCAAAAATTTCCTATAAATCCATAATGGCGCCCTAGAAATTGAGTTTTCATGCTAAATGCCAATATTTCATGCTAAAACTTGGTTTTCTCAGGCTAAAATCTCAAAAATTATTTCAAATGGTGTTCTGAAATCTTTGGATCTTGGAAGTATTCTGAAAATACTCTGGGAGAATCAAAATGGTTTGGGTTAGAAATTTGCCTAAGTCTGCCATTATTGTATTGCATTTCCCACTAAAACGCGATATTTAGAGTTAAAGTCCAATTTTCTCAGGCTAAAATCTCAAAAATGGTTTCAAATGGTGTCCTGAAATTTTTTGGTGTTGAAAGTATTCTGAAAATACTAGGGGAGAATCAAAATGGTTTGGGTCAGAAATTTGCCCTAGTCTGCCATTATGGTATTGCATTTCCAACTAAAACGCGATTTTTAGAGTTGAAGTCTAATTTTCTCAGGCTAAAATCTCAAAAATGGTTTCAAATAGGGTCCTGAAATCTTTTGGTGTTGAAAGTATTCTGGATATACTCTGGGAGAACCAAAATGGTTCGGGTTAGAAATTTGCCAAAGTCTGTCATTATCGAATTGTATTTCCCACTAAAACGCAATATTTAGAGCTAAACTCTAATTTTCTCAGGCTAAAATCTCAAAAGTGGTTTCAAATAGGGTCCTGAAATCGTTTGGTGTTGAAAGTATTCTGGAAATACTCTGGGAAAACCAAAATGGTTTTGGTCAGAAATTTGCCAAAGTCTGCCATTATGGAATTGTATTTCATTCTAAAACACAATGTTTTGAGTACGCTTGAGTGTTCTTCCTAAAGAAATAGAATTCATAATGGCAGACTTTGGCATATATATGACCATTGTGAACCACTGTGATTTTCCTTGAGTGTTCCCAGAATACTTTCAACACCAAAAGATTTCAGGACCCTATTTGAAACCATTTTTGAGATTCTAGCCTGAGAAAATTAGACTTTAACTCTAAATATCACGTTTTAGTGTGAAATGCAATACCATATTGGCAGACTTAGCCAAGTTTCAAACCCAAACCATTTTGGTTCTCCCAGAGTATATCCAGAATACTTTCAACACAAAACATTCAGACCTCAGACCATATTGAACCCAAGAGATTTATCTGAGACGTAACTCTAAATATCCGTTTTAGTGTGAAATGCATACCATATTGGCAGACTTAGCCAAGTTTCAAACCCAAACCATTTTGGTTCTCCAGAGTATATCCAGAATACTTCACACCAAAAAAATTCAGGAAAATTTGAAACCATTTTGAGATCTTAGCCTGAGAAAATTAGACTACTCTAAAATATCGCGTTTTAAGTGGACATGCAATTCCATAATGGCGGACTTTGCATTTCTAACCCAAACCATTTTGATTCTCCCAGAGTTTTCCAGAATACTTTCACACCCAGATTTCAGAACACCATTTTGAAACATTTTGATATTTTTCGCCTGAGAAAAACCAAGTTTTAGCTGAATATTGGCATTAACATGAAAAACAATTTCTAGGGCGCATATGGATTTATAGGAAAATATTTGAAAACTCAAGTTTGATTTTCCTGGAGGCTTTTTGAAGTTTTCATTGGCTAAAATTAAGTGGTACTTAAAAGTAAAGTTGTGGGTCCTCAAAATGCTGCTTTCATGCATTTTTGCTACCCAGAATCCGAGAAAATCAGCCTTTTTAGCTTGAAATTGAAACATTGAGCGATCTTGCTGGGGTTATTTTGTCTTTTTATGTTGAAATTAGTGCAAGACACATTTTACAACCATTTTGACCCTTTACTGGTTCATAGTCTTAAAATGGGCAAAAATGCCATTTTTACTCATTTTTCGTAGTGCGAATCAAAGACCCCCTGGGGAATGCGATTATTACCTAGGGGAAAATTGCCTCAAAATGTCTACAATAGATTAAATTTTCACAAAAAATACTACACTTTGATTTTTGACATCATGCAAAAAATGGGAGTTGACGATCTACCCGCTTTAGAGAACTTGAGACCCGCTTTCTAAAAAAGTTACGTATGGCTAGTTTAGAGTTACGACAATGAATTTGTGGAATAAAATTGATTTTAAATCGCTTATCAGATACTGGTAGTTTTTGTTCCCTGGGTTCACATTTGATTGTATGTGCATCTTTTGATAAACTGAGACCCGCTTTAAAAGCTTTACGTATGGCTAGTTTATGAGTTACGACAATAATATTTTGAAACTGTTAATTCAATAAATATTTTCCGTTTTATTGGTCTTCTCTTTTTCCAAATAATCTTATGACAAAACTTGAGAAATAATCTGCATGGGGATTGAAGATATACATTGAAGAAGGCAATTGATGTATGTGTTGGGCTGTTTCTACGTTAAGGTTTTTTGACTGTCTGATGTTGAAAGACTTTGCTTTCTAAAGTGACTTATAATTTTTTTTCCCATTTTTCAGCACTTCAATTGGATGGTAACATTCATTTGCGGCTCGGAATTAGAGCGTAATTCTTAAAAGTAAGACTTTTTTTAATTTTTGTCTTTTCACAATAAAATTTTTATTCCCTTCGAGAATATTGCTGTTCTTCTTCCAATGTTTATTTGATTATTTATTTTACTGTTTAAGTCTTTAAAGAAAAGTTTTATATGATTTGGATAGCCTTTATTTCCACGTAGATGGTAATCAAACTTAATTTTTTTTTATAGGAGCTCCTTTGGACGATGCTTAGTGAATTGATCATCATATGGAACTCAATGGATGAATGCGATACTGCCAATGGAATAACGAACTAACAAATATGGTGGACTTCATCTTTCGAAATTGACGACACGCCAAAAACTCAGAAAGTTTTTCAAGCCCACAAAAAAAACCTTTTTTTTTAATGTAAAAGAATTTTATCCAATTCGAAGGAAGTCTTTTTATTACCTTTCTGAATTAAGAATCGTTCACGGCTCAAAATTAAACATTTTGAAAATCCGAGGTTTATTTATTTAATTTATTTAAAAACAAACGTTTGAAAGAATATAGTCATTTATATATTTTAATTTATTTTATTAGTAATATATTTCCATCAATCTCTATCACTAAATCATTTCTTAACGTTTAAAGTTATGGAGATCATTTTTTTCCTGTGCTTAAAAGATAAAAGTCGTGACATGAAGTTCTGGTTCTTACAAGAGTCCCTCTGATTCATTGTCATTTTTAAAAACGATGACCTTAAAAATTTAATCATATTTGGTATTTTGATAAAATGTAGTCTTCTTTCTACTTTGAGCTTTATGTTCTATATTATTGGAGCTGCTGGTCAGTTCCTTTTTCTATTTTTTCCGAAGGCGACTGAGTGTGGCCCTTAAAACGTGAAATCACTAGCCATCACAATCGGGGATCGGGGGTTTGTTTGTGGTATCCTTTTTTTTTTTTTTTTAATTTATTTGGTGGGCTTTTGTATTTGTCCCCATTTTTAGTAGGGGGATGAACTGACGGAAGTGTGTTATCAAAAAAGGTTTTTTGCAAGTCATTTTTCTCCCTATTACTTTTTCTATCTCAGTGGATAGGTTTTTTTCACATACCACTATTAATCCCTTTAACTTTTTGCTAATTACCCTATTTGGCGAATGAGTAAAAAATAAAAAATACCAAAAAAAATCGAAACACAAATTAACAAAAAAGTCTTAACTTTTTTCGTTTATCAGTTTGAGTATTTATATATCACTACTTTTCTTTTTCTAAAATGACAGATATTACATACCTTCACTATATATATTATTTTTTTTGTATAGACTTTCTATGGTATGATGATGAGAAAATAAATGTAATATGAACGTATAATTTATAAATGTCTACAATTTTCTTAAAGCATTATAGGCCGTTGTATTTATGATATTAAATACTTCAAAGCTCAATTAAAAAGTTACATTAGAACCAGACTGATCGCCCTATCTCACCTAAATGAAGAGAAAAATTTCGAACAAAAATCGCTCGAATTTGACTAATTTGCAGCAATCTTTTCGATGAAAACTCGGGTTTCATGCGCAAAGTTCTTTTCTACTGAGCAATTTCGACTAAATTTTCTCGGAGGAACTAACTCCACAATTTCACTACCTGTAAACCACTTGCACACTAGCACTTTAGAAAGATTTTTCCATGGGAAATTTCGAATTTCGACTTTTCCCATTTTATCCGGAAACTACATTGTAAACTTCGCCATAATTTCCGCTTCGGGAAATTACCTCGGAAATTTCGCGTGTAACCTGATTTCGTTTTGGGAAAACTATTGGAAACTACTAATTTCTATATGATTTCACCTCCAGGAAACCATGGTGAAATTTTCACATTTTTCCCAGTGCCTCCAAAGGATTTTTATACCACAGTAGAGCCAAGACACTCAAGTCTTATGTATGTTAATTTCAGCTTTTCTGGGAACAGTCTTTCAAATTTGTTTTTCTGCAAATGTACAAAACGAAAGAGCTAGAGAACTTTTTAAAAATAAGACTGATAAACATTTTTAAAAATCAGACATCTTTCGAGCCACCATGACAGTTTCCTTTGCGGACAAAGCTAGAACATCAATTGTTTTTTGAAACAAAGGAAATACAATGATCGCTCTCCATCGTTTTATGAGTCGTTTATCCAGTGTATAATAAATCTTTGGTTCTATTTACAGTTAATTTGGCCCAAATTTCACCAAGCCAAAATTAAGGACCGACTAAGTTTTGGCCGATAAGGTACCTTATCGGGGAAAAAAATGTGCGGAGTTATATTTAGTCGGGTAAAAACTTCGTCACTTTCCCTAGGCTGCTGGCATCCACTAACGGATTCGTGCTCCTTATAGACTACCTGGGGTTTTGTAGAGGTCTGCGATTCAGACTACACTTTCCCCCGACCAAAATTTAAAATTCGTCACTTTTCCCCGACGAAATTTACAATTTAGTCACTTTCACCCAACTAAATGTCCAAATGAAATGGTTTCCTTCACTAGCTCGAAAAATGATCTTGTTTTCGGTTAATAAAGGTGTAAAAAATTTAGATTTTAATTTTGGTTTGGGTTTAAAAAAATTGGGTAAAAGTTTTGGTCGGGGATAAAAAAATCAGGTATCTATTATTACCTCACACACTTAATCTTTGGAGAACGTTTGCGAGTTAATCCTCGTGATGTTATTTCTCAGAATAACTTAGAGTAAATTATGACGAAATGACGACACAGTGCATATAATGCGAATGTTTGAGAGCCCAGTTATTTTGAGTACAAACTTTCGCAATTTTACTCTTTCTTGCGCGAGTAAATGTTTAGGAAAATTCTCGAAAGGGACATTTTTCTGGAAAAAAAGGATAAAATCAATAGCACGTTTTACTTTTAGCCCCATTAGTAAAAAGACAAAGTTTCAATCCAATAATTTAATAAATATTTGCCTCTCTAAGCAATTTTTTGTGTGAAAACTTTCATTTATTTGCGAAAGTTTAGGCTCGCGAAAAAAATTTGTAAAGTTTGTAAGCCTAGAGGGCTAGAGTACTGAACTATGTGAAGAAAAATAGTACAACTCTTAGAATTCTAATAAAGAAGCATCCCTTTCTTATAGATTTCTAAAGCCCGAAGCGCTAGATGGCAAAAAGTACGCCAGTGGTTAGGTAGGAAATCCCACCTAGGTCACGTGACATTACAATAGAATTTAAGCGCTTGACCAATCAGAAGCTTCGCGGGTTTTTGAAAACAATAGTGATTAGACTATATTTTTTCCGATATTCACCTTTTTGGATCAGGTGACGTTAGCGTGGTCGGTGTCGTTTAAGTGAACTAGTATATTTTACAAGTTCACTTAAGCGACACCACCCAAAATGATAGTACCGGACTGACGATGGCACATTTCAGAAAGTGGGCCACCGTCTAAGATATAATTTACTGACCAGCCAGAATTCACTAGTTCACTAAGCGACCCCGCTATTCACTTAAGCGACACCGCTATCACTTAGCGACACCACTAGTTTTAAGCGACACCCACTAGTTCACTTAAGCGACACCTACTAGTTCACTTAAGCGACACCTACTAGTTCACTTAAGCGACCACCAACACTACTCGTTCACTTAAGCGAACCTACTAGTTCACTTAAGCACTTACTTAAGCGACACCTTCTAGTTCACTTAAGCGACACCTACAAGTTCACTTAAGCGACACCCGCTAGTTCACTTAAGCGACACCCACTGGTTCACTTAAGCGACACCTTCTAGTTCACTTAAGCGACACCTACTAGTTCACTTAAGCGACACCCACTGGTTCACTTAAGCGACACCTTCTAGTTCACTTAAGCGACACCAAGCCTTACAAGTTCACTTAAGCGACACCCGCTAGTTCACTTAAGCGCACCCACTAGCTACACCCCAACCTACAAATTCACTTTGCTGGCTTGGATTATCTGCTGGCTTACCCAAGCCTCGCATCAAGTTTAGCTAGTTCCGGACCATCGCGCCGTATTCATAGCGGCTATATCGTCCAGGATAGGTCGAATTCTTTGCGAATTTCACGTCACTGAGATGCTTTTACAAGGGAGTTTTGTACAAACATAACGTCAATAAAATCAAATGCAATGCAATGCTTCGCCGCCAAGAAAACTAGGTAAATCGTAATTACCATTCACACCTATCAAATATAAATGAAATTGAAAATGACGTCATTTTACGAAAATAAAAATTAGTACCCTAGAGGTGGATCCTTAACTTGAGGTCGAGATTTCGTTGATATAGCATTATATTTTGCCTTTTTACTATAGCATAATTTTGCTGGCTCAGCAAAAAAGGACATTTTTGCTTATTGACAAAATGAGAAAACGTATTTAAGCTTATTTGCCACTGTTTTTGTCTAAGAAAATCCAATTTCGCGAAAACTAATTCCTATGAAATAAGTCAATTTTGATGATTTGCAAAATTAAATTCCATCAAAACACGTGGATTTTTGCGAATGGCCTGATTCGCGAAATATTTGGACGCGAAAATTTCTGACATTAAAGTAGCTTACATCCACTCCAATTCACGCTGAAACTCTAAAGATGGAGACCGGTATCCCACCGGAGAGGAAATGATAGTCGGTCTCAATTGTTCTTGTTGTAGCAAGCCAATAATAAGGAGTTGGACCTGTAATCCCCGAAAATCAGAATTTGGGCCGGCGGGGCCTCATTCTGCAACGCCTCATTCCGTTGATAGGTCACCTTGAACTACAATCCAAATCTTTCAGGTTTTTAAACTCTTTCTAACAGTCAAAGCTTTAGCTTGTGGGAAAGGAATTCTACATGAGGTTCCAGATACCTTATCGGTAGAAAATATGTCAGCAAAAAAATTCCTCTTTTTGCCGAAGAATATTTTTCCCGGTGAATTTTTTACCGATAAGGTATTGAGTAACGTTAGATTTCCAGAGGAATGGAAAACGGTAAAACGCCAATAAATAAATTGAATAATCATTGCGGTCATAAATGTTTCCCTCGGCTCCTGTCGGGTGTTTTTTTGTCTTAAATGGTACTGAAACCGTATTCAACAACCACACATTCGGTATTCAGCAAAAATGTTAGTTTCATGTAAAGAAATCGTATAGAGGATAGACTTTGGAAAAATTTTGTTCGTCATCGTTTCGTTGTCTTTCCCTTTTGATGGGTACGGTGAAGGAGAAGCTGAATCAAAATTTTGGTTACCGCCCCCACCTTACATGTGTGGTTCCAGGCAGCCCTTATAAATAGAAGATATTTGTATCGACGGGGAAAATCTTACCCTAAAACTTATACTTTATATGAGGCTAGCCAATAATCAAGGCCAAAACCTAAGCACTACGTCTCCGATCTTTCTTGGCTAAAACCCCCTTCAAAATATTATGCAAATTAGAAGTTAAATTAGCAATTTATCGCCCCTTACTACAAAAAGTTTGTGTCGAAACTTTGTCAAAATTTTGAACAATTCTCCTCTTTTTAGGCTAAAAACTTTGTGAGGTAAAAAAGGGCATCAAAATTAGTGTTCTGAGGCGCCTTTTGGCACCCCGTAAAAAATCGGCATTGGGGGGATAATTGCTTCCTGCCCCTTCCACCTGTCACCGACAACTTCACGCTGGTGGTCAAGGTAAGCCCATAAGAACGTCACAAAAAATAAGGTCACAAAACTTTACAAAAGCAAAATTAGCGCATGAATACGTAGACTGGAGTCGTTTATAATGCGTGTAATACTAACAATACCAATACTAATAATAATAATACGGGATTTAGTTTGTATAAACGACTGGAAGAATCCGGTGTTCCATCCTTATAGATACAGGGGCTAGCTACGCAGAAACTTGCGTAGCGAGAAACAATTTATCAAGCAACAACAAAC
Source organism: Clytia hemisphaerica (assembly GCF_902728285.1). Classification (NCBI taxonomy): domain Eukaryota; kingdom Metazoa; phylum Cnidaria; class Hydrozoa; order Leptothecata; family Clytiidae; genus Clytia; species Clytia hemisphaerica. Next base: position 1,050,702 of record NW_027103507.1, on the reverse strand, counting down.
TCTCGAAACGAAATCAACTCAAATGAAAAACTTTCAATACACAAATCCACACATATTCTTTTTTCTCAAGAATTATTTTGAGCAGGAAAAAATTATAATTGCAATATTGACACTTTTCTTTTGTTTGGAGTTAGTGTACAAAGGTTTCTAGACGACTAAAATTGTTTCATTCATTACTTTTTGCTTTATTTCTACTATGTATAAATTAGTCGTCTAGCTTGCTAGACTAATGAATACGTGGATTAGCAAAAATTTGTGCATGAATACGTGGATTTAGGGTTGACTCGGGGGCTCTTTAGTTCTAAAATAGGAGATTTTGTCGAGAAACTTTGGTAATCGCTTCGCTTGTAAGTAACATTCACGACTTTTATGACTTCAATAAGGGCTAAAAAGAGCACATATCATTTGCCTGTGTCAAGGGAAAGAAGAAATGTTAGTGACAATTTTTCATTTCGTTTGCTCTTATCTTTTTTCCGTTTAACAAGATTCTTACAAGCCTAAAAAATCATTAAGCTTCAAAAATATCTGCATATTGATCTCTCAACATCAACAAAAAAAAATCCTCTAGGTCTTCTCTTTGACCAATTGGGGCGTGGCGGATATTATATTCCGCCACGTATCCTCCTGCCCTATGGCATTGGATTCCCATGTGGGATCCTAGCCACTTGCTTGCATGAATTTCACTTTCTGCACCACCAATAAAAAGCTCCACCTGGTTGGATGTAATGACGCCGTCTGGAAAAAGATAATTGTTTTCGGCGAAAACGGTAGTTTGTGCTAAAATTGGAATTTGACTTTGGTTGCTATATCTTCCATCGTGGTCGTGAAGTAGCAACCGATTTTGATCCCCCCATATGATGATCAAAATTTGGCATGGGTTTTCACTCTTGCATTCCTAAATAAAGAATCGTTGAGTTATGATTAATGTGTGTAATAAAATTGATACTAACCCCTATTTTTTATATGCAGAGCATATTGAGGGGTATTTTGGCCCCTTTCCTCGGATCTCAGGACTGACAAGCACTATAAACTTAAAACTTTGATTAATGACAGATATTAACAAACGAAGATGATTTGCAAAATTTCTGGTTAGATCGGCAATCTACTTACTCTGAGTCTCTTAACCAAAACATTCTGTCCAATGCCACCAATGGAAATGGGATGGGCCTCCAACCAAGCCTGTGATTGTTCTCTAAAGGCCTTTAGCATCTCAATTGCAGTTCTTTTACCAATATTATTCCTAGTTCTGATCTCCTAAAAAAACAATAATATACAATAATCAGTAGAGAGGCCAAATCTTATCCAAAGCCAAGGTGGTTTGATTCGATGACCACTTCAACTAAAGTCAACTAAAAACGGGCAATGGAAGAAGATTAAGTTCTCAAAAAAGAATATGACATTTTTACTTTTTTGGAATTACCCTGAGGGACCACAACAATTTAAATCCGAAAATGCTTGGGAATGCCATTAATTCTTGGGAATTTTACACTTGCCTGCCAAAAATATTCGAAGACTAACTTCCCTTGATCCATATTAAACAGTTATTGGACAAAGTCGGATCCAATATTTTTCACATTGGATGAGACTGCGTCCAAATAAAATGGTTTATTATCGGCTGATCACTAAAATATTAACCAAATGTCGCGCGTCGGATAATAATTGACAATATATTGTTGTATAGTCTAATTAGCACTTCTATCGGCTCTTTTTACACCGGTCCCTTTTACGCAAGCCCTTTTTACGCCACAGCTCATTTTTGGCCCGGCCCTAATTTAATTGCTACCCCTTACGCTGGCCTTATATACATGTTTCACAATAAAGTTTTTAACCTTTCACTCCCGGAGCTTTGCACTTTTTGAAAAGAATTCAATAATTTCGCACCGACGTCTCGCGTCAACAAGACATCGCTTAAGGGGTAAGGCAGTCTGAAACAAAGCCTGTTTTCCTCAAAATTTCGGAAACCTCTTTTTTCCAGAGATACGTCCCGTCAAAGTTGGGACCCGGGAGTACCCGTTAGATTGGTTTTTGGAAGTGAAAGGGTATTTGATTTGAAAGTCAGCAATCTTCCACTTACGTCGACATTATTTTCAATAAACCAATCTCTCATAACGTTGATCCACTGTTCCAATGTAAGTCTGCTGTTTTCGAAAAAAGAATCTTTTCGCACTGAAACTTTCCCTTTGCATTTTGCACATCTCCTGAAAAGCAAAATCAGAGATACACGCTTTTTTTATAAGAACATATTTATAAGAACAAGAGGCTAAAATTAGGCCAAAACCTAAGTACAAATTAAGAACAAATGTCAAAATGTTAATTTTATCTGGAGTATTATGGTACTAGTAGTTTATCTTTTTTATTCAAAAATTGAGATTTTGTCGGTTTTCCGCAAGTTTTTGAAATTTTGTCAACTTCAGTAATAATTTTACGATGTTATGCAAAAAGATATAACAATTTCTCTGTGCCAAGTTTCAGCCACAATGCTGGACAAAAGGTTTGTAGACTTCTGCAATATTTTCAAAATACTTCAATATCGATCAAAAACAAGTTCCCAAGAGGCTCTGGGTGCTTTCCAAACCCATCCAATGATGTTCAAAGTCCATGAAAGTCACCCACTGCAGTCTAACCGTCGTCGTCCCAAACGCCGGTTAACCGCCTTGCGCATCAAAAGCCTTTAAAATATTATAATGTGGGTTAAAGTAAATCAAACAGATATAACGGAAAACCCCTTCAAAAGTTAAAAATATTTCTCTTTTATTAATTCCTGGTATCGTTTTGGACATAATCATAAACATTATACTTCTAAATAAGTCAAATTTTGTGTTGTGGAGCCATAGCAGCAAAATATAATCGGCTGGCGATTATAATTTTGAGGCCGGCGAAATTCACCGTTCGCTGGGCCAAAATAAGAACACTGCTTAAGGTTGATAGGGGTTGACACTTCCATGAATGCTCCTAAAGTTAAACAAAAATCTGGACATAAAACTACAGGGCCCACTTAACCTAGTTATCCAGTCCATCAAAAGGCCTTAAGTGCCCCCGGGCTAATGTTTAAGCATTTGAACGGGAATTTAACAGTATGCATCAATAACATTATATACGATAAATTATATCTCTCACCAAAAAGCTCCTGCAGGGTCGAGGGTCATCTCCTTTTGCGCATGGTTTTTACTACAAGATCTTCTACTTGCCAAAAGTCCAAGGTTTTGCATTTCAATGACCAAATCTTTATTTTCTCCAACGAAATGTAAAAGTTGTTGAAACGCCATTTTCACTAAGAAGCCTAAGAAAGAATTTCGCACTAAAGTGACCTGACCTGATTCGACTGAAATTGTACATTAGACTATTGAAAAAAAAGTTTTCAGTCGCTGATATATAAAAAAACCACACAGAACCTATTCAGACAACTGTCTAGATTAAACAAAAAATTTAAACCCACCCTGTCTCACAAAACCCCTTTGTATCTTTGTCTGAGCTGAGAAAAATGGGGGAGAAATGGTATGGGCGCGATCGCATCACGTTTTTATGGAGGAGGTGGTTTTTATATGAAATCAACAAGCAATCGAACTGTGATGACAATGTCTGAGGGTAATATTCAGGCTAGATATCGCCTAATAAAAAAGTTTAGCCACTTACCCCCGACTTTTTTTCCTTATGAGGTATGTAAAATTCAACCAAAAAATAAATAATAATTACCAACCTTCATAATGAGACAGGGTGCTGCAACAATTATTGTATTTTTTTGAAACTTCATGCTGTTTAGTTTCACTGTCTAGCCATTTTTAAAACTGTTCCTCTAAAAAGTTTTGAGACATCTGTTTTGACATTTGACATTAAACCATTTGACATTGTTGTGAGTGGACATGGCTGCGAGAAGAAACTTTGATTGGGGAGGAACTTTATTCGGAAATGATAAGCTTGAGATTATAACTTTCCTACAAGCTAGAAATTTGGTTTCTCTTAACAAGATATGCGGAGTTTGCCAAAATCAGATGCACCTAGAACGACATGATTGTCCAGATGGATTTAGATGGTAAGTTACTCTTTTAATTTCGTGTCCCACTCCTAACACTTTAAGCGTACAAGCTTTCGCGAGCAGAAACTTTCGCGAGGTCTAAAATTTGCGAAATTTATGACATTTACTTTCGCGAATTCGAGGAAAAAGTATTTTTCGCGAGCATAAACTTTCGCGAATTGGGTGATGGAAATGAAAATTTTCACACGAAAAATAGTTCAAAAGTGACAAATGCTTTTCGATTTTGATTGAAAACTGGTATTATGATTTCGAAGTTTTACAGATTTCCAACATTTTAAACAATCTTTCGCGAGCATAAACTTTCGCGAATTTACAAAGACATTTACTTTCGCAAAAAAGGCCAAAATTCGCGAAAATCGCGAAAGCTTCTGCTCGCGAAAGTTTGTACGCTTAAAGTACAATTCTGCTCGTAAAATCTGTGGTGTTTGTCATAGCTCCTCGGTTGACCACTGCCTAATTTTTGAGTCTGCTAAATAGCGTGCCACGCGTGCTAGCGTGCTATGCGTGCCAGCGTGCCATGCGTGCCTGCGTGCCAACGTGCCAGCGTGCCAACGTGCCATGGCGTGCCAACGTGCCAGCGTGCCAACGTGCCTTGGCGTGCCAACGTGCCAGCGTGCCATCCAAATTTGGCGTGCCATCAAAACTTCGGCGTGCCATACGAATTTCGGCGTGCCATCCGAATTTTGGCGTGCCATTCAAATTTCGGCGTGCCATCCGAATTTCGGCGTGCCATTCGAATTTTGGCGTGCCATCCGAATTTCGGCGTGCCATCCGAATTTTGGCGTGCCATCCGAATTTTGGCGTGCCATTCAAATTTCGGCGTGCTCGTCCGAATTTTTACCGAAATTTCGGTAAAGCTTGCAGGAGAAGATGACACAACTTGGACCCCCCCCCCAATATAGGCTCCCTCAAAATTAGTGGGAAAGCATTTTCAAGGTTATTTTATGTAATGACACTTAAATTATGTAAATAATGGCATTATCACAAAATATGAGGTGTATACACCAATTTACAACAAGATGTTTTCTCATGCTCAATAGGATGCTGGCGGTGTAAATGAATATAGATTGTCATGCAATGAAAACATTAAATGCTCCAAGAGAGCTGTTTTAGAGATATGAAAATTGTAGTACTTTTATTATTATTTTATTAATTTCATTTTTATATGAACAGAGCATTACATAACTTTAAAAGTTTTGAAGGAGATATACGTGTTTCTTCCACGCGTAAGGCAGTAGTCTACCTGTCATTTTCTTGACAAAGCAAAATCTCATTTTCAGCTTTATATATAATATATGTTTAGATACTTAGCGTTATGCTTTTTTCTTGAGCATATGGTAATTTAAGCTGAGGCTGGACATATGTATAATATGCTTAATTTTCTATTGTTCTAAAACAATAAATCCATTCTATTCGAGCCAGAATCCCAGCTTTGTTATGCTTATACGCATTATGCTTATAAATAAAAAAACGTGTAGTGTACTTTTGGATGACAGTCAAGTATTCTTAAGAAATTGCCAAAATTGAGGGTGAATTATTCTTAACATGTTCTTACTTTTTTGGACTTGACTATTTTACAAACATGAGAAATAATCATATTAAGAGTTTTGGACTTTTGAGTTTCATCCTGATATTCTTATAGAAGATATTCTTATATAAAAAAGCGTTTATCTTAAATGCTCCAAACAACGTTAAACTACCTGCAGATGTTATGTCATTTTCAGTCGTTTTGAGCAGCTTGGAGTCTTGTACAGTAGAGTAAACAAGGATGAAGCAACATTGGCTTACTTTCAGGTACCTACCGGGGGTTGGAAAAGATGTCAAAACTTAATATACGAGGGGGGGTGGAATAAAAATATCCTGGATGGAAAACTTTCGAAAAATTAATCATAGCGCACCGGCTTTTAGGTATCCGAGAGTAGATTAAACGACATAGTAATGATGTTTCTATGTCACGAATAGGTAACTGCTTTGACGTTAAAATCTACTCTCATACGCAGATCTTTCTTCACCCCTGTCTACGCTACTGTTCTAAAAAATTGAAAAGCTTTTCATTCTGAAACCTTTTGAAAAAGTTTTTTTCTGGAATTTTTTTTTTTTGAAAACCTAAAACTTCAAAATAGCCAAAAAGCTCATGAGTTTACGGTTACCGTTTTTGCATTTTTAAATCAAGTGGTCGGGAGCTGTAGCCAAAAATAAGGAGCTTAGTTAAATAGTTGTCCAAGGGCTAAAGTAATTTTCAGAAGTCATCATTTTTCTTGACTTTTTCTTTTTCTTACTCCGCTCACTTGCCGTACCTTAACCCGTGTAAGAGACCGTAGTAAGTGTATATTTCAAAATCTCGCCTAACAATTAATGTTTCATGGAAAATAAAGACTCTGAAAATTTGAAAAAGTACGCAAAGTTTGGTTGTCACGCCAAAACTTGGATGGCACGCCGGAATTTGGTTGGCACGCCAGAATTTGGTTGGCACGCCAAAACTTGGATGGCACGCCGGAATAAGGATGGCACGCCAAAAGTTGGTTGACACGCCAAAATTTGGATGGCACGCCAAAATTTGGATGGTACGCCAAAATTTGGATGGCACGCCAAAATTTGGATGGCACGCCAAATTTTGGATGGCACGTATGCACGCTGGCACGCCAAGACACGTTGGCACGCTAGCACGTTGGCACGCTAGCACGTTGGCACGCCAAGACAGTTGGCACGCCAAGACAGTTGGCACGCCAAGACAGTTGGCACGCCAAGACAGTTGGCACGCCAAGACAGTTGGCACGCTGGCACGCTGACACGCCAAGACAGTTGGCACGCTGGCACGTTGGCACGCCAAGACAGTTGGCACGAAGGCACGCATGGCACGCTGGCACGCCTAAAAACCGATGGCACGCTGGCACGCGTGGCACGCGATTTAGCAGACTCCCTATTTTTAAACTTTAAAACGGCAAAAGCTGTGTATCACCGCACAAAAAGGCTGTTTACCGACCCTCCTCTATCAACTGGCCATAACTCAAAACCACTACGTTTTCAGCCAAAATACCCTAGTTGTTCTAGAAAGCTGAGACCGAGAGCCGCAGAGAGCTTTTCAACGATGCCAATTTTTTTCCTAGAACACATTTTCAGAGTCACAATCACTATTTGAAGTTTGATTTTTCTGAAAAAAAAGAGGTTGGAAAAAGTGCTATAAAATCAGTGCGCCGTCTAATTTAGAGTTAAGATCACCGTCATTTTAAAGACAGAGAACAGAGACTTATTTCGGAGAGTAACTTCGTACTTAAGAGCTCGGAGGCTCAACATTGGTGTGTTCAGAAAGATGTCCGGGTTGAGAATTCTCCGTTGGGGAGCTGTTCGTTCAGGAAAATGTCTGGTCGGGGTATTGTTCAGTCAGGGAAATGTCCGTTTGGAGAAATTACTGGTCGGGAAAACGTCCTGTGCTCGTCAGCGATAAATTGCACATTATTAGAGGGTTTGAATAGCAAGATTGATAATTTCATCAATATTTTTTTAAATTTAGGAGATGTAACCGACCCTGTCGTGCTGTGAGAAGAATTAGAGATGGAACGATCTTTGAGCCATGGAGAAGGTTTCGGCTTTCAGATATGGTTTTTGCAATTTATTTGTGGTCACATCGGACCAAAGCTGTTGCGATAGAGAGGATCACTGGAATCCCGAAGAAACAAATAATTGCATTACTTAGAAAATTGCGAGAGATTTGTTCATTGGCATTGCAAAGAAATCCCATTCAAGTTGGTGGTGGCAATGCTCCTAATTTTGTTGTGCAAATTGATGAATCACAGATGCATCATCGAGTAATCTTTTCCTTTTTCTCCCAACCAACCATTCCCCTAGCACTCTAGTAGCATGAACCAAATTTACTTAAACCATGAGATACACATAATAAAAATCCTGGGCCCAATAAGGGAGCGGTCATCCTTGGGCAGCAACATTCATCCAACTTTTGAGCTACGAACAAAGGCAGGGATTGCGAAGGGGGTGGGTTTAAGATTTTTCTTAAGGTGGTGTGACATCAGATAGACATGCGACCAAATAACCTCAATTTCCCTGGGTCTAAGAGACTTGGGTTATAAATCGAATTTTTTCTCTTTAGGCAGGAGTGGGCAGACCTGCACAAAACCCAGTCTGGGTATTTGGAGTGTGTGATACCCGCTTTCAACCAGCAAGAGGCTATATGGAGATCGTTGCAAGAAGAAATCGTGCAACATTAGCCCCGATCATGAACCGAGTATTTCGTCCAAATACTCGCGTTCACAGTGACGAATGGAGAGCCTATATAAATTTGCCTCAACATGTTGCCAATTGTATGGCTCACGAAACTGTGAACCACACCCATAACTTCGTTGATCCGGTAACAGGTGCTCACACACAGGTAGGTCAAGCAATAATGTATAGGGTGCCCTTTTGTGATCCATGGATAAATCAATACAAATCTTGACATTAGTTTTCAACAAACCACGTTGTCTTGGAAAGTATTTCTCTATTTTTAGTCTTTCCCCCCAAAAAGGTTTCGCGCATCGTCTTTTCTATGCTTTAAATCAAGAAAAGGATTGAATTGAGTCTTCTTGATTAAAATTATTCACATTTTTAGCACATAGAAAGTTACTGGAACCGATTCAAATACAAACTGAAAGAAATGAAGGGCTGTCAACGCGTTCATTTACAATCCTACATGGATGAATTTATGTGGAGGTAAAACATTTAATTAATTTCAAAGGTTTTAATTTATTTCAAATTTATTTCAAAGGTTTATTCTTTATGCACATTTATTTCCACTCGCGGTATTCTAAATAAGAGACATGACAAAAAGTCATAAGCATATTGAAACTGTTTTTCTCGATGCACTATACAGGTATAAGTGCTTTTAACATTGGGAAAACATAATATTACCTGTTTTTATCAATTTTAGAGATTGGTATGGTTTGGATGACGTTTTCGCAAACATTCTATTGGAGATTGCAATCGTCTTTCCACAATAACGACAGAAGCTGCGTTTTATGTTTTGTTTTTACCTTTTATCTATTTTTGAGATGATGTTTGATGTACCTTATCGATAAGAAAATTCGTCGGTAACAAATTTCGTCATAAAGAAATTTACCAACGAATTTTTTAATCATAATGATTACTCCTAGCAGTGTCACAGAGTATATCTTTCAGTACTTTTTAAAAAATGAAAAGTTTGTATTCTATCGCTATAATCAGATTGGTGCAATCAATGCAGATCGGAGGTTCCATCCGGGCTCCATCTCGTTTTTAAAGGTTATTAAAGATATATTAAGAAGCAAAATAACATTGTTGTTTATTTACGGAATAATACCCATACGCGTCTGAAGAAGCCTTTCTCTGCAGCGTTTTGACTTTCAATATAGCGATTTTAAATTTTCGTATACCGTTTTCCGGGGGATGTGTTTTAGATTGACACCAATGTTTTTGCCTAAAACATGAGAATATTGGTAATTCTTGCCCCCTGATTACCTTAAAAATAATAATTTTCGCACATGCTAATAATCTCACAATTTCACACAGAGGTCCAGAAATGCGTGAAATTTGATACCAAAAAGTTGAAGAAAACTCGTTCGTGCGCGAAAATTGATTTAAAGACGAAAATTATTTTACTCCATACCGTATCACTAATTTTTTTGGCTTTTAGGAGGGGCGTTCATTCCAGGGGGCGTTTTAAAAGAATGGGGCGTTTATTAAATAATTTGTATCCAAGGCCATTTTGTTAAAGTAAATTGGGAGCTTTTTTGCCTTTTTGTTCTTCTGTTAGTACAAATATGAGATGTAGAACTGGTGTCAAAATTACTTTAAATACTAAAAGAATACAATCTTTAACACTGTATCTAAGCTTTCTCCATACGAGACTTAATTCCAGCTGATTGTTTCAAACGCCCCTCCCAGAGAGGGAAGGCGTTTATTCAAAGGGAGCGTTTATTTGAGGGCGCGTATATTAAAAATTTTTCCCTTAAAGAGGGGCGTTTTTTGGAGGGACGTTAAAAAGAAGGGGGCGTTTATTCGAAGTAATGCGGTATCGGATATCCGCGGTATCTAAAACTTCACAAAAATCAGTGATTTTCAATGGAAGGATATCCCAATGGAAATTTTTCTAAAATCTTGTCAAAGACCCAATGGAATTTGAAAACACGATGAAACAACAACCGAAATCTCGATTTCGAGACAGATTTAATGTATTCTAGTAGTAGTAGGAGCCCTACCAAATCCTGTGTCGTATTTATATCTAAAAACATCTTATAAAATCTGAAAAATATATTAATCCCTAGTTCTATTTCTAACTATAATTTTATTCCTAGTCCTAGTCCTAATCCTAATCATAATCCTAATGCTATTCGTAGCCCTAAGAGTCTAAAATCCTCAAAAAACGTTTAAAAAAATAATACAGCTACTCTCGTGAAACCATATAAACTTGAAAACGTATGCCACTCGAAAAACTTGTTAAACTCTATAAGCTTATGTAACCTAAAAACGTATGCAACTTGAAAACGTATGTAACCCGAAAACGTATACAACTTGAAAACTCATACAACCTGAAAACGTATGTAACCCAAAAACGCATACAACCTGAAAACGCATACAACCTGAAAACGCATCCCACCTAAAAACGCACCCCACCTAAAAACGCACCCCATCTAAAAACGCACCCATCTAAAAACTTATACAACTTGAAAACGCATACAACCTGAAACCGTATGTAGCCTGAAAACTTATACAACCCGAAAACGTATACAACCTGAAAACGTATACAACCTGAAAACGTATGTAACCCGAAAACGTATGTAACCCGAAAACGTATACAACCTGGAAACGTATACAACTTGAAAACGTATACAGCTTGAAAACGTAAGCAATTTGAAAACGTATGCAATTTGAAATGTTTGCAACACCTGAAAATGTATGAAATTAATCGATAATCGAATTCTTTAATATAATTGGGCAATTATATGCTAAAATACCTAAAATCCGAAATTGAAAATCATATTCGTTTAAAAACAATATAACGTATCATAAAATATTTTGCCTTTAGCGTAAATTCTAATTCTCCAAAAGCAAAAAGGAGGAAGAGAAGTTTCGAGAATACGACTTGTAACAGGTTTGAACGACGTGTGATGCAAATAACAAAATCTACCATTTTTATGAACACGCGAAACTCTCAAAAACTCTAATTTACAGAACGGTAATAGTAATAATAATTTTAAACGCCCCTGACCGCCTTTGATTTTCTACGAAAACGTAAATAAATACACATATATCATTATTTACTAATTTGAAGCATGAGTAGCCGTTTTTACAAATTTTGGCGTTATTAACGGCCCTAATTGGCGTAAACCCAAATTGTGGCGTAAAAGGGGCTAGCATTAAATTAGGGTCGGCGTAAAAAGAGCCAATAAGGTAGTTGGAAAGTATCGTGCGATATCTTTGAAGCATTTTTATTGGTAAAATATCGCACGAAATTTTTAAGCCAATCATAATAAAATTCAATGGAATGTTTTAATAATTTCCGAAAAAAATAAGGAACAGAAAAGTAAAAAAATCAAACTACAGAAGAAAATAGAGGAGACCATACGTGACCATATAATAATTTTCCGTAAGATAAGAAAGTCCAATCTGTTTCCAATGCCGAGTCCAATGCATTATCATCTATTTGGAAACAGATGTCTGTTTCCCAATTTATCATGTCATCTCCCTAGAAATATTGATCTGTTTCTCTTTAATGACGTCTCAGCTGGAGCGGGGAAACAGATAGTTTTAAGGAAAAGGTCTTTCCTAGATAACCGGATCTGTTTCCCCATTTTTCGAAAAAAAGCTCTCTCCTGGAAGAGGGAAACAGATTTTCAGGGAAATGGGCTCGTTGGCTGCTTCTGGAATAACATGGTATTCTCGGGTAATCTTCGTTCCATGAACATTTCAAATTAGTATTTATATACAGTAATATTTTGAAATGTTTTCAATGAGCCTCGGGGCTAGTACCGAATAACCTTCCAAATCATGTTATTACTAATGTTTACCTCTATCAAACGTATTGCCCACGCAAGGTCGGTCAATATTTTACGGTATTACCCTCATAAATAGTTAGTATAGGATTAGTATAGAAAATGGCTCTTCTTACTATTAATACAATAATGACCGGTTAGTGAGGGCTTTACTGAGAAATATTGCCCGAGGTCAAGTAACGACCGAGCTTGCGAGGTTGTTGCGTTGACCGAGGGCAATATTTTCAGTACAGCCTGAAAAAAACCGGTCATTATTGTATTTGTTAACCGTTTCCTTCAACTTTGATTGATTTTTAGCGCTTTATCCAGGAAAAATAGCGAAATAAAGCAGAAAAAACAAGCGAAAAGAGATAAAAAATTGCTATAATAATTTCTGACGTCAGAAATAAAAAATGAGAGAAATGATGTCAACGCATTGTTCATTTTCCTTTGAAAAAGTGACGTCACAATGAATTTTCCTAACGACGGGCAACTCTGGACAATGTAGGCCCGTCGCCATGCGAAAAGAACCAATTGCATTGCGCAAAAAGCCATGTAGCCCGCTTCGAAAAAGTAACCGGTTAACAATATACAATAATGACCGGTTACTGAGGGTTATACTGAGAAATGTTGTCCGAGGTCGTTGCGTTGACCAAGGGCAATATTTCTCAGTATAGCCAAAAAAAAAGACTCATTTTTGTATTTGTTAGCCTTTTCTTTCAGCTTCGGTTGATTTTTCGCACTGTTTTACTGTAGGGGAAAATAACGAAAGCAAAAAAACAAAAAAAATTGAAAATAATTTTGATTTCTGACGTCAAAAATGAAAAATGATTTTAACGCAGTGTTCATTTTCCTTTGAAAAAACTGACGTCACTGACGGGCAACCTCGTGCAGTGTATAGGCCTGTAGTCAAGCGAAATTGGACGTAAAATTTATGTAAGACCGCGTCAAAATACAAACCGGTTAACAATAGACAGACTTGATAATGTCTTCTTTTGAATAGCAAAAATTGACGTCAAAAATGCTAATCAACAAAATCTTGACCTCAAGTTAAGAAAGACGGTTAAAGATGGCGGAAGGTCACGCAGCGAAGAAAATCAGAATCCGGTAAACAGAAACCTACGAAGGAGGTGTTACTTCTGGACTAACGGAAAGAAGATTTATTCAAAAGTATCGTGCTTCATCCAAGTCAACGCCGTATCAAAAGTAATTTGCTATTCTTCTTTGCATACAAGAAATTTTCCGTCAAGAAGAGTCGTCAAGAAGGTCAAGGTGCTAGACAGGGTCGAAAAATCCCGAAGAAAAGACTACTGCAGTCAAGGTAGCCGGAGCGTGAGGGCGAACAAGTACCTCGAAGAAAAGACGCCTGTAGTCAAGGGTGCAGAAGATCAGTTGAAATAGACTGATTGGCTCGAATATATAGCCAGAAGAAAAATCCTCTGCAGCCAGGAGGTAGACGCGCCTCGCCGAACGAGTGAAGAGTCTAGATTACACCTTATTGACCTTTAAAAGCCCCACACTGCCAACGAGACCATGGCAGATGGATGCGCAAAGGATGAGTTGAGAATTTCCAACTCTCCTGAAGAAGAAAAATTGAACTTTACACACAATCGAGTGCCAATGTTCACCTTCAACACGATCAAGAAGGGGGAATCATTTCTTCATTTAAAACCATACAAGCAGCAGATAAGGGGAACTCTAACAAACGAGCTGAAGACCGCTATTCCTGATTCGCAATCTGCACAAGAAAAGGGTTTTCAATGTCAATATTGCTCAAGAAGCTTTTCTACTAAAACTGGTCGAACAAATCATGAAAATGCCCACGCACGAAAAAATCGAGAAGAATCTCCTGCATTGGTGCCAACCGCAGAAGTTACGTCAATTAATGTTGAACGAAACCTGACGTCACATACTCCAATCGAACAAGAAGAAGTTCCTGTCTGGGGCAAGCTGTCAAAGCAAGATCTCTGTCAAATTGCTGATTCGATGTACGAAGAAATCGTGTACTTTCGTAAAAATCTATTCCTTGTACCATCTGGGAAAGCGGGGAAAGACTACATAGAAGAAATGACGAGACTGATCAACTTCTGGAACAATCAATCTGATGATTTCTCAGCATCATCAATGAAACTCCTGATGTGTATGCCATCAATACTCCTCCAAAAGACTCACGCACGATCCAAAGCTAGAGAACACTCAGAAACGCTAGCTAGGAGATTGAACATCTGGAAAGAAGGAGACTTTGATAAATTGTTGAGGGAAACAAGAGAAATACAGAAACGTCTTCCCCGAGTTGACGCTTTAAAGACTAAAGACAAAAACAAGCCAATCACACTCTTCACGAAGCACATGTTAAAGGGCAACATGTCCGCGGCAATTAGAACTCTTGAAGATACAGCTTCAAGTGGTGTCCTGCAACCAACTGGGGATGTAATAAACACTCTTAAATCGCTTCATCCAAATGCAAACGAACACACCGACGATCGTATCATCTCGAAGAAATAAGTAGTTCCAGTTGACCCAATCATCTTTGAGTCCATTGATGGGACAATGATTCGAGAGGCAGCCATTAAGACGAAGGGTGCTGCTGGACCATCAGGGCAAGATGCTGACCAATGGAGACGTATCCTTGCCTCCAAGAACTATGGCAAATACAGCTCTGATTTGAGGGAAGCAATGGCACGCATGCTGAAAATCTTATGCCGACAAGAAGTTGATGTTAAAAGACGATCAATTGAAGCTGTACTCGCTTGTAGATTGATACCTCTAGACAAAAACCCAGGGGTACGACCAATTGGAATTGGAGAAGTGATGAGACGTATCTTCGGCAAAGTTCTGATCAACACCATCAAGCCAGATATCCTTAAAGCAACTGGTAGTGTTCAAGTGTGCGCTGGACAGCAGGCTGGCTGTGAAGCGGCAGTTCACGCAATCAACCAACTATTCCAAGAAGATGAGACAGACGGAGTGATACTAGTGGATGCAGCGAATGCTTTCAACAGCATTAACAGAAGATCATTGCTCCACAACATCAAAATATTGTGTCCAGCTATGGCTCAATATATTCACAACTGCTACCACCGCCCATCAAGACTTTTCCTAATGGGAGGAAAGGAGATTGCATCGCAAGAAGGTACCACACAAGGTGACCCTACAGCAATGCCAGCATATGCAATTGGATTAATGCCACTGCTTGAGATCCTCCAAGAAGATTTGCTGACACAAGGAGTTAAAAATGCTGCATATGCTGACGACCTCGCTGGTACTGGGAAGCTTCAAGCCCTGAAGAAGTGGTGGGATGACGTCAATGACTTAGGACCTCTCCTAGGTTACAACCCAAAAGCTTCCAAGTCGTATTTGATAGTGAAGGAGGAGAAGCTCGAAGAAGCAAAGGTGCTATTCAAATACACAGGAATCAACATCACGGTTGATGGACACAAATATCTTGGTGGTTTTATTGGTCAAGAGGGTGGCCAACAGGAATATGTAAAGAAATTGATAGAAAAATGGCAAGCTGAGCTCCAAACACTGAGTGATATCGCAAGATCAGAACCACACCTCGCCTACTGTGCATTCGTTGGTGGGTATGTTAGCAAGTTCACCTACTACCTACGTGTGATGCCCGGAATTGAGGAATATCTGAAGCCCCTCGATGAAGTTATTGACAAACATTTCATTCCTTCAATTACTGAAAACCATCACTGCAGCACCGAAGAGAGACTACTCTTGTCACTACCGGTGCGTATGGGAGGATTGGCCATACCCATCTTATCATCTCTGGCGAAGGAAGAATTTCAAAACTCCAGAGAACTTACAATGAAGTTCTCCCAAGACATCATCGAACAGAAACCAGTGTACGAAGTTGACAACAGGGCAGCAAAGTCTGAGATCAAGAGAAAACGGAAAGAAGGAAGAACAATCATCCTCGAAAATCTCCGCAGAGAAATGACACGTCAAGAGCTGAAAGCGAACGATCTTGCTCAAGCAAAAGGGTGCATCCAATTGGTTGACCACTGTACCCCTGAAATCTGAAAATTTCAACCTATCAAAAAGAGAGTTCTTCGACGCAATTGCCGTCCGATACAGATGGAACATGAAGCACCTACCATCGACATGTGCATGTGGCAAGTCGTTCTCTGTTGAGCATGCACTTTCCTGCCCTAAAGGAGGGTTCATCTACCAACGGCACAACACTTTGAGGGATACAATTGCTCAAATGTTGAATCAAGTGACACATGATGTCGCTATCGAACCAATGTTGGAGCCGATCACTGGCGAACGCTTAAACAAAGGTGCGATCACGACTGACAACGCGAGAGCTGACATCAGTGCTGGAGGCTTTTGGGTTCGTGGACAACGAGCATTTTTTTGATGTAAAGGTATTCAACGCCTATGCTCTGAGATACACAGCCCAAAGTCTCAAAAGCGCTTTTGCGTCAAACGAACGGGAAAAAAAGAGAAACTACAACGAACGAATTATCAAAGTTGATCATGGATCATTCACTCCGTTGATATTTTCCATGAATGGTGGAATGGGTGTAGAGGCTGAGCACTTCTTTGGAGCGCTAGCTAATCTACTAGCTGATAAGACAGATTCTCACGCGTCTCAAACCAAAAATTGGATCAGAACAAAAATTTCGTTTGCTTTAACGAGATCCGTCGTAACATGTATTCGCGGCACACGAACACTAAAACCAAACCTTAGGTTTGATGAGATTGACTTATTAAATAATAATATTTTGAAATGTTAGCTTTTCATAGATTTTAGTACTTAAATTTTTCACCGTATTGACCATTGCTTTTGTTTATGCTTTTGAGTTTGGCATGACCCGCTAGGTTGTGCTATTTCGACAGTTTTTCGATTCAGTTTTCAGTTTTGTTTGTGTCGTGATTTCAATTTTTTTTTTCTTTATTTAACTTTGAATTTCCTAGCTCTACGTATTTTAAGCAATTTATATATTGTTAACGTTTTAATTTAATATTTAATTACTATATTCTTGAAAAAAATCTCTTCCCGCCACTCAAAAAAGTTAAGAATCCACCTCTAAGGTACTCATTTTTATTTTTGTAATGACGTCATTTTCAATTTCAAGCTTTAGAGTTGATAGGTGTTAATGGTAATATAACAATAGTTATAGCCGCAAAAAAACAGCCACCTTAGTTTAGTCTCTTCGTAAGTCTCTCTTCGCTTCAATGCAACGACTTCAATCTAATTTCGAGCGGGCCGCAAATGACGTTATTGCCCTATAACCCGAACGGTTGATGATATTTCAGCCATCTGAAGCCTGGCGCCTTATTTTCCTCACCACTGGTATGACTATGAGTCAGAAAACCTTTCAATACTGCCCACCGATAGAATCTTTCATGGCTTACTTAATGACCGTTATATGGATAATAATTACGCTTTACCTACTTTTTCCTGGCGGCAAAGCATTGTATTGCATTTGATTTTATTGACGTTATGTTTGTACAAAACTCCCTTGTAACAACATATCAAACAGCATCTCAGTGAAATGAAATTTGGGTGCAGCTGTGCAACTGCAAGCTAGATGATATAGCCGCTATGAATACGGCGCGATGGTCCGGAACTAGCTAAACTTGCTGCGAGGCTTGGGTAAGCCAGCAAAGTGAACTTGTAAAGTTTGGTGTCGCTTAAGTGAACTAGCGGGTGTCGCTTAAGTAAACTTGTAAGGTTTGGTGTCGCTTAAGTGAACTAGTGGGTGTCGCTTAAGTAAACTTGTAAGGTTTGGTGTCGCTTAAGTGAACTAGTGGGTGTCGCTTAAGTGAACTTGTAAGGCTTGGTGTCGCTTAAGTGAACTAGAAGGTGTCGCTTAAGTGAACCAGTAGGTGTCGCTTAAGTGAACTAGTAGGTGTCGCTTAAGTGAACTAGTAGGTGTCGCTTAAGTGAACTAGTGGGTGTCGCTTAAGTGAACTAGTAGGTGTCGCTTAAGTGAACCAGTAGGTAAGTGAACTAGTAGGTGTCGCTTAAGTGAACTAGTAGGTGTCGCTTAAGTGAACTAGTAGGTGTCGCTTAAGTGAACTAGCGGGTGTCGCTTAAGTGAACTAGTAAGTGTCGCTTAAGTGAACTAGTAGGTGTCGCTTAAGTGAACTAGTAGGTGTCGCTTAAGTGAACTAGCGGGTGTCGCTTAAGTGAACTAGTAGGTGTCGCTTAAGTGAACTAGTAGGTGTCGCTTAAGTGAACTAGTAGGTGTCGCTTAAGTGAACTAGTGGGTGTCGCTTAAGTGAACTAGTGGGTGTCGCTTAAGTGAACTAGCGGGTGTCGCTTAAGTGAACTAGCGGGTGTCGCTAAGTGAACTAGTGAATTCTGGCTGGTCAGTAAATTATATCTTAGACGGTGGCCCACTTTCTGAAATGTGCCATCGTCAGTCCGGTACTATCATTTTGGGTGGTGTCGCTTAAGTGAACTTGTAAAATATACTAGTTCACTTAAACGACACCGACCACGCTAACGTCACCTGATCCGATACATCTTTTTCCTTCAAATAATCGACAAATCAAGCATCAGTTTTTTGATGAGTTGTCTACCTTTCGGGATCCAATATTGTGATCGAAGTTCGTTGAGTGTATCTTTCGTTTTGTTGTGACCGACATTTTTGTGACTTTTGAGCACAATTAGTTCAGCAAGTCGGCTATTTCGTGGTATTAGAATAGGAAATTTCGTGTCGAACGGAAGAGGTGCATTTCCTAATCTTCCTTTACATCGTAGAATACCATGATCGTCTGTGAAAACGTTGAGATTTCTCTTCAGTTGGTTGAGCTCGGATGAGCTAAATTCTTTCTGTACTTCAAGGATCCATAGCTTCTTGGCGTCCACCATATGATCGATTGATTCTTCGGCACCATGCCTCTTATTTAGCTTAGTGTTTTGAACACTCTGTTTCAAGTTTCTCACGAACCTTAAAACTTTGGCCGTAACCCGAAGTAAACGGGTTAACGAACCGAATCTTCTTGGATCGAGGATGCCCAATAAATTCGGGACCTCGACTCCATCACTAAAAATCGTATGACTTTCATCAGATTGTGGTATTTCACACGAATCTGGATAAGGATACTTACGAACAATATTATAGCTGTCAAAAAGAACGAGATTAAATTCAGGATTAGCAGCTAAACAAGTAACTTTCTCTTCATCATTAAGGTCAGAGAATTCAAATTCAGTCCCAACAAATAAATTAACAGTTTCTGTAGAATGTTCTGATTGTTTTGAAAAATTATCACCTGGCTTGAGATCTGGCCAATGTTCTTTGGAGAGGGATAAAAATTCGGGACCGTTCAACCACCTCTTATTTTGCACAATTTGGGACAATACCAAACCCCTAGTAACATCGTCAGCAGAATTTTGTAAAGTAACAATTAGTTTCCAAACAAAAGTTTTTGAATTCACTCTAATTTCATTTACTCGATTTTGAACAAATTGTTTGTAAACTTTTTTTTCGTTTTTGAGCCAACAGTAAAAAACGGTGGAGTCTATCCAAGCATAGAGATTATCAATCAATAAAGTATCTTTCAATTCAGATTTGACTTGATTTAGAACAAGTGTTAAGATTTGAGCCCCGGAGAGTTCTAATTTGGGGACTGTACTACCCTTCATGGGACCAATTCGAGATTTGCCTGTAGCTAACGAAGTGCTAACAAGGCCGGAATCAAATTCAGTTCTTAAGTAAACACAACAGCCATATGCTCTTTTTGAATTTCACTAAATCCATGTAGTTCACGTGAAACTACACGATCGTTAGTTGTAGTATAGCAATATGGTCTCAGAAAACTTATTTCTTTAATTTCTCTCAAATCAAGTAAAATTTGCTGCCAGGTAGAAATCAGCTCAGGAGGGATTATTTCATCCCAATCAATTTTGGCATTGCATGCAAATGTCTTGAAACAAAACTTTTAGCTTAACGATTAGTGGATTTATAAGTCCGAGAGGATCGAAAATGGATGATGTAAACTGTATAACATTTCTTTTTGTTAGTAACGAAAATTCTGATGTGTGTAAGGAACTTTCGAAATTAAGATTGATATTATCATTACCTTTATTCCATGGGAGTCCGAGCACTTTAGTGAGGTCACATTTGTCGAGTACTTGATTCTCACCTTTGAACAGTTCCTTTAGATTTCGTTCGAGCATTTCACAGTTCGATTGAGCTTTTCATAAATTGAAATTAGCTTCAGCAAAATGTCCTTTGCAAGACGTATAGAATTCACGAGCCTCAGCATGAGTGTCAAAACTAGTGTAGGGTCGTCGACGTGTAAGGAATGGAGTAGCAGATCATGAACTGTCGTATCTTGTATTTTGTTGATATGATGTCTGAGTGTTCCATTTAACAGAAACGGAGAGGAGGTAACTCCAAATAAAACGCGATAAATACGATAAGTAACGAGTTGATTTGTATCAAAATTCTTAAAATCAATATCATTGATGTCTTTCAACCATAAAAAACGAACGAAATCACGATCTTTCTCATTCAACATGATTTGCCAAAAAGCTTTCTCGATGTCTGCAACTAAACCAATTTTCTTGGCACGAAAACGGAGGAGAATTCCGAATAAAGACGTTGTGAGCGAACGTCCTGGATCCAAACAGTTATTTAATGAAGGACCATGCGTTGAAGAGCTAGCATCGAAAACCATTCTGACCTTTGTAGTAATACGGTCATCTCTGCACACTGGTCGATGCGGTAAATAAAACGCGTTCTCGGGGGCGGAGTTGGAACTTCCTCAATCACACCTAATTCAATCTGTTCTTTGATAATTGTATCATAAGTTTCTAAAAGTTTTTCATTCGATTTGAAATGTTTCAGAAGCACTGATTTAAGTCGATGTTTGCTGTTCTCATAATTGTTGTTCAAAATTTCGTATTGTTCCAAAAACGGTAACGAGACTTCATAACGTTTAGCCTCTTCATTGAAAGAAATATCATTTTCGAAATTTTCGATAGCAGCAGATTTGATTTCATCAATCGATTCTTGGACATTTTCAGAGTCCCAGAATTTGTTCAAAGTTTTTTGTAAATTTGTGTTCGACTCTCGTATTTCATACTGACATTCTAGCACGTGTGTAGTTAAAACGTTTGATTCTAACGGATTCTTGTCAATGGAGCCAGACAAAACATAGCCTAGCTTAGTATCAATAGCAACCAAAGTTCCTTTGGAATTTTTAACTTTATGATCATTGAAAAATCGCCAGTAGTTATCAGCACCGATCAAAATGTCAACGACTAAAGGTGAATTCTTAGGGTTTGAATCAGCGAACTTTAACGAGGCGAACTCGGGAATTTCGGAAACACTGTCGATGTTTTGATTCTTCAGTGGGTGGCAAATTTCGTTGCACAAAGCAGTCACTGGAATTTCACAGTTCTTTCCTTTCACGGTAAATTTAAAAACATTCAAAGTTTTGTTCGTAGAATTATCATCAAAACTTGTTATACAGATATCTTTCGTCGCGGTGGGTTTAAGATCAATACTTTTTGCAGCTTTTGGTGTGATGTACGAAATTTGTGATCCCAAATCAAAAAGAATTCTCATTTTCTGTTCTTTTGTTTCACTCGAAACGGAAGCGGTAGCAGTTTGTAAAAATACATGATCTCTCTTTGACCCAGCTGCCACACAAGAAACACCCTCCTCTTTTTCCTCCTTTTTATTATTGGAAGTGTCTTTCTCTTTCTCTTTTGTGAGAGTAGGAGAAGATTCATTTTTATCCTGTTCATTATTCATACAAATCGTGACGTGGTGTTTTCTTTTGCACACAAAACATTTAATATTTGTTCGGCATTGTTGAGATGAATGGCCAATTTTGAAACAACAAAAGAAACGTTTTTCTTTAATTATAATCGACTTTCTCACTTCTTTATCCTTTACTATATCACAATACTGTTCTCTGTGATTTCGTTTACTAAAGACGCATTGTTTCTTTTCATTGCCTCCCCTTCCAGAATTTCGTGAGGATGTGTTGTCATGACGACTAGACTTTTGTGTGAGACCCAACAAAGAACTTCCCGTAAATTCTTGTAAACAACTTGATGTATTTGTAGAAATTTTCTCACGAGATTCGAGTTCATTTTTGAATGTTTTTAAAAGGGTCAATAAATCAAACTGTTTTTCACTTGAAACGTTTCTTGAAATGATAAGTTGTAATTCTGCAGGCATTTTGTTCATCAAAAGTGGGATCAAAAGTGGCCCATATTCCTCGTTTTTCATGTTAAAAGTTTCTAAATTTCGTAACTGAGTTTCAACAGTGTAAAGCTTTCAAATCATTGACATTAGTTACCGATTCAAGTTCAATAATTTTTCCCATTTGAAATGATATAAGTTTTTCCTTATTTCCGAATCGCTCTTTTAACAGTTCAAGAGCCTTGGGATAATTTTCGCTCGATAAATGAAATCCCTTCAATAAATTTTCTGCATCCCCTTCCAGATATCCCTACGTCGGGAATGTTTTTTTCATTGTGCACGGCTACATTAAATGATTCAATAAACGATTGATAATCAGCTGGATTCCCAGAAAACTGTTTGATCTTTATAGTTGGGAGTTTCACGTTTGTTTTTGCTTTCACGACGGATTGGACAGGACTGATAGGAGTAGAGTGCTCGACATTAGTAGACCCCCCACTAGTGCTCTTTCCCTTAGAAAATTTGGCAACAAAATTTTCAATCTTAGGTATTTCGTAGTTGGTTTTGACTTTGTAATCCAATGCATCGTTCATAATCGAATCGTAATCGTCATCCTCTGTCTCGACATCTGCGATTTCTTGATACAATTCCATAATAATTTTAAGTTTATCTTTGACAGTATCTTTTAAAACGACCAAATAATCAATTTTGTCAGTTTCCAGCTTTGATTGTTCAGTATGCATAATAGCTTTAATTTCTCCCTCAAGTAATTTATTAACATACGAGATAAGTCTACCACGTTGTCTTTTAGGATTTTTCTCAGCCATGATAAATAAACAACTTTTTGACCAAATAATAAATCAACTTTTTCAACCAAATAATCAAATTTTCTCAACCAAATAAATCAATAAAGTTTAGATTTTTCTTCTTGTTTGTTGTTGTTTTATAATAAACTATATCTCTTCCAACAACCCAAACACAAATGCCCCAAGTGGCATTTCAAATTTGTAAAATTTTAAAAACACGAGATCATACGGCTCGGTGTGACCATTATTGTATAATGTATATTGAGTACTAATCTTTCAAAAGATAAAACATGTGACTATGTATAAAGTGCGCCGAGTTGGCTACTAACACAAAATATATACACCGGGTATAGATTATGCTACAACGGATTCAGTGATTCAAAAATATCAAATTTATGTCTGAAAACGTTATGCACAGGAAGCAGTGTAATAAACAAGGGGAGGAAAAAATTAAGAAATTTGTAACTTCTAAATTTTTGACGTCAAAAATCTACGTCAGAACCGCCGGATTTGTTTCATGTCAAAAATTGCAACGTCAATTCTGCGCGATGGATCAAAGAAGAGAGCGTGAAAGGGGACTTTGTTTTCAATCAACATGATTTTGCGAAATATTAATGATAGCATACGCGAGGGAGATGGTGAACGCTTACTTAATTTGTACAAAGTTGCACTTCTTTATTTCAAAGCAACTGGTCATACCAATTACTCTCATCATGAATTGATCAAGCTTTTCTACCAAATTAGACTCGGTGATAAAAAGGATGCATTTCGACTTATATGGATCCATTTCATCAATACCCATGGACTCATTGGTCGAAACATACCTAATGATTTACATATGGAACATTTTAAGGGATATTTAAAGGAGTTGTTAAGATCATTACGAGGAAATTTGAATGAAAAGGAAACACTACAATGATTGCAAAAGCTGTAAATATCACACCGGCAATCGTGAATAGCTTTGAGAAAGGTTTACTTATTGAATCAAGGATTTGATTTGAATGTTTTGATATTGATATGTTTTATCGTGGTTAGTCTTTCTAAGATAAAAAAGCAGCGGCTACATGAGATGATTGCGCATAATTGTTTAGTGGGTGAGTTCGCGGCTCTGATAATTACAGTATTACAAATATTTCACAGTTATTTTTCGACTAATCTATATCATAGCGAGCAGAACGGTGGAAACTTCTAAACGTTTCCGCCAACAAAAATCATTAAAAAGAATAAATAAGTTTATACCTAAACTATCGCTTGATGATGAACCAGTTAAATTACATCTGAGCTACCAACAACTGTAACGCCCAAAGGTTTCACAAAACAAAGAGCAAGTTATCTCCGTAAGGAAATTCGTGAATTTAGCCCGCCTGTAACAGAGGATTTGGTAGCACATTGTGACGAATTTTATTTGGTGGGATGGAGCATGTTGCATTGCACCAACGCGAAAAAAACTTCTCGCGTCCGCAAGCCTTAAGGTATTTACTTTTTTTCAGATTCAGTATTACATTCATCAGATCTTGACATTAGTGCAATGAGAGGAGGAATATCAGAGACGTTTATTTAAAATGGTGAAGATTGAGGACTAGCATAAGCATTCCGACAACCTAGTGGGTCAAATGAAAAATGATGAAACATACAAGGTTACGTTTATTTTGATAAATTCTTTTAATGGTATGATTATACTCAAATCCACCGAACGATCAGTCATCACTAGAAAGCACGATGTAGATATGGCTAATTAAAATTCTGATACAACGTATGTTAAGCTAAAAGTCAAAAACATTCAAACCAAATGAGAAATCATATCACCAACTCAGCGTGACTAGGACAAAGCGGCATACCGAAAACAGGACGGCAACAAAACAAAGTGAACAAAAATGAAAAAGCTTTAAAATAACCAAAAATACCAATTCAACAAATAGACAATTGACAACTGACAAAAATAAAAATTAGCATAGAGGAAGCCGGTAAGTGAACATGAAGAAAGTTGAGAACTTAATGAAGTGCAGATAGATGAAGACCAAAGTCTGGCATCAGGTGTGGCCATGAGTAAGCATGCCTTGCTACTTAAAAGGGCTCTGACCATAGTGAATTTTTCATAATTGCCGTGTTTAAAATGTGTTTTTTGACTGATGTAACCAACAAAACTATGGCATGTTATAAATATTCTGTTAGACAAACTATTCCTGAATCTGAAAATTCAAAAATTTCATTGAAAAAAATTGATGAAGAAGAAAATAAAGACTTTTGCGAGGAGGAGTATTTCAACGTTGAAGAGCTTGGTTTCGGCAAAGAAAAAACATTTTGAAAATTTTTTCGCAGGACGGTGTATCTTTTACCGAACAATAAAAATTTTTGCGGAATATTTTTGAAAATGCTTCTTTGTCTCGAAATCTTCAAAATAGTGGCTTTTCATCAATTTTTCATCTGGATTTTGCTTAAAAAAATAGTCATAAACTTTTGACACATCTTTTTAGAAAGATTTTCCGCAAAATTTAAAATAGTTCAATTCTTTGCGGGCAGTTTGAAAAAAGTTCGAAACAAAAAGGTTAATTACCCATTAAAACTTAGCACTTTTTATAAAAGAAGGTGATGCAACATATTATTAACGTCTTTTTAAAGTTCACAACGTCATTTTTGCAATTAAGATCTTAATTTCTCTTAAGGGGTTTGATTAAAAAGCAATTTATAAAGGCAATTATTTTGTTAAAAGTGTTAAAGAATCTAAAACATAACTTTTATGTTCAGATACTAAAATCTATTTTCTGACTATGGTCAGAGCCCTTAAGTAACCCGTCATCTAATCAAAAGAGAAGAAAGCTTTGATCAAGCACAATCTACAATCAGTGACAAAATACTTCACACAAAAGGGAAATTCACCAGGAAGTTTTGAAACCATAATCGATTTGCAAGTGCACTAAAGTAGGTTCGAAAGGTAGAGTTTTACAAAGGTACCTTTACAATGATGTTTCAAAGACATTGCATTAAGGGGGGTCGGACTAAAACTTCTTCAGAATTTCCTAAGGGGGTCTAAATGTTCAAATGTATTTTCTAAGTGAGGATACCCTGGGCGCCACTCGGTTTCTAAACAACGGCATGTGCCGCTATAAGAATGGCTTTCAAAATCGGACCCTACAACTGCAGCTCTTGAGCAGTGAAAAGGTACAGTGCATTTTATTGAACGTTTCTGACCGTTACAGTGTAGTTTGTTTTGATTTCAAATCTTATTTCACTGAAGCCGTCCGAAAATGTGCCTGAGATGTTGACATAATGTGCAAAACAAAATGGGGGCAATTCAAAATAGAAAGATACATTACATTTTCACCGTCAGACTTGTAATTTATCGGTTCCCAAACCCACCCTTATAGTGTACCCAGCTAAAAGAAAACCCTTGCAGTACACTATCAAGAATACACCCTTACAGTGCATTTCGAGGGTTTCGAAAAACCTACCCTTAAGGGCGACACATACCGTAAGTCAGACCATATGAGTGCCCCTACCTATTGATGAAGTGGTCATTCTACCTTAGGAAGGGGGGGGGTCTTCCTGTATAAAGAGGGGTGGTCTTGACCCCTCTAAAAACTGATGTGATGTCTATCAAATGTACGACCTGCCATACATGTTACTCTAAAGGGTAACGAACCTGGGTTCGACTTTAAAGGCCTTATTTCTGGCCGCACGTACGGTCGTTTTAGTATGTAAGTAGTGTGTAAGTTATTTCTGATATCTATTTGCCTTCGAATATTTGTTCTTCACAATGTCTACTAGTAGTATATTACAAATCTTATCGAAGAGCTGTGCCAGCTGATTATCAAAAAACCTTGAAAGACCACTTAAAAATGACCCAAAAAAACCTTGAAAAGCTCGAATGTCCTGAGAAAAAATTCCGTAGACACCCTGTTTGGTCCTCTGATATTTTCTCAGAAAGTCTATTTAAAAATATCGAACATTCGCGGGAAGTTCCGCCAGTATCATCAAAAATCAATGGTGGGAAAGTACCTCTCTCAATTTTCTGGATTCGTTGGTTATAAGCTCTTTTCTTTTGATTCTCAAAGCCAATGTAGCTGAAACGGATTTTCCACGATAACTCGGAGCAGAAGGTTCGAAACCTTAACATCAAAGAATGTACCGTCAAAAGCACAGGCTGAAATCATAATTGACCTGTGCCGACCAATCGAGATACTATTCAGCGCGTAATCAATGCAGAAAAAGTAACCATGAAGACAATCCAAGATCTTGGATGAAGTTCAAAGTTGATATTTCTATTTCCGTCGTTGAAAACACAACTAAAAATTGTCATCGATGCTTTTAAAAAAGAGTCAGAGATAGAGAATTATAACATAAAGATATGTCTATTATTTCGATTCCATTAAATTAACATTACTATAATTAACGGTTTAGTAATTACTGTTATACATTTGGGAATCATTTTGAAGATTTCTTTTGAAAGAAACTTATTGCAATTACACAGGTTTCTGGGTTATTCGTATATAGTAAACTGCATACTGACACAGTCTGCTATAGACATTAATATGGTAATATTTGCTCTTAATATTTGATTGTTTCTACAGTGATTAAATTGATACATGCGCGATAAAATTTCTATAATTGGTCGTCAGAGGTTGATATTTTCTTTGAAAACTCAACTTCTGATACTCAGGGCACAAAGAATGCTTTCTGAAACTGTGTCCAAAACCCTTTACCACTAGCATCGGCCCTTGCCTCATTACCACGAATAGCTAATTTTTTTAAATCAGCACTATCAGTTCTTGTGAGTTCCAATAATGCAGGTTCGATTTTCTCATTGTGTGTAACCTCTTTCAATTTCATCGCCAACGCATCACGGATGTTGTTGTGACGATGAATGACGTAACCACCGAGGTGACAAGAAAGTGCATTTTCGATGGAGAAGGATGCTTTACATGCACATTTAACCGGTAGTGTCCTCATCTGCCAACTGTACCGCATGGAGATCACATCGAAGAATTCTTGTTTGTTCAGTATGAAATTCTCTTCCCTTAAAGGAAGAGTCGTCAACCACGCTGAAACACCCGGACATTGAGCTATTTCCAGTGCTTTGCATTCGATAGATGGTAGAGTAGGTTCAGTTCCGCGAAGAGTTTTTCATAGTCCTTCAGTGGTTCGTTCTTCCTCGTTTTATTTATCGACATTTAGTTTTTGTAATCTACGGGCTCTTCATATTGTTTGACGACACGATTTCGTAATTCGGCTGTTGTATTGTTGTATTGCATTTAGACTGGTTTCGTGTTGGAATTTCGCTTCTTCCATTCATTACATTTATGTTCCACCCGAATTTCTTCTGTCTTCCATCGCAGAAGGCGGGGATTAAGTTGAATCTGATGACGTTTTCGAGTGATATCAGGTATTCGTCGTGGTCTTTGACCGTACGGACTATGTAGTTGAATTTTTGGCGATATCCAACTACAAATGACACATACGCAGCTTGTGGTTGCGAACTTGCTATCGTCGCTGCAAATTTTTTTTCCGTAGACGTGCGGAAATATCTTTAATCGTCGGAAAATTCATAGCGTAATGGTCGGAAATATCCAAAACTCTGAAAATTTGAAAATTTAATGGTCGGAAATATCATTTGATGGTTGGAAATATCCAAAACTCTAAATATTTGAAAGTTTAATGGTCGGAAATATCCCGTGTTTTTAAAAATGCTTTATCAGCAAAAAAATTGTAAACAAAGATGGTAGCAAAGGTGGTGTTGTGAGGCCAACTTGTTGTATACAAACTTAAACTTAAGCTGTATGCAAATAATAATATATACAAATGTATATAAATAATTACAAATAATCCTTGGTTGATTTCTTCTTGAGATGAGTTGTTAGTGGTAATAAACTTAAGCTGTATAAAGCCATTGCAATAGGATGGCCTTGTGTGGTACCTTCAGTGGATTTCAACTCGACACCACCAATTTCAAATAATCGAATTTCATGGCGATAGGAGTTTTCAGCAAACAATGCTAGATGTGGACAAATTATCTTCATGTTTTAGATCAAAACGGCACGATTAATGCTGTTGAACGCGATGCTCGCATCCACCAGTCTCTACAACAGTCTCGAAACCTCCGAGCTGTCCTGTACATAGTTGTAGATTTCCAGCAGCATCCTGTATGTCTTTTTTTTTAATTGTTGTTATTGATTTTCCAAAAATTCTTCTAAGTACTTCACCGACGCCAATGGGACGTACGCCTGGATTCTTGTTGAGTGGTACGAGAGTGCACGAAAGAAAAGCCTCCATATTGCGGTCATTCTCTTTATCACATTTTTCGGTGCACATCGTGATGGCCATTTTGGCGATAGCTTTCGCCAGATCGTGAGCGGTCACCAAATCACCAAAACCTTTTGAAAGAAACAATCGATGCCACTTTCTTGAGTCGAGTTGGGAGGGCCCCATTTTGTTTTAGCCGCCATCTTTCTGAATCAGTTCTGCGTTAATCACATGGGATGAACATCGACCACCGGACCTTCAAGAAGAAGATCGTCAAATTTGGGCTAGGCTTGCGGTTGCTTCTCTTGAAGTGTGTTGATGATCTGGTCATTGATCGGTACCAGGCCAGTCGAGCTTTCATTTGACTAGAGTTTTAATGCAACGTTGACTTTACCAAGGAACAGATCACTGAATGGTTTTTTGATCGGTTAGGTGCCAAATAAACGCCCCCTTGTTAAATTTTCGATTTTTTCCAACCCCCCGGACCTTATTTGGACCCCCCCCCGTTTATTAATTTTGAAAGATTCCGAGCTACCAAAGGGAAAGTTCCTTGTTTTACTCTAAAAAGCCTAAATTCATAGTCTATTTTGGTCCTTTTTAGGGTTTTTAAGGTCCATTTTCCAACCCCCCGGTAATTAGGTCCGCCCCGTTTATTTAATTTGAACATTTTTTCCAACCTCCCCCCCCCCGTTTTTTTGGCACCTAAGAGTATCTTCTTGGTGTTGGAGCTGATAATTCGATTTTGAATAGCTCTACTTTCTCTTGTCAGCTCATAAAAATCACCCTGCTCCCAAAGATTCCGTCGTCGGTCCAAACATTTGATATGATCTTTATATTTCGATAACTTGGAAGGTTTTTGCCAACCGAGCGGAGCGTAGGTGGCTTAATAGTTTCGCGATGGGTGAGAGGCGGGTTAAAATTTTTCGCTGTTTTTTTTTTGTCGTCTTTCAGTTTCCGTATGTTTCACATTCCGTAGTTTATCCGGGCAATACTTTTGGGGCGCAAATTATGGCGTC
Organism: Clytia hemisphaerica; assembly: GCF_902728285.1. Lineage (NCBI taxonomy): Eukaryota > Metazoa > Cnidaria > Hydrozoa > Leptothecata > Clytiidae > Clytia > Clytia hemisphaerica. Next base: position 1,020,483 of record NW_027103507.1, on the reverse strand, counting down.
GGTGTTTGGCTGCGGGCGTACTACGGCCAATATTCTAAAGGTGGACTCACTCACAAAGATAAAAAACAGCGCTTGTCTTAATAATTAAAATACGCTAATGTAAGAAGTGTAACCAAGCCTTTGTAAACATATTCATCGTGAGAACTTTTTAATGGCTGCTTCACTGCACCACATGCTTTTTAACTTTTGAAATTTGCTGCTGCTGTTATAGATTTTTGTCATGTTTTCTGGTCTTTTGTAGAGTATTTAAAGAGGTTTATTATTCGTTTACTACTAAATATTTTATGTTCGTGTAGTTAGCGAATGCACCAATAAATTGATGATGCTCAGTAATTAGTACAAAAAGAGTTAATTTTCCATAACAGCAACACTACTAATAGCAACACATAGCCCTCTTCTTCACTAAAACTACAAAAAACACAGGTATGATCTTTTTTTTCCTTTTTTCACCAGATAGTTATGTTTTAAATGTTAACCAGTTGTGACAAACTGTCAGTTTTAGAAAGTATTTCCACGTATTTCCTAGAAATCATGTCAATTGAAATTCAGCAATCATTTTTTTGCCAGTATAATCAAACTGTTGAACTATTCAACAAAATCAAACGATAGCTGTTCGATTAAAATTTTTTGATTAGTTTGATTATATAAGTTTGGTGACGACAGTTTTTTATCCGATGAAGTTTGATAGGTATTCAATGAGTTTGGTTTAAGAAAAAGTTCCAGCTTTTCCTCCCCGATCCCGATGCCAGCCCAGGCGATGTCAACCGAACCCTATCAAATCCAATTTTCTTTATCGAACTATCAAATTTCATCGAACGAAATCAAACGGTTAGGTGTTTGATTACCGAACCTGGTCGAACAGTAAGGCGGTCATCGAAAAAATGCTCTGTTCGCGTCGCAACGGGTGTTAAAAATGCATGCGGGCGGACGGGTGTTCAAGAACATTCCCGGGTTTTTTTTAATCACGCCAGTAACTCAGGGGCGGGTGGTAACGTGAGCAAAACAATTTTTTGATGGTCGTCAGAGCAATTGAGAAAAAAGCTATACTTTAAAAGAACAAATTGCTTTTCCCAGATTTTTTTCCGCATCTCCGCACCGGAAAATCGGCGGAAAATTTGATACGGGCGGGTAACGCGAATAGAACAATTTTTCGATGACCGCCTAATCGAACTTTACCGGAAAATCTTCAGTTTGATTAAAGTTTGATTACTTTATATTTATATCGCCAGTTCGATCAAGTTCAATCCATGTTTTTGTAGCTAAAATGGTTCCAGTTATTGCTAGCGCAACAGCTCTAGTGTAAACGATCCCTCACTACAATCATTGGATTAGGAGGGTGAGGTATCACACTTTCTTTATTCTGAAGATTAAAAAAAAGGCTCTTAAGCTTTTTAGCGTGGGCGTCTGCTAAAATAAGCCGTCGGAAATGGGCAACAAGGTAATAAATCAAGCTTCAATATGGAACTTCACCGATTTTGATACACCTTTTGCTAGTCAGGGTTTTCATTTTGAATCATTAAAAACTCTATTGGTACCGTTGTTTTGTATAGGATTCCCATTTCTGCACTAAGATTCTTGATACTTTTCTGGAATCTTTCCCCTATATATATTTTACGAGATAACCAGCAAGAAATTGGGGAGGGTTCGTTTAATGGGATGCAGTTTAAAGCAGTTATAAAAGAGTCATTGTTGTGATTTGTACTTATTTAGATTTATTGCATATAGAAAAACCGCTTAGCCCATCATTTTTATATTTGGATGGATTGCTTATATTGTCATTTTTAAAATTAACCCATCTGCATCATTTTTATTTATTAGATAGATTCTTTACATTGTTATTTTTAGAAAATCTTCACAGCTATTTCTTCATGTAACCAGCCGAATTATTGTCTTATAATTGCCACTTTTAAAGAAAGTTAATCTCCCATTACAGAACTTTTTTTTCATCATAAAATCGAACTTCCCTAAAGTAAAAACAAGAGCCGCAAAGATGCGGATAAATATTTCCTCCGCAAAAGCCTCAAATAGCGAGAATGCCTTAAAAAAAGCTTTAAAAATTTCCAAAAAGATTTTCCAAAATTTCCCCAAAAATTAACTCAATTTGCTATACAAGTGTCCTTGATCAATTCAATAGCTATCACAAAGGAAGTAGTCTAGCAAGCTAGACGACATTTATACATAGTAGAAATAAAGCAAAAAGTAATGAATGGAACAATTTTAGTCGTCTAGAAACCTTTGTGCACTAACTCCAAACAAAAGAAAAGTGTCAATATTTGCGATTATAATTTTTTCCTGCTCCAAATAATTCTTGAGAAAAAAAATATGTGTGGATTTGTGTATTGAAAGTTTTTCATTTGAGTTGATTTCGTTTTGAGAGTTTGTTGTTGCTTGATAAATTGTTTTCTCGCTACGCAAGTTTCTGCGTAGCTAGCCCCTGTATCTATAAGGCTGGAACACCGAATTCTTCCAGTCGTTTATACAAACTAAATCCCGTATTATTATTATTATCAGTATTGGTATTATTAGTATTACATGCATTATAAACGACTCCAGTCTACAAAGGAAGCAAATAATCTAAATGTATTTCAATGGTATTTTTTTGTTTATTTCTTAGTTCAAGCATTTTTTGAACAGCTATTATAATAAATATATTATATTTTCACAAGTCAAGTTCTAACAAAAATGTAACCATTCGTAAAAATAAGTAATGAAAGGTTTCTAGCAACTTTCATTTATTCCCATAAAAACAAAAAATATGCACCACTTCTATTTTTCCGAAATAAAACTTTACACAATCATATCATTTTGTGAAAATTTATGTCCATTATTCTCCATGCAAAATAGTGTCTGATAACAAACATTGAATCATCCACAAAACATACAATTCCGTTAATCCAAAAGTACATCAAATTCAAAGGTACAATCATGAGAACATTCACCAGTGATACTAAAACCAGAAACGTAACATTATACATTGTAAACAGGATAGAACGTAAACATGATAAAACGTAAATAGCATACAACGTTAGCGGGATATAGTGTAAACAGGGTACAACATAATTAGGATACATCATAATCAGGATACAGGATATATCGTTAACAGGATACAGGATACATCGTTATCGGGAGAAATGTAAAGCAGTATGACAAGCATTTTTCCCAACATTTTGATCAAGATCCGACCTTTATTTTGATATATGTTTTTAACTTTATGCAGCATGTTTATCATGAAGAATGAATAACGATTCGTGAAGATTGATAAACGTGTAATATGTATTCGACTTTGCTGAGTTTTCGTGACAAATGAATGTGCATCCAAGTGTAAAGCTTAAAATAAAAAAAACAATGAAATCAGAGGATTTTTGATCAAAGAAAATAAACGTTTATAAGAGTCGATAGATTCCGCACTAATGTACTTCCCAATTCTCTCAAAGGTAACGAATCGAGTGGGGATTGAACTTACGACCTCTCGCTTGGCGGGCGATTACTTTCCCAACTAAGCTAAGATTTAATTTATATAATTTATCAAAAGTGGCAGACAGAAATTTCAAGATGTGTGTTCGGAACAATAAGGAACCTTATACCCTATGAAATTTTCAAAACCATTTTTCCAATTTCTTCATAGTGAAAAAAGAAATTGAATGACGACTTTGAAATAAATTTGATCCAAATTCACCATGACAAACACCAACAATAATATCACTTTTGTCCATATTTATTTGTTGTTCTATTAAAGTTAAATATCATTTTTAATCATTGTTCATTATCATTCTGTGGTGCATGAAAAGTATCAATTCATTTATATTTTTACAGTAGGTTTCAGAATATAAGTTTTGACTAAAATAAGACATTCTAAATGAAAAATCAAATCAGTAAACAAAGAAATAATACAAAACTAGAATGATAAAATAACACAAGTTTATTTCAATAATTTAAAAATTCTAAAAAAAACTCTTAAAAAATCTTATCGACTCTAATAAATGCTTCATTAATAAAGGAAAGAAGCACATAATCAAGAAATGCTTTTCAAACCATTGAACAATATTGTTTAGTCCGTTTTACCAGGACTGAATTTTTTTAGCATCAATTTAATGTTAGCAAAATTTCAAAAGAGTGAAGTCTCAGGCCTTTCTTCTCACAAGTGATTTCTATTCCTATCAAAATTCAGTATAACAAAAGACAAACTCTACAAAAATATTAACTAAATACTAATTTTAGCATCGTATAAATTCATTCAAATAAAACATATCTTTTTAATTCATGTATGACCTACCACAAAGCCCCTTATATTCTTGGCAATATCTCAAAATTTAAGCAGCTAAATAAAACAAGCGACAAGCCTTTAGTTGAGAATATTTAAACATAGATTTCACTGTATGGTAATAAAAGAACTCTTTATATTTAGATGAATGATCAAAATGACCATTATATGTCACTTTCATTCATTATACAAAAATAAACTGCCTTAATCTGTGAGGTTTGCGCCTAACGATGAAAGTTTAGATAGGATTCTATATGGCATAAGTTTGCAGCTACTGAAATATCTAAGTTGTTAGTGACTGTATTTTTAAGTCCTAGCTTGAAACTCTTGAAGATACCCAAACTTGTGCCATTTAAAAGCCTATTGCGTTAAAAGGAGTCCCTTGACTCCCATCCCCAACCCATCCCTATTGTATCATAAATTGGAAATCTGATCCCTGTTTTCTATTAATAAAACATAAAACTATCAAAAAATTTCAATTTCAAAACATCGTGATCTGAAAAGGCATGTGCAAAATTTAAGACCATCCACCAAGGCATCATTAAGGGAGCTATTGAGGAAAATATGATCAATGGCACCTCCATCTACATGCGTTGGAAAATCTACGAGTGGATTGAAATCTTGAAGGCAGTATAATAGATTTCGTTTTTCTTCACTTTCTTTCAGCAGGTCAATATTAAAATCGCCAAAAATAATATCGATATCTGGTAACTCAGATAGCACTGTGTGTAGAATATAAAAAAATGAGGTCAGTGTTTCTTGATGACTGCGGTAGAGTAAAAGAATGTTGAAAGTCCTGTCACAGTATGTATTTTTCTTAAGTTTTAAATAAGAAAACCCAGATACATGCTCGTGTTCCAGAATAGAGATAGATTCTTTGTATCCAATCGCCAAGCTTTTAAATTTGTCTGTATCATTGTTAAAGATCATTGTAAAAGGTTTCATGTTGTATTCCACTTCTTCAATATTTGAATCACAATTGATTTGAGTCTCTGCAAAGAAAACAACGTCAGAATCATAAACTTCTTTATGGTGCTTTAGTGAAGCAGATTTTCCTCTGAGCGATCTGATATTTAGAAAAGTCAAAACCAGATTCTCTTCTGAGGGAGGGAATGAATTGAGTGGTTCCAAAATATTTTCTCCACACCGAAGTCTTTCATACTCTTCATCAGCAAGTTTACTAGATTTGATAGCCGAAGATGAATAATCACCAATAAGAAATAAGCCGTTGAGGGAAGTAACACGACTCAATGCAACATACATTTGACCTGGTTTAAATTGGTTTAGCTGAAAACTGACAACAATCTTTTGAAGTGTCAACCCTTGCACTTTATGCACAGTACGAGCATATGCTAGAATAAGAGGAAATTGTGTCCAGACTACTGTTACCATTTCTTTTCTTTTGGAGGTACCAAATCTAGCTTCAGTTCTTCAATTGGAAATAAACCATTGCGGCGTGCAAAAGTCATCACTTTTCATTTTTTCATTTCCAGCTTTAACATCATCAAAAGGAATATATTTTTTCACATTTACCATTCAAAACTTTAATGTGCTTAACTGTGCCAAGTTGCCCATTTACAAGTTATCATTTATGTCCAGATTGTAGTCAACAAAACTCGAGCACCGACTCTTAGAGTAAGTTGATAAGTTATACCTCCAGTATCTGTGTATTTTTTGTTTCTAATTTCCTGAATTTTACTTTCTGTAAGTCCACGAGGGTATTGTTCAATGGCAAAAATATTGATAATAGGTGTTGACAATGTTTCAATCATTTTGTCATTGTGAGCTTTCACCATGCTGTTTTCTGCAAATAAATGCAAAGCATCCCATGGGTAATTTGGATCATCTTGTGAAATAAATTTGGATCTCAAGATTCTTTCATCTTCTTCTGTTATGATTCCTATTCTAATGTTGTTCAGCAAATTTACAAATGTATTGTCACCCTGTTGGCGCATAACCTCATTAAGCTCAGCAAATTTAAATTGACGCCAAAGTTTTAATAAATTTATCACAAATCCGTTCAACGTAAACACTGGGCCGCCAAAAACAGGAGGTAACTGATATAGATCACCACTAACAATAACTGTCTTATTGGCAAACGGTATACGGTCAGATGTCCCAAATATTTCACAAAGGCGTTGGTGAATTTGCAGTAAAGTCTGTGGACTCACCATGGATACTTCGTCAATGAAAATCACGCTAATGTCTTGAAGTTTGAGACGAAAATTAGTTCTTTGTTTATCACTTAGTGGTAGAAAACCGTGACGGGATAGACCCAGACCAGTATGTATTGTTGTACCATCAATATTGATTGCAGCAACACCGGTTGGTGCCAATCGCAAGATTTTGGCTTTAGATGTGTCACCTTTACGACAAAGAAGCTTGTTTAAAACATCATACAGACATTTGAGAAGATAACTTTTTCCACATCCACCAGCTGCAGTTAAAAAGATACAAAGTGGTTCAATTTCTTCCGGAGATTCTAAATTCTTGTTCTGTACATATCGTTTAATTGACATGTAGACAACATCAAAGATTTCTCGTTGCTTTTCGTTCAAAGACTCAATGTTCAACCTCAATTCTTCCTCTGAAAAAGTTGTACTATGAACAGCAGCTGGAGCTAAATTGGCCAAAGCTTCATCATCATTATGCAGTTCTTCCTCAATATCCGTATTGTTATCTAATTCCTCATTTAGCAGATTAAATACTTCGTCATTCTCTTGTTGGGCGAAAGCGTTCTGATTTGTTAATAAATCACTCCGATAGTTTTGTAAGGCACTTTCAACCAACTCGGAGTTTGGCTCAAAAATTTCTCTGTTTCTATTGACTTTTTCTAAAACATCAGGACTGGACAATTTCAGCATATATGAGCCGTCTAATTTGAGATCTTCTTCTTTGCGAAAGGGATAAAACAACATCAAAAGGTGATGAGCATACTTCTCTGGGTATAAATGACGATTTGGTGTGTATGTTCGGAGAACTTTTCTCACTTTACGACATCTCATACATTCTTTAGAATTCATTAGGGGAATTTTCTTAGGAAGCGGGTTTTCAACATGGTTTTCTTCAACAACAGTGTCATCAAGCACATTAGGCTGACTGTCATTTATAAGTTCTGCATAATCATTTTTTTTATCAAGTTCAAAGTTGCTGCAAAATTGTGCATAACATAAACTATCAATTTCTCTGTATTTTCCGTTTGAAAAAGTTCTATTGGGTCGATCAATATATCTATCCAGTATGTTTTTCTTGAAAACATCTTCACTATCCTCAGGAAGCTCAACCAATTCCTCCTCAGACTTGAACATATGAAAACGCTCCTCTGGTAAATGAGTATTTACAAACATGACCTGAGGGTATCCTTTGCGCAACCAAAGTTCAGGCATCAACTGATAGACTGCTTCTTGAACAGAACATTCTCTGTTATCACTGTATGCTTGAGCTAACTTTTGCATTGTTTCAAACTTATCTTTTTCAAGTTCTTTACACTCTGCTAAAGCCTCCTTCATTGCATTTGAGCTGGAAGTTTCATTTTTTGAAAAGTATGCACACATATATTGCACTGCTTTGTAATGATTAAAAACTGGTTGGAGGTCGATATTGGCTTGCCATGCCAAGAGTCCCTCTTCAAAATAGTTGTTTACAAAACAAGAATTTGTATTTCTTTTAAGGTGAACCTGAAAGTCATTTTCATCTGTTGATATTGATAACGCAACTTCATAATCAGTAAGCGAAATATCTAGAGACTCAAGAACCTCGTCAATATTTGGAATATTTTCATAGTTTGGTCTTTCAAGGTACAAAAAGTTTCTTTTTTGAGGATTTAAAAATTCATCAATACAATTTTTAACTTTTGAAAATATTTCTTTTTGCTTCAATCGAATTTGATCCTTATCAGGTGTATCTGGAGGTAATGGTTTTGCGATTATTGTTCTGTGGGTAAAAAATTTACCGAATCCAAAACGACATTCTTTATTTCCATACTTTTGACATGTTTTTGAATGGCGGTGAACCTGATACTGCTCAACAAGTTCTTTCAACCTAGATGGTTCAGTGGGTATATTGGCAGAGATAGCAGAATCCAAAAATTGTGTATATTCTTCAATACTCTCTAGTGTTAAGACTGGCATATTTTCAACCCATAAGAGACAATGTGCATGGGGAGAGCCTCTGAACTGGAATTCTATTCTAATTACATGGAATTTCACTTTTCCTAATGGCCCGTTAATAACAATCTCTTTATAGAAAACTTCAACGCGATATTGAAAGTGCCTTACTAAAAGAACTGGATTACTATTCAGAAGCTCACATCTTTCAAAATATGGCAATGCGATTATCTCCTCGTCAGATAGCTCTTGTCCGTTTAGCCTAGAAATTATGTAGGGCAATTCGTTCCACCTCAAGTCAGCACAGGACAGTGTCATGAAAAATGAAGGAATTTCAAGTTGTTTGACCATAGCTAACACATCAGATAACATATTTTTCCAGTAAGCAGCAGAAACTTTGACACTATTCATAAAAGTGTAAGCTACCTCATTAACTACAAAGTTTTTCACATTTTCTTTGAAATTGCTACTTAGCATACCTGCACTGATATTTCTCCCTGAAACTTCACGCATTGCCACATTCATTTGATTATGCAAATTAGTTTGTTGTGAAACAAAGTTAGCAAAAAAGAGGTAATCAGAATCAGATGCAAATCGCTGTGTGTAATTTAAGAGACGTTGATTGAAATATTTTGTATGAGTGAGTTTAACATCTCTGTATTCTGATAAGCCAAATTTTCCAGTTGGGAATAAATCAGGAAAGGCCAATACTTCCACTTTTTCATCTTTCAAAACATTCAAAGGAGCTTTTCCTTCACCTGGAGCCACAACAATATTTTCGTCATCAACAATTGCATGAGGGCATTTCGAAATCAAAGTTGTTTCAACACAAGTCAACCGATGCTGATCCATTGGATCCTCATTTTCAAACTCATCTTTTTCTTGAAAGTTATGAATTTGCTTGACATTGCTATCGTCAATAAATCTTAAAATAACTTCTACAGATGTTTGGGATTCTTCACGACCAATAGTGGAAAAATCAATATCTTTGTCATCCACAAATCTTATGTTGAAAGCATTCTCTGCTAAAATATCTTACACATTAACATGTTCATATAATGGGTTGACACTTTTTAGGTGATTCAAAATAGAAAAAACAATGTCAGGTCTGACAGCCTCAGATAATACATGGCCATTGTAACACAATTTGCGTTTCAACTTCATGAAAATAACATTGCTCTCATCAAGTGTTCTTGGTAACACATTGCAGACCTCTTCAGTTGCAATTGGAATATTGCACACAATACCCTTGATTTTAGGAAATTGTCCTTTTGGTATGATCTTGATTTTTGCAAACAAAATACGTTGCGATATAACAGCACGTTCCATCTTGTTAATGTTTTGTAAATGATCTGGCATATCATACAACTCAAGTTTGTTACTTACACTCTGACACGGAATTTCTTGTTTCAAAAGCTTTTTATCACAAGTTTTACAAATATATAATTGATTATCAGAAAAACTAGGAATAGGACTACACTTTGGATCAAATCCACTTTTATTGTACTTTTCTTCTTTAAATGGCATGACCGCTCTTCTGTAAAGGCAACGGTGACAAGAAACACATATGTATAGAGGACCTTCTTTAATTTTTTCTTTAAATTTTAATATTCTTTTATCCCTATCAGGCCCGGCGGAAGCGGGGAGACTGGGGAGACTTCAGCCTCCCCGCTTTTGAGCAAATGATATTTTTTTTCTTAAATTTCTAGCGAATTTTACCTCATTTTGAGCCTTCAGCCTCCCCACTTTTACGGTTGTTCCGCCGGGCCTGCCTATCAGAATCTTTTTTGTCTTTTTGATACTTTCTGTTTTTTTCTTTAATAGTTTCTGAATTTTTTTGATAATGTTCTTTTCTGTTTTCTTTGATGTTTTTGGAGTTTTTTTCATAATGTTCTTTTTTGTTTTCTTTGATGTTTTCTGAATTGTTTTGATAATGTTTTCTTTCATAATGTTCTTTTCTGTTTTCTTTGATGTTTTCAAAGTTTTTTTCATAATGTTCTTTTCTGTTTTCTTTGATGTTTTCAGAGTTTTTTTCATAATGTTCTTTTTTGTTTTCTTTGATGTTTTCTGAATTTTTCTCATAATGTTCTTTTTTGTTTTCTTTGATTTTTTCAGAGTTTTGATCATAGTATTTATAATTGTATTCAGTTATACTAGAAAGATTTTCTGTCTTACATCTCTTTTGCTTGATTTCCTCTGAATGATTTTCATAATGTCGCTTTTGCCTTGTTTTATTTTGATGTTGACGTCCATGTTTTTCTGCACTGTTTTGAAGATAATCATTATATAACACTGTTCTTTTAAAGTTATTCAATTTTTTTACTAAGTTGCTTTGATTCTCAGAAAAATTTACTTCTATATAAGCTATTTTAATGTAGTGCAATCCATCATGGATGGAACAAACATAATTGGTTACATCATCCAAAGCTGAAAATTCGAGCAAAATTGACCTGCCATTGTCTTTTTCAACAATTTTGCCTTCACTGTCACAACTTAGACAATCAAACATGTAAATTTTATATTTTTTTTCTTTTTCAATTTTACTTTCAGTATTGCAACGCAATGGTCATTAATAAAAATAATTGCTCCAGTAACGTGTTCACTAAAAAGTAGACCAAAAATATTTGTGTCAATTGCACTCTCATCTTGGAGTGTATCAATGCATATATCAACTTGGCGAACAACTGTTATTTCAAACTGGTTATTTTATATTACAACACGTTGAGGTATTTCATCAATAGTTAACGACCGATTTAAAGAAGTATCCTTGAAGATCTCGTCACCAGAATGCAAAATAAAATCCAAATCAAAATCTTTCCAAATGTTAATTTTTCTAACCTTTGTCCAACATATCGAAAAAAGTGAATTTGTAGCAGATTGTTTATCAGCACTTACCCCAAACATTTCATGAGCTTGGTTAAAGTTTCCTTGCACAATTTTACTATTGTCAGTTCTTGGACCTGGGTTGAGTTCTATATCCCCTGATAATAGGAGTGTGTAATTAACTTTCATAAATATAAGGTTTGAATCTATAAGTCCATAAGTAACGTTCGGATATGGAACAAACATACCATTTCTGGAAAGGTGTAAAAAAACTAGTGGTGTTTCGAAAAATGTTATCTCGTACGATTTGGGAATTGCAACGAAAAGGAAGAATAAAAGGGCTACAAATCGCATTGGTCTAAAAATTTGGAAAATAGCATTATTGCAAAGGAAAGAATCAATAACAATAGACTTACAAACACCTTTTACATTTCGCTGAGCTGTAAAAGCAAAACTTCCTATACATGCGCGATAGGCTTCGATGGATATCATATTGCAATTCTGTAAGCTTTAGCAAAAGTAAGGTGAAACGTTTTCAAAAAGTATATGAATATTTGTATATATTTTATCTCACGTGTTTGGTATATAAGAAGGTAGAGGTGTAGGTATTAGGGAAAGGTTTTGTTTGTACAAGGTTTTTATTATATATATGTATATAAGTTTCAAAGTGCAGATTTTCCTTCGCACAAGTTTCTAGGAACGGATTTCCCCTCGCACAAGTTTCTAGGTACGGATTTCCCTTCACACAAGTTTCTAGGTACGGATTTTCCTTCGCACAAGTTTCTAGGTGCGGATTTTCCTTCGCACAAGTTTCTAGGTGCGGATTTTCCTTCACACAAGTTTCTAGGTGCGGATTTCCCTTCGCACAAGTTTCTATATAGGTACGGATTTCCCTTCGCACAAGTTTCCAGGTACGGATTTCCCTTTGCACAAGTTTTTAAGTACGGATTTCCCTTCGCACAAGATTTGTTTGTAATCAATGTATTATTTGTTTGTTCAATAGTGTATACTTTGTTTCAATAGCTTTGCTTTGGTGCAGATTTTAGCACTAAGTTGCGGATATTTAATCCGCAGATCCTGCTTTGACACAGGGAAGACCTTCACTATAGAAAATAGCTAAGAATCTTTGAATGACTGCTTGTTCTAAAAAGAACACAGCAAATCAAGTATGTTATATGATATGTAAAGTTTTTTTGCTTTACACGACGAAAATGTTGAAAAACACTAGATACACTGTCTCAATGTGAAACTTGCTGCTAGCCTTCTACTGTAAAGAGAAAAGAGTGAGCTCGAAAAGGATTCGGAAATTACCTATAATGCAACAGCTTACTATCTTGATAGCCCAGATAATTTCATTCCCCAAACATCCAGCCAGTTTCTCATCTACTGACTACCAAGCCAACAAACAACAAACCAGTTTCTAGTGGTTTCTATCCTTTTTCCACTGTGAGACTAGGAAACACAGCACTGCGAGCGCATTTTCTTAAAGTGTCAGCCAGGTTGGCCGAAAAACGGTAATTTTCAAGCACTTATTAATTCAAGTCGATTTCTATTTTAATATGATTTGCCAGCGTATTGCCTCATCGACGAAAAATCGAAAAATTCACAACTTTGACGTAATCGAGTCAAAACACAACGACCGCCGGCTCTCAAAAAAGATAAGGACCGGGAAGCTTTTCGCCGTCTCCTGGACGACACACTTCGTGTTAAAAACTCACGAAATTGACCAAAACCGAGCGTTAGACTTTGAGGAGAAGAAGAAGAAGGAGAAGAAAAATTACCGTTTTAACAAATATTTCCTATATAGATAGGAAATATTTAATAAGAGAAAGTAAAAAATAAAAGGATAAAAATAAGTAAATAAATAAATAATAGTAATAATATTTAAACATATTATTTGAAAGGTGGCAGTTAGTGTAAGCTATATCTAGTTATAGGAAAAGACAGGGCATGATTCGATAGAGTAGATTTGTTGTTCCATTCATTGCTCAAGCGGGTGCATTCGTCTACAAAGTGTTTGCCGGCACCACTGGGGAGATTGAACAAAATTTTCTTCCATTTGGTTGTTCCGTTGTATGTCGCGTTGAGTATTTGTGATAGATCTTCGATTGTGTGTGGACCCCATAGTTTTGGTTCGTTGTTGAGTTCATTTGGGTTGGGTGGGTTGAGTTCCGCATCATGGTAAGCTTTTACATTTTTGTTTACGTCATTGTTGGTTGAGTTTTCCGACGTCACTTTTTCTGATTTCGGCGAGACGTGTCTACCTCTAGCCAGTGCCTTCCCACAAACCAAATTTTGTATTTATTTTATGGTCAGCTACACTTTGAAGCGTTTGTCGAAAGTTATCGCACTGCGGTGGAGGGTAACGTCGATTCCGTGCGGAGTGCATAAAGGCGGGAAAACACGGAACTCGAAAATAAAGACTGGAATGGACAATCGAAGAGGATTTCTTCATGGAGAGATCGTGCGTCGATGTCAAATCTAGTCTTGATTTTGGAGTTCCGTGCATAAAATTAAAACAAAAGAATCCTCGGGATCGGGATGAAATTTTGATGAGCTAAAAATGTTAGTTTCTCATTTTCAAAAGGTATTCTTCCTTGCAGAAAAACAGCCAAAATCATAGAAAACTCTCAACAGCCAGTCGTCGAAACTTGGTAAATATTTGATGGTAAAAAGTTGATCATCGACGATGAGTCGATCTAGTTTTAAGATTCAGAGGTACAATGATAAAAAGATATCTTTGCTAAATCGTTATCTTACTAAGAAATTCAACAAAGTTGTTATACTTTAGGCGTACAAACTTTTGCGAGGACGAAAAATCGCAAAATTCACGACATTTACTTTCGCGAATTTAACGGAAAAATATTTTTCGCGAGCATAAACTTTCGCGAATCAAGACGTAAAATTCAGAATTTTCCCATGAAAAAATGGCTTAGAGACACAAATACTTCTTGGGTTGGCTTGAAACATTTTTCTTTTGACTTATTAGTCTTTTAGCAGGCTAAAAAGTGCCATAAAAGTTACATTTTATTCAAAGTTTGAAGTTTTACAGATTTTCTATTTTGTCAAGAATTTTTCGCGAGCATAAACTTTCGCGAATGGCCCTTCCTAGAATTTTTAAAGACATTTACTTTCGCGAAAAGGGCCAAAATTCGCGAAAATCGCGAAAGTTTCTGCTCGTGAAAGTTTCTACGCCTAATAAGTTGTAATATGACTGCAAAATCTTATTGTAAATATAAACGAAAGTTAGATGAAAATAATAAAATTTATGGAGATTCCTTCCACAATTCAAAGCAAAACCTCCAAATTTTACTAGTTTCTAAAGTTGAGAAATTTGAAAGTTTTTAATCTTAAGAGCTCGGGAACTCAAAATTAATTGGCAGCCTTAACTCTGATTATACAGGACCAAACTCTTCAGATATAAATAAAAATATACAGCAGCGCATAAATTTAAAGCAAAATCATAAAAAATAGTTTCTATTTAATGACAATTTTCAAGATTTCTCAATGGTCACTGATAGAATTTCCATCATCTTTTCTCTTCCATCTGCAGATTCGGCTGACTGGCTGATACTGCTTCTTTTTCGTTCAGTTTCAACTTTTCAAAACAAACGATTTTGTTTCTCTCTCAAAAAAAATTCAAAATTCGAATCACAAAAATCTATATGAACTTTACCGCTCGAAGCAATGCAGCGACTTCTTAAAAAATGAAAAAAACACAGGCGACGGTGTGCAGCTCGTCCAAAGTCACGGCAAAATGAGCTGTGCCGAAGAGAAAATCTTGGACGGACTTTCCCGTCCAAAAACATTCGATTCCACGGGAAAAAGTAACAGACGTTAAATCGCGATAAAAAAGCGGTTTTCGTCTAACAGGCTAGTCTACCTCCTGGCTGCAGAGGATTTTTCTTTGGGCTTAATATTCGAGCCTGTCAGTCCAACTAACCCTCTTCACCCTTGACTGTGGGCGTCTTTTCTTCGAGGTATACGTTCGCCCTCACACTCACGCTACCTTGACCGCGGTAGTCTTCATAATTTTTTGACCTTGTCTAGCACCACTTCAGATTGTGACGGAATAAATTTGTATAAGAGCAAGGAAGAAAGTAAGTTCTGCTTGTGACACGGAAGACTTTGCTCGGGTAACTTAATACATTAATTTTTCCGCCCCAGTTCCAGTCCCTAAACCATAACAAACTATACATTTTTGGGAGCGTATTTGGATATAGAATACTTAAATTCTTTCTCAGTATATTTAGAGATATCTTAAAAAAACCTGATTATGACGTCATGATTGATGACGTCATAAATACAAAAAGTTGAATATCTCGAGAAATATAAATCAAAACTTTATGAAATTTAGATCAATGGTAGAGTACATTGAGATGTTTCAGTAAGTTTTGAAAAAAAATTTCAAAATTAATGACATCAGCAGAAATTGCAAGAATTCGAATTTTTGCGATAAAATGCTGACATCAGCAAATTTTTTAAAAAACATTCTCCTCCTCTTGATGGGTTCTATCATTGGTCCAAATTTCAAAAAGTTTTGAGTATCGGTTCTTGAGATATTCAACTTTTTAAAATTATGACGTCATAAATAATGACGTCGTAATCACGTTTTCTTAAAAAAACTCTGCTGGGAAAGAATTTAAGTTACACCGAATACGGTATTCTACATCCAAATACGCTTCCAAAAATGTATAATTTGTTATGGTTTAGGGACTGGAACTGGGGCGGAAAAATTAATGCATTTTTGGGACATGCATTAAGTTACCCGAGTGGTTGTATCACGATGCTTTCTTGAAGATTTCTTTCCGATATTCCAGATTTTTAATTCTTCTTGATTTTCTGTTCTCACCGGATTCTTTTCTCTTCCACAGTTTGACCGTCCGCGACGGTTTTAACCGTTTAACCGGCACAATCAATCCAACAATTGATCTAACATTTCAATTTCTTTGTTGGACGAAATGTTGGATACGAAAGTCACGTGGAAAAATTTGAAAAGTTTCATGGCCCAGAAAAATAGAGCAATGAGCAACAAAGAGCCAGAAAAAAGTTAAATGATCCACAATGACCAAGAAAAATAGTACAATGAGCCACTATAATCCAGAAAAAAAGCACAATGAGACACAGAAAAAAAGCACAATGATCTACAAAGACCCAGAAAAAAGCACATTGAGCCAGAAAAAAGCTTAATGAGCGACAAAAACCCCAGAATCATGCCCCTTTAAACATAACGACCCACGAAAATAGTACAAAGATCCGCAATGACCAAGGAAAAAGCGCAATGATACACAATGACCCGAAAAAAGCAAAATGACCCAAAAAAAGCACTATGAGCCACAATGAATTAGGAAAAAGCGTAATGATCCACAATGACCAAGAAAAATAAAGCAATGATACACAAGGACCAAAAAAAATCAAGCAATGATACACAATGACCAAGAAAAAAAAAGCAATGATATACAATGAATTAGGAAAAAGTAATGATACACAGTGACCAAAAAAAAAAGCATTATGAGCTACAATGAATTAGGAAAAAGCACTATGATCCACAATGACCAAGAAAAAGTAATGATACACAATGACCAAGAAAAAGCAATGATACACAATGAATTAGGAAAAAGTAATGATACACAAGGACCAAAAAAAAGCAATGATACACGATGACCAAGAAAAATAAAGCAATGATACACAATGACCAAAAAAAAGCACTATGAGCCACAATGAATTAGGAAAAAGTAATGATACACAGTGACCAAGAAAAAGCAATGATACACAATGACCAAGAAAGATAAAGCAAAGATACACAAGGACCAAGAAAAAGCAATGATACACAAGGACCAAAAAAAAGCATTATGAGCTAAAATGAATTAGGAAAAAGCAATATGATCCACAATGACCAAGAAAAAGCAATGATACACAATGACCAAGAAAAATAAAGCAACGATACACAATGACCAAAAAAAAGCACTATGAGCCAAAATGAATTAGGAAAAAGCGCAATGATCCACAATGACCAAGAAAAATAAAGCAATGATACACAATGACCAAGAAAAATAAAGCAACAATACACAATGACCAAAAAAAGCACTATGAGCCACAATGAATTAGGAAAAGCGCAATGATCCACAATGACCAAGAAAAATAAAGCAATGATACACAATGACCAAAAAAAAGCACTATGAGCTACAACGAATTAGGAAAAAGCGCAATGATCCACAATGACCAAGAAAAAGCAATGATACACAATGACCAAGAAAAAGCAATGATACACAATGACCAAGAAAGATAAAGCAAAGATACACAAGGACCAAGAAAAAGTAATGATACACAATGACCAAGAAAAAAGCACTATGAGCTACAATGAATTAGGAAAAAGCAATATGATCCACAATGACCAAGAAAAAGCAATGATACACAATGGCCAAGAAAAATAAAGCAACGATACACAATGACCAAAAAAAAGCACTATGAGCCACAATGAATTAGGAAAAAGCGCAATGATCCACAATGACCAAGAAAAATAAAGCAATGATACACAATGACCAAGAAAAATAAAGCAACGATACACAATGACAAAAAAAAGCACTATGAGCCACAATGAATTAGGAAAAAGCGCAATGATCCACAATGACCAAGAAAAATGAAGCAATGATACACAATAACCAAGAAAAAAGCACGATGAGCTACAACGAATTAGGAAAAGGCACAATGATCCACAATGACCAAGAAAAATAAAGCAATGATACACAATGACCAAGAAAAAAGCACGATGAGCTACAATGAATTAGGAAAAAGTGCAATGATCCACAATGACCAAGAAAAATAAAGCAATGATACACAATGACCAAGAAAAAAGCACGATGAGCTACAATGAATTAGGAAAAAGTGCAATGATCCACAATGACCAAGAAAAATAAAGCAATGATACACAATGACCAAGAAAAAAAAAAAACACGACAATGAAACTAGGGAAAAGAAAGGCAACAAGTCCACAATGACCAAGAAATAAAATCAGATACACAATGACCAAGAAAAAAGCACGATGAGCTACAATGAATTAGGAAAAAGTGCAATGATCCACAATGACCAATAAAAATGAAGCAATGATACACAATGACCAAGAAAAAGCAGTACGAGCTACAATGAACTAGGGAAAAGGCACAATGATCCACAATGACCAAGAAAGATAAAGCAATGATCCACAATGACCAAGAAAAAAGCACTACGAGCTATAATGAACTAGGGAAAAGTGCAATGATCCACAATGACCAAGAGAAAAGCACGATGAGAAAAATGACGCAGAACAAAAAGACAATTATCCAAAAAGACTATAAAAAAAGAAAAATGAGCCACACTGACAAAGACCAGAATTCTTGATATTCATGACGTAAACTTTTTCGCTGATTTTTATAATCCGCCATTATGGGTGGCATAAATCAAAACAAGTCGCTGAAATCAAAGTATATTCTTGGCTGAGCTTCTTGTGTTTCTTGATCATGTACTGTTTCTTTGGTGCTTTTTTGATTCATTCCTGCTTCAATTTACAAGGATGGCGAAGGCATGCAGTGTGGTAAACTGCTCAAACCGATACATTTCGAAAAAGATTTACAAAGCGTACAAAAACATTCCTTTCCATTCTCTCCCTGTTGAAGAAGATAGACGTGTAAAATGGATTGCTTTCATTAACAGAAAGCCAGGAACTCTTCAAAAAAAGTTTATGTTTGAGGTGATCATTTTGAACTGGGGAAGAAAAGTAATGACAGAACACATACTGATTATATGCCAACTATTGCTGCTAAAACTAAGGAGAAAAAGTCATTCGAATCAACACAATCTGCATCTTCTACATCCCCTAGAGTGTCTAAAGCGAAGCTGATAACACCCAGTAGAACTCCTTCTAAACTTCACTCAGCTTCTTCCTCATTGAAACGAACAATGAGGCACAAAAAGATTCTGATGGCTCGATTGAATAACCCAAACCCAAGATCCAAGCCAAAACTCGAAGATACGTTATCTGTAATTGATAACGATGATAAAGAAAATCAAGACAATGACACTGCTGCTTTGAAAGAGAAGATAAAACAGTTGGAGGAAATAATTTTGAATAAAGATAAAGAACTCTCCTCATCCAAGTGGAAAATAAATGTAATAACGCATAGTAACCGTCACCTGAAAAATAGAGTTGAGAGGCTTATCAAGTACAACAATATTAATAATCTCAAACTAGTTGAAACACGGAAAACTATACGAGAACATGTTTTTTTAGTAAACAATGACACAGACAAGATGAAATTCTACGCAGGTCTTCCATCTTTTGAAATTTTTGATGAAATCTTTAACTTTGTTAAAGATCATGTGGATCGAGATGAGAATTCGATTAAATTAGCACACAAACACGAATCCATTATTGTTTTAATGAGGCTTAGACTGGGCCTTTTGGAGCAAGATCTGGCGTACAGATTTGGAGTTTCCCAACCTACTATCTCGAGGATCATCAACCGCTGGATCGGAGTGATGGCTACCAGGTAAAGGTCTTGTTGGGTATGACCCCACAAGGGACAATTTCATTCATTTCCCAACCGTGGGGAGGATGAACCTCAGATGTTCATGTCACTGAATATTCAGGCCTTTTGAAAAATCTTGTTCCAGGAGATTTTGTGATGGATGACCGTGGGTTCACCATAATTGATTCAGTTAGAATTTATTGTACTACATTAAAAACTCCCGAGTTTACGAAAGGAAAGTCTCAACTGGAAAAAGTTTCTCTAGACGAAACACGTGATCTGGCTTCCGTTAGAATTCATGTAGAACGAATAATTGGACTGTTACAAAATAAATATACTTTGTTACAAAAGATTGCCCCTATCAACATGTTAATGTTAAAATCTGATGGAACATGCATATTATCAGAAATTGTCATACTTTGTTCAGCGCTCAGTAATTTAAATGGTCTTGTGGTACCCTTGGATTGATAAATCTATAGATCATTATTTTTTTTGAAAATAATTTTTCAAAAGTATTCTTCAAAAAAATTGAACAAATATTTTTTAACATTATATATAAAAATAGTTACAATTTTTTTTTAATTAGTTTTTGGCTTATTTTTTGCTTTCCCACAGCAATATGGGCAAAACCATTTCTTCTTTGTGACTTTTTCGATACCCAAGCAAGAAATATGATACTGCTTCACGACACAAGATTTGTCGGCACAAGTAATAAGTTCTGAGTCATTAGTCTGTTCTCAAGTACAAACATTT
This sequence comes from Clytia hemisphaerica, assembly GCF_902728285.1. Taxonomy (NCBI): domain Eukaryota; kingdom Metazoa; phylum Cnidaria; class Hydrozoa; order Leptothecata; family Clytiidae; genus Clytia; species Clytia hemisphaerica. The sequence goes on along the minus strand of NW_027103507.1, from coordinate 1,000,036 downwards.
TCAGCCCTGTTTTCTTTGTTTTTGATTTCCGGAAGTGGAATGCGACATTGCGAATACCATTACCATTGGCAATATCAACTTTTTCAACAAGAAATTCATAGTCGATTTCAATGACTTCAACAAGACAATGTTTATTATAACCAAAAACCATAAAATAGCACGCCTCATGATTAGCCATGAGCATTTGCAATTGTACCTGATAATAATACGTGTGATCTCGCTTTAGGTAATATTTTACATCAGATTCATTGAACATCATACAGAATTTTGTATCAGTTTTTGCTAGGTCTGTAGGAGATTTTTCTTTACATTTGATAGGGCATTTTATTTCAATAACATAGCTTTCTTTACAACATGAGCAATCCAGTAATCCATCTGGTGAAGCACCGAGAAATGGAAATTCACTACTTCTAATTAATCCAGATTCTGTAATCTTTGCGTCTCTATGCTCATGGTTAAGATAAACTTCCAGATAGGAGAGGGCAACTTTTTCATTATCACAGCCATAAGTTGTTGCATTGCTTGTGAATTTATGCATTTGCGGATAACAAATTTGCATGATTAGGCTTTTCGATGACTGTGATACATCTGAATGACAGGCTTGTCTAAATTTACTTGCAGTAATGACACCAGCACGTGCTTCGAACCAAAGGTTTGATTTAGCCTGTTCTCTAGTGTGTTGTTCAATAA